>NC_060161.1:15433065-15560495 GCF_021292245.1 Micropterus dolomieu | reverse complement strand
CACGGAGTGTTAAGTCCGTAGCTCTACGGAGCTCAGTCAGGTCCTCCTCAGAGGGACCTCCCCCTAGGTCACAGTCTTTGAGAAGATCGGCCTGGTACGCCTGCAAGATGGCCATAGTGTGCAGGCTTGCACCAGCTCGACCCGCTGCCATGTAGGCCTTGCCCACCAAAGCGGATGTCATCCGACATGGCTTGGTGGGGAGCACCGGCGTCTGAAGGAATGAAGCGAGTGTGGGAGAAAGATAGCTCGCGAGCGCTTCCTCCACCCGAGGCATCGTTCCAAAGCCGTGCTGCTTACTTTCTGTCACGCTGCTGTTGTCCAGCATAGGGGACGCAGTCAGCCGTGCAGAGCAGCTTTTTTTTTTTTTTTTTCTCTTGGTCTGTTCGATGATTTACACAACTTATTGTGTAAATTAGGAAAGAATGGCAAGGATCGACGCGGGGGTGGCGCTCGGGCTGCAGAAAAGCTCATTGAGGTTACTGCCGGCCCGAGACTCCTGCCCCGTCTCTCATAGCTGGGCTCGGACTGATGACGTCGGCCCGGCTTCCGGAAGTCATCCTTCATGATGCTAAGCACATCTAGCTCCTCAGAATCAGACTGTGCAAGCCTCTCCAGACTCATACCTCGGGCGGGAGAAGCCGAGAAATGGGCTCCCGAACGGGGAAGAGAGGAGGCGGAGTCAGCAGACGAGGACCGGAAAAAGGCCTCAGCCGTCCCGACGCCTTCGGAGATATCACGCTGCGATCCCCATGACCGTAGCCGCCGCAACGCCTCAGCAACCGCGGGACCTGAGCCACGGGGAGAGCGCATCCGACCGTCTTCCGAAAAGAGAGCCGCACGAGACCTCAGCAACCTCAGGGACTGAGCCTCGCCATGGCCGCAGGCAGCCCGCTCGAGAGCTGCCTGGGCATGCAACATCCCCAGACAGGAAACACACATCTCATGAGTCTTCCCAGCCGCGATGTAGCGTGGGCATGGAAAAACAAATTTTCGGAACTGATTACCAGACATGGTCTCTACTGCTTCGTCAGGACTTCCAGGTAAGACATCAACTTTCTCGATAGTGGCGCTTCCAAACATACTCAGAGTGCCTGCTGAATAGAAAGAAGCTAATGTGTCCTGTGTGCCGGCATGCTTATATACGCCTCCGGTTACGCCGTCACACGCTACCGTTCTAGCAACACCAATAGGATTGGAGTAGTTTCATTCATAATTCAGCCCTGCCACGCCCAGAGGCATTCCCATAGTGTCGTCACTGATGCAGTTCGAGTTCCCTCGAAGGGGAACAGAAGGCATTGGCAGTCTCATTAGATGCAGAAAAAGCCTTCGACAGGGTCAATCTGTTTGACGTCTTGGGGAGATTTGGTTTAGGGGGAGACTTCCTTAAATGGATCCAGACCATATATCACTCGCCTAAAGCTATTCTCATCAGTCCTCGCAGACCACTCCTCTTTGCCTTAGCATTGGAACCATTAGCTGAAACTATTTGACTAAATACCAGTGTAAAGGGAATTACAATAGAGAATAAGTAGCACAAAATTGTCCTCTATGCGGATGATATTCTTTTGTTTTTGTCGTCTCCTTGCCTATGAATCCTTGCAATCATGGATGTTTTCAGTAAGTTTAGTGACATATCTGGCTACAAAATAAATTTTGGTATATCTGAAGCTATGCCATTAGGTGCCTTAAATACTACAGATACTTTGGAGAGTTTTCCTTTTAGATGGTCGAGATCTGGCTTTACTTACTTAGGGATAAAGGTCTCCTTGGACCTGAGGGATCTGCAAAAATGCAATTTTACCCCAATCTGCACATCAGTTGAGAGAGACCTGGAGAGATGGCAGAACCTGCCTCTGTCCCTGTTTGGCCAAATCAGTCTCATTAAGATGACTGTCCTCCCTCGACTTTTATATTATTATACCCTATAATCCTTTACATCTTTCTAGGAAGATTAATCTAGACCTAGAAAAGGCATTCTCTAAATTTATTTACCTAGGCAAAAAACCTAGGCTGAGGTATTACAATTACCTACAGATATGGGTGGCCTTTCTATGCTCCTCTACAATTGGGCCTGTCATGCACGCCACTTTTGGCTATGGCTACAGACAAAAGAGAATGACCCGTATTGATTCTTGGGCCTGTTACCCTCATTCCACATGGAGCTCAATTACTTGTGAGGCAAAGAATTTAAATCCAGAAATACGACGCAATCCTATCATTTACAACAGTATTAGGATATGGCATGATATGTCTAAATACCTGGGATGGAAAAATATGAAATCGTCTCCCATAAGCCAAAATCCTGATTTCTCTGCAGGTGTCATCTCATCCTTGTTTCTCTTGTGGCAGGACAAGGGAATTCATGTAATTGGCGATTTATTTAAGGATAATACTTTACTGTCCTTCCAGCAACTACAGGAAACATTTAATATCTCCAAACATCTTTTTTTTGGATACCTACAGATTAGGCACTTTGGGTCTTCACAGATTGTATCTGTCCCTACTGACGCTCCTTACAGTGATGTGGAGAGATTTATTTTAGAACGCCAGAACAGACATTTTACAGCATCATTTTATTCTCTTCTTTGTCTCTCTGCCACATACCATTTACCTAATGTCTCTCATAGGGGGGAAAAGGACCTGAACAATGAATATATTGAAGATGATTGGCAGGCAACTACACGTCTGATCAGGCCCATATCTACATGTAACAGGCTGAGAGAGACTCAGTACAAGATACTTCATAGGTTGCACATTACCCCTGTTACTTTAAATAAGATCAACCCCTCCCTTTCCCCTTTGTGTACCAAGTGCAATCTGGAAAAATCGTATTTCCATTGTTTTTGGGAATATAAACTGATCTCCAGATTTTGGGCACATATCTCAAAAGGTAGCCAGTGGGATATTTAAAATGAAAATTCAGAAGGACCCAGGGGTTTTCCTCCTGGGTCTTTAGGGACTTGCATCTCCCTGCATCACATTTTAAGCTTCTTGAAAAACTCCTTCTAGTCGCTCGGAAATGTTTTTTTTTCAAAATTGGGTCAACGCTTCTCCTCCTACTGTTACCCTTTGGTATAGGGAGATCTTTAATATTCTCCCTCATAAGGGAGGTTACAAGCCACGGGTAAGGGTAAGGATGAACTATTTCTGAAGATTTGGACTCCCTTCTTAGATTACATACCTGTAAACCTGAAAACTCTGATACAAATGGGCAGGCAGTTTTCTGAGTGGAATAAGACGCCCCCTTGCTAACCCTGGATTGGAGGACATGCATTATGAGAGGCTGCTGATGACTTCTCTACTTGAACTCTGGCTTAAATACTGCTCACTGGAAACTAAGATTGTATCTTACTATTATGATAATTATTTTCACCTTTTCTGTCTACTTTACTGTCCAATACAATATGTGGTGTCTGGCTGTTTGGGGTGGGGGTTCTGCTATTGTGTTTTGTACTGTTTCTGTGTTTAAAAGCAATAAAAAGTACTTTTTAAAAAAAGAGAGCCTGAAGTGAGAGAAGACAGAGGGGCAGCACAGTGTGGTCACTGCTTGAACCCCTCTTACCCTCTTTTCTTTCTCCTAACCCTCAACATTTCAGGCAAATATTTTCCTTGCTTTAAGTCCTGTTCTTAATATCAAATAGTTTCAATTTAGTCAGTTACTCATTTGAGTTTCTGTTCAAATATGATATTTTGTGCCAGAGTGTAATTAACACCAGACTGTCACAAGGATAGCCTCGTGCAGCACGCTCACAGGGACAAAGGCACACACACACACACACACACACACACTAACAACCTGCATCCTACAACTTTTCTGGGTCATAGGGTTTAACTTTGACCCTGATTTGACGGTTTCTCCACATTCAGCTCGCAAATAAATGATCACATTTGGCTCTCCACATTTCAACAAAGACAATAACCAAAGTTATCATAAGAAAGATGGATCTACATGCATTTTGCAAAGGTCTTTTGTGAAAGATGTCTGCTTTTCAGTTTCTGAATTGATATATTTTGCAGTATGCTAGGCCAGGTTTAGTCGGTTTCTGGATTTGGAAAGCGGAAGTAAACAATAGGAAAAAAATAAAGTGAAGTACCACTTCTAACATTTCTTTCTAATTTAATCCTTTGTAATTTAAAAGGAGAACAAGGCTAAAAACTGTCTGTAATGAAGTTACGTTATAACAAGCTACATTTGTGTTACTACCCATAACAAAGCCATAACGCTTAAGTCTAAGTTCTGTTAATGCTAACATAACGTTTGATATCATGGGGTCAGCAATGTTGACCTTAGCAAGCTGTCATTAATAATGCAACACAACAAGTTATATTTTTTGTTATCAGGGACAGACCAGTTATATTCCTCCTTTTTCATCACTAAGACTGCCTGATTAAATAAACATTACATTTTTGGTCCGATACATACTGGAGATTTCTTCTGAACCAGTATGACATCCAGGTATTTCCTTTTGTTTACTTATTACATACTTCATGCTACATTTAGGCCAAATCAGTATGTACTGCCTCTGATTACCAATATTGGATGGCACTAATGGCAAGGAGCACAAGGCTCAGATTCTCTGAATGTCCTGAAAATGTGACTATTACATGTGAATGCGAGAAAGAAATACCCAGAACTAAAATAAGAACGATGTAGGGGAATTTAAAGAGAATGAGTAATGTACTGTTCTTGTGTTTTGGTAAACTACCATGCCATTTTCATGTCAAGTGAAAGGTCTTTCATTGTGTTCAGTAATTACTATCATTTAAACTAACATAACTTTTTGGTTTCATTTTATGTAGGTTGAATTGTATACTCAATCAACCTAATCTGCCCAATTCTCATGCCATTGAGTTATAAAGCTTTGACATGTTTTGTTAACAATTCTACGTGATAATTTCTATCTGATTTAATCTGATCTAATCTGATTTCTGATGAAAGTATTTTGTACATCATTATACCTGGCCTTGTTAAATATTTTAATATAACAATAAAATAAAACTATAAAACAAAATTCTTGCACAAAAATAACTTTTCGTCATTATTTGATCAAAGAATACTGTACAACTTCACCCAGAGCCAGAATTTAAAAGATTGCATATAAAGCTTAACAATATATGAATCATAAAATCTTAAATACTGAACCTTAATTCATTAGACCCACCACAGAGTCACATGCTTCTCTTCCTAAATCAACATCAGCAACCTGGTCAAAACAGAGCACCAGAAAATAATCCATTTTATTTTTAAGCGCCTTTAAAGTCACCAAAGGACACAAAAACAGGTAATACAGTCTATACAAAGTAAAAGATATAAGTGGCAAGAATAAGCCAACAAATACATGGAGCCATGGAGAGATTTATAAGTAGTACTTGTGCAGTATTTGACTGGAAGCTAATGCAGCTGTTGAGAGGTAGGGCTCATGTGCTCCTGTACATACTGGAGTCTGTTTAACTGCCAAGTGGGTATACCTAGGAGAAGGGCATTACAGTAATCTAATCAGGATGTGATAAAGAAGTGAATGAGAGACTCTGGATCAGAGTGGGAAAGAGAGGGGCGTAGAGAGAGACGTGTAATAAAGGCAGTCTTGGTGATGTTTTTGATATGTGTGTCAAAACAAAAGGTGGAGTCAAAAGTTACAACAAGATCTTTGACCTCAGCTAATAGGATGTCATAAAACCAGGGATGGACAGATTTAAATGGGAGACTTTGCCAAGTGAGGCTGGAGAGGCAATGACTGTAGACTCTGATTTATCCTGATTAAGTATAAGGTAGTTGCAGGTCATCCAAGCATTAATATCATTTAAAGCTCTGTCAGGTTGGATGGTGGTTGAATGTCCAAAGGCTTTGTGTGTGTCAGATTTGTGTGTCGTCTTCATAGCAGTAAACACTGAGGCCATCAAATCATATGTACAAGAGGAAGAATGTAAGAAATGAACAGTAATGGTTCAAGAACATAGCTACGTGTGTTGAAGAAGTTTCGGAGAGTGATGAAGACTTACACAGTACTATTTAATGAGACGCGGCCAAGGAGACACAGTGCCAGCAGACAACGTGTGAACTCCCGCAATGCTAACACCAAATCTGAAGGATACTTTCTGGTCCACAATATTTATCCATGTGCAATCCCATACTGTCTATAGATTTTTCCTACCAGGTCATCTTTAACTGGCCTGAACCAGAACAACCAATCTGCCGGATGTTAAGAATCCAGTTCTTTACCTACGTCACTTTAAAATCTAATGGCATCATTGATTTGCACTAGGGAGCCAGTAAGTTCTTGAAGATAATCAGTTGAGTGGACATTTGATGTAGCTGCTGGTAGATTGAAGTGATTTTGCTTCTGAAAAATTAATGAAATCACAGCATAGTTTGGTAGAGGCAGCAAGAGGAAATTGTTTATCCAGCTGAAGTAGCTTATTGGCATTTATAAAAAGGTCCTGACCTGATCTTGGTAGGCTAATGCGTGGACAGTCAGCGAGTTTGAAGGTTTGAAGTTGGTGATCTGTCTAAGCCCCCTCCAGACAGAAGCGCCGTCATTGGCAGAGAACTGGTTTCACGCAAAAAAGTTTCACGCAACCTGTACTTTGAATCCTTAAGCCTGGCCCTGTCTCCACTCCTAAACGTTTTTCTTTTACCAACCAGCTGTCTGAGTTTAGCTGCGAACCAGGGTTTGTCACTGTTATAACTCACCCTGGTGCGTGACGGTATACAGCTGTCCTTACAGAAGCTGATGTAGGACGTCACAGTCTGTGTGAACTCATCCAGACTAGCAGCCCTGAAAGCATCCCAGTCAGTGCAGTCCAAGCATGCCCGAAGGTCCTCTATAGCATCACTGGTCCACTGCTTTGATATCCTCACCACAGTGTTACAGAGCTTTAATTTCTGCCTGTATGCAGGAACCAGGTGGACCATGACATGGTCAGAGTGTCCCAGAGCAGCGTGGGGGACATTGTGATAGGCACTGCTTACTGTAGTATAACAGTGATCCAGAATATTCTCCTGTGTTCGGACCTTTAATAAATGGTCTGTATTTGGAGAGTTTATGGCTAAGATTTCCTTTGTTAAAGTCACCAAGGACAATAATTTGCTACTGGTGACTTTGTTAATAGCCCACCAATAGCTGAAGTTCATCCAGTTTGTTGCAGTTGTCAGAGCACCCTGGAGAGAAACAGTCCCGCTAATTGTGTGGGAAGATCGTGCTGGCGGAGATGCATGAGCGCCCCGACACGTTTTCTTCTCCTCTGGTGTTTAAATGCATGAGCAAAGGTGAGAGTACCTTTTGACCAGAATGTCCAATAATTCCACTGATGATGTGAGAAAAGTGGGAAATAAATGTGCTGGTGTTGTTCCCCTGATGTTCCTGAGCTCATCTCTGGTGAGAGAGTTCAGAGTATAATAGCAGAACACTGGGTTTACAGACAAAAACAGGACAAAACCTAGCACACCAAACACAGAGGCAGCCATCTGCGGCGCCATCTTGTGTGGTTTCTTTTCAGGCATGTGGGCAGAGGAAGCTGCAGCAGAGGAGTCCCAAGGGACAATGACTGTAGCCAAGCCAGGAAAGCAGCGACCCCCCCTCCCAGAGGAGGAGCGGGCCAATGGTTCAGACTTGTGGCAGCAGGGTGATCCCGATGGGCAGGGGTCTATCCGTGAGAGCTGACCCGGCAGTAGTTTCAACGCGAAGTCTATGGCAGCAATAGAGCCACCAGCCAGCATGGGGGTGGAGGCCTGGGTCAGCAGATGGATGGTTTCCCACCTGAAGCCTCCCTGGAGAGTGTGGTCCCTTCTCTTTGCACATTGCTTGGAATTTGTTGCTCACCTGAAGAGATATAGATGAGCGTTGGAGCGTTTAGTATGACCTTTGCCACTCTTGACCAGGACCCACGGCTCTGAGGTGTGAGGAGTGGAGCAGGCTTGGGACTTAGGTTTAGCCCCGAGGATGGGCCACACTCAATGTAAAGCATAAGTTAATCAAAGACCATGACGAGATGAACACAGTATTTCTGCAATAACGGAGCTAAAAATTTTATTTTAGAATTAATTTTGTTTTCCCAACTTCTTGGTGAAGCTTAAAAGAAATCAGGGTATTCCACACTGATGTAAATCTATGACATTGAGACACTTGTTACACCTGTCCCCAAATCAAATGTCATCACATTATCCTTAAGTCCAGGATTTTGCGTTAGCATTATGTGAGAAGTTTGCAAAATATTTTACCAAAACCTTTTTTTACCTTAGATGTCTTAGTTTATCCTTTGACAATGAGTCTGCAGCTAAGCTGTCTAAAAAGGTTTTTCACACTGTGGCCTGGAGCATTTTCTCTGTTGTTCCAACTTCTGGAAGTTTTGACTTTCAGGTTCAAAGGGTTGTGCAGTCATGCTGTCTAAAGATTAGGAGTTTTGGGAAAAACAGAGCCATCGTTATGCCCGTGTGTTACTCAAAAGCTATGTTCAGTGTGCAGCTGCACATGTTGAGTCTGGCGTCAGATTTGACCTCACCACACTGGTTATTAGTGGTAGAGCTGCTTTTAGAGATACTACATAGATTGGCTCAAAGCTACATTTCTAACCTTCTAACTCCCTTCAAGCCAGACTGCACCCTGAGGTCTTTGGGCAGAGCCCTTCTTTCAGATCCACAGTCTTCAGTAAAGGCTAAAGGGGGGAATGTACTGTGTGTGGAAAAACCTGTACAAGCAGCTGAGGCTAGAAACAGTTCACTTTGTTCTAGCGCTCTTTATAGCTCGTTCCTACGAGGTACGTTTCTTATCCGGTATTCCCGAAGGTTATCCTCTCTACTTCACTGGTTGGTTGGATCTTAGTCGCCTAATACACAGACATTATCAAAACCCCAAAAACTTTAATATAATTGGTAAAATTATCAGTTTCCATCTCCCATCACATCTTTTACTTATTCTACTGAGGTGTAGGCTGAGTTTAGAAATCCAATTAATTCCTGTAAGAGCTGTAGACGTCCAATCTTATAACCTCATCTGAAAAGCTCTCGATAGGCAGCGTGTGTGTTATGTTATTTTATCTATTCAGACGTTTAGATATGGATTAATGACAAGGAATGTATTTAGTGTTTGATGATGTGAGGTGTAACAGGTATGTTTCCATTTCAGCAGCAACGTCTTCCCCCTTCCGTCATTGAACCTCCTCCAATTTATTTACAAAGATACCCCTGAACTCGCTGATATCCTCATTAGCTTTGCCTCAGTATTACCATAATTATTTAAGTGTTCATACTAGTGATACCAGCCGGAGATCAGAGCTGTTATAGTTTTCTTTTAAATTGGTTTGAGTAATTTGTCTTGTGATGCTATTTATCATCTTTTATTGATACAACCAGCCACTAATACTTCACAGTGCACCACTGTGAAGGGAAACATGATCAATATCTGAATGTTGAGCACCTCAACCTATTTTAGGCAAGTTTAGTGGATCCCTTTGAACTACCCTCTACAAAATGTATATGTATGCGTAGGAACACAAGCTCAAACAATGCTCAGACCGGTTAGGAATCAATTAACTGTAGTATTTTAAAAGACTTGAAAATGAATATAATGATGAAGTATTGGAAGTAAATCAGATTCCACAAAATCTGAAAGAATTAAAATACAAAGGGGGATGAATAAATGTTTATTAGTACTGTTTGATATATTTCACAGCCTGAGACATAGGGCCTACTGTTGCCACAAATTCTGAATAATAATAGCAGGCACCTGCGGCCATACTGCACCATTACAGATAACTCATCAAATACACGCACTACAAATGCTACACTACATTTGCGTTGTGAGAGTCACTGTACCTGGACTCATTTCTCCCTGACCAGGTTAGATAATCAGAGCTTGCTGTACAAATCTCTTCTGTTAGATTTCATTGATATCCAATAAAATACAAAGGAACACCGACTCATCTTATAATGCAATAAAAAAAAAATCACATAAAATAACACAAATGAATATTCTGCCCGTTTTCCTTGGATTCTGCCGCAAAGTAACGTGCTACAAAGTAGATTTGCTGCATAAGAGCTTAATTTTATTTTATTTTTTTACTGAGAATGGCTAGAATAACCAATAATATCTAACTTGATTGGTCTGGTTGAATCACTATTCAACCAAAATTTTACATTTCCAGTTGAAATTAAGATTGTCTTAATAGAGTAAGAGTTACGGTTTCGTATAGTGTATTCATTATAATGGAGATATAAGGCTGGAGCCATAAAATTAGATTTAATAGCAATAATAACCAGCCATTACAGACTAAAGCATGAGTGACCTTGATGAGGCTAAGTGTCTTCATGGAGCGTTCTTTCAGTGAAGTGTTATACATCATCAATCTGTGATGATGATGATGCCTTCTTGGAGTTGTTTTGTGATGAAGTGTTGTAATTTACAGGTTTTTGTTGTTTTTTTGGATCCACTTCAGCCTCACCTGCTTCTACTTAAGTTGTTGATTTCGGCATGACTTCTGACAGCTCTCAGAACAGTTGTGAACTTCATCTATCCAGCTGGGGATGAATAGTACAGTGATAGCTGAAGAGTTTTTCCAATCTAACAAAAATGTTGCAGCATTCATATCACAGCCTGTCTTGTTGCTGCTTTACATTCTGGTGCACCAAAGCGCCCGGATTGTTGAATATCTGTAGAAAAACAAGAATGTAGAGAAGGACTCGTGCTGTGATGGTGAGGCACTGACACTAAAACCAGACATTTTTCTGACATTTTTTTGTTTGTAGACCTGATGTTTTTCAAAGCTGAGGAATGTTCTGATGAGAAACACAATTTAAGCCGAATATGTGGACATACCATGCTATCAATGGGAGGACATCTATATCACCAGATATAATGTGTTATTTTATAGTCACAGTGTGGATCTTCCCTTCACATTAAGATTTTAAGAGAGCGGTTTAGACATAACCATGATTTCAAAGGTCACATTCAAACTAAAAGTTTTTCAGTTGGTGTCAGTTCGCCTAATATTACCAACAAATACTGAGTGTTAATTATCCAGGCAGGTGAATGGGAGGTACCGTTTTCTGAACGTAATAACTGTACTCATTAAATGAGGCCTTAAAACAGCCTGCTTTTGAAAAGTTCCCCACATTGAAAGTCGTACCTGCAGAAAAAGTACTACATTTCTCTTCCTCCCATCTTTTTTTGGTCAGCAAACAAGTCATTGTTTTATTTAAGAAGGGACAAAGCACAATAACACTTGGGTCCGTTATGTGCCAGATTTAGCTATACAGGCTAATTTTCACCTGCAGTCCCTGGTAGGCAATGACATAACCACTAGCCCAGATTATGACAGCATGATTCATTGCCGAGTAACCACTGTATTATAGATTTGGAGAAAGAGTTGAGGGATGTATTTTAGTGCTGTATGTATAGTGTTTGAGGTATGTTAGCTCTGGTAGATGAGCGGTGCATATCCTGAGATACAAAGCAGTTAATGAACATATAGTTTAACCGATGTTCACGTACAGTTAAATGGCAGCACAGGACGAGGCTGGGTAGGTAGAAGGAGCGAAATTGGTGAAAGCAGACAGTGGAATAGCAGTGTGCATGTAGACACAATGAGCACAAAGATTATGAACTAGTATATAGAAATGTTTTCATTCAAAAAGCATGATTTTATTGACTGTTTAAAACAGCAGCTTAGCGAAGACGGTGGAGTAGCGTTTACAGATGTAGCTTCCTGGCCTTACATGTAAGTCTGATCTTGCAGAGCTGTGATTGTAGAAGCTACAGGTGGAGCTCTCGGGCTGCCTATCACAAGTGTGACTTCTCAGATGCTCAGCCTGGAAAACCAGGTGTGACTCAAAGCTACTGTGCATCACTTGTTTTAAACTCACAAAGACGACGTCTGTGCAAGGACAACTTTAGCAATAACATACGCAAGTGACTTTCAACCTTGGCCATGTTCCAATTTTACTGTGTCACTCTGTCGGACAGAAGGTACATCGACATGTTTCTGCGTAAGAGGGAAGATGACTCCGCTCGGACTGTTTGTTCTGTTGGAACAACGTACTCTTTTGCCCTGAACATGCCTGTTGCCACAGTAACAGTGCACTATTACACTAAGGTGGAGAATGTAGATGCACATAAAGACAACTGATGATTGGGCACCTTGTCTGACGCACGCAAATTAAAAAAAAACAACAGAGAAGAGATTTCACTCTCCTTCTTTGATCCTCTCTTTGCTTTCTAATTCCTTAATTCCTGTCTCGGCTGTGTGTCGCAGTCTGAGCCGCTCTCGTCTCTTCTCCGTGAGCCCGCTCTGCCTCTGTCGCATTGAATCCTCCCTGTCTGACTGTGTGTGTGTCTCTCTGTTTCTGCTCTTCAGCTCCCCTCTTATATTTGCTGCAGTGCTTTGATTCGAGCTGGAACGCTTTAAGCTCACAGTGGCAGAGAGAGGTCACACTTTCAGTCACACTCGAGCACACAGGAACACACACTTTAAAGCCTCTGCGTGTAAAAACAAGGAACAAAGTACATCAGCTGTGTATGTATGTATGTATGTATGTGTGTTTTTGTGCCCTTTCTGACACCCAGGGCTAAACCAGTTCTGTGGAGCAGTTTTAAGACTTAATGAGATGTCTCATCACACATACACAGGCAGAATAAGCACTCTTATTTCTCTCACCCATGCCAGTGCCTCACACATTCTTGCACCAACAAAGGGTGTCACTAGCTGTAGCATCATAAGGGTTTGACAGACATCGAGTCTGGAAGGGTCATAGGATATGATCCATGTCCTGGCTAGCTTCTGGCTATTATTTGAGGCGTTCATTAGAGATTGAATTTGTCAGTGTGGTCAGCACGCAGCATTGATCTGTCCAGTTAACTGATGTGAGAAGTGTTAACTCGTCACTCGTGAGGTTGCCCATGGCTTTGTGATGTGCCGCTGCACCACTGGGCTGCTAATAGTGTTTAATGATGATGAAGTTGAGTCTGGAGGAGGGAAGTACCGACAGACATTTTCCTGTTTCATCTCTACTTGCCATTTAACTGTTTTTCATAACTGGAACACACCCTGCATCCCAAAAATTGGGCGGTGTGCGCCCCTGCAAGTTATGAGGTCATCACATCAAGAAATTGGGCAGAGCCAAATGAGTTACACGAGATGTGCCGTCAGGGACGTTTCTGAGTGGACACGCAAGGTGGGAGGTTTTACTGCCCTGCAAGCCCCTGGCTGCTGATTCTCAGACAGGTGGAAAATTGCCCCCACAAGCAATCTTTGAACAGGGTGTAATGGAAAAGGAATGGAGATGGAAGTGGACCACCCCTGCCAGACGAGTGCTTCAGATCCCTCACTTGAAAGTGATGTGTGTTTGATGCCGTGCTGCTGTTTCACTGGGTGTTTTTGACTTTGTAGCATTTCATTAGTTCATTGCTTTTTAAACATCTGACTGTTATTTGCTCAGTGCTTTAGCATTCATTTCATGTCTCTGGCTTATTTTCAGCGATTAGAATCTTTCCATTTGAGATTTCATCATTCCATTTTTCGTGGAGAGTCCAGAAAAAGCAGCAAAAAAGGAAGCATTTGTGTCTGGATGGATCAGATCCCAGTTGTGCTGAGTGACTGGAAAGCTTAGAGACTGACGGAGCCGTCCATCCTGTCTGTCTGACACTATGTAGACCTTCCTCCTCGTCTATTCTCTTTATTCAGGCAGGAGGATTACAGAAAAGAAAGCAGCAAAGCAAGCAGTGAAGGGATTATAAAACAGCAGCAAAAGGATTAGAGGGGAAAGTTGCACCTCAACAGAGCAGCGGACCCCTGTGGCCCATGTAAGAGACTCATGCACGAGCTAGAAAGTTGGCTCTTCAGCCAGCTGCTGATGCACAGTTCTGCCAGCATTTCACAGAGCTTCTTCAGTAGGTGTTTGACACGCAGAGTTGCCAAGACTTCATGGCTCTCCCCATGGGTATTTGTTGTTCATTTGGACAGTGGCAAAGCAGACAGAGGGATAAGCAAAGAGAAAGCCACAAAGTGTATTTGAACTTTGGCGCTCATTTATAGATTAGAGGCAGGAGTTATTAAACGGTTTCAGTCCGGGATACAAATGAGAAATTTAGTCTGTGACCTCTGGACCCAGGGAAATGAAAACTTTTGCTTCGCTTGTGATGTTGGGACCCCATCAAAGAGGATCCTTGACCCATTTTGAGGCACAGTGTGAGTTGAAGGAAGCAAAAGCTACAGCAAAGTCATGGTTTTATCTGGCAGTTTTGTGTCGTCATGAAACAGCTTTTCTCCGAGTAGCTGAATGGATGTTGACTTCTACTGTCACTCAATAATCTGAATCTCACACTGTAGCTGTAACTGTTACATGACAGGAGTAATTAATGTTAAAACCTGATTTTAGATACACTGTGTCACTTGGAGGTATTGGAGTTTCTCACCTCCAGTGGCGCTGCGGAGAAATGTTAAAGGAAGTTTCCATTTATGCCACTAGCAGACAGCAAGGTCATTAAAGGCAAGGCAATGTGTGGTAGAAGGTAGCAGTATTTTAATCTTAAAAGCCTCTACCAATGTTTAAAGTCGTACTGATAAAGTCAATCAGTTAAGTAGTTGAATTTGTTTTCTAAGTCATTTATCAAAAATGTCCTAGCTCCATCTTCTGAAATGGCAACTGCTTTTCTTTGTACTCAATCTAAAATTGTATAATCAAACCATTTGTCAATTAATCAATCATTTGATTAACCAAAAAAACTATTTCTATTGTTGTCAGTTCAAGCCAGACATGCTCCAGCTCCAGTTTGTCAGTTGTTGAAATGTGCATACTGAATATATGTTTTGGTTTTGGACTGTTGGTTTGGAAAAATTTAACAATTTCATTACATCAACCAGGCCTTTGGGAAATTTTGATTTGGGAAAATAATCTTCACGTTAATCAGTAATTAAAATAATCAACAATTGCACCCCTTATCCGAATCAACCCACTGAGCCCTTTGGGTTCTGGACTTGTAGTTGGACTGCTGGTGTTCAAGTCCAGACCGTGGTCCTTTGCTACATGTCATCCCCTCTCCCCCTTCGGCTGTCCTATCAAAAATAAAGGCAAAAAAATACAACACTAAAATTCAAGGACGTCACCCTGGGCTGCAGGAAATGGTGATTGATATTTTTCATTATGAAATACATTTTATAATCTGAAACATTTTATCATAAAAAAAATTAACAGATGCTCGAAAGTGGAAATAATAGTTAGTAGCAGACCTAGTTTTGAGGCTGAAATGCCTTTAACTTCTTTGTAAGGCCTTAACAATACACAATGTGTGAGAAATGTTAAATAAATAATGAATAAAAAAGGTGTTTACAATGAAAAATCCACAGGGTGCTTTTTAACAAGAGCAAGCACCATCATTAAACTGCTGAGCACCCGATTATGCAAATCAAAATGTGATTAATGATCTCCAAAGAGTGGACCAAACAAGGGACACAGCTATAAGATAGCTTAGCCTGGTTTTGAAAGCCAGTTTCTGTTCATTTAAGATTTTTAAAAGTGTCACTTACTTTGAGGTTATATCCCACACATCAAGTGATGAAATTAAATCCCATTTTCTGTGAATGATACTTCTCCATTGCACTCAGGGACGGAACAATCTGTTTTTGTAGATTAGTAGGCCTTCCATTATTGTGCTCATTATTACAGAACAAATATTCAACTGAAACACAAATTATTGCTTCGACCACAAGGAAGGCACACAAGGTGGTCCAAGGAGGGTTAAATGAAGGACAATTGGACTTGATTAAGACACTTCAATTTTTCACCTCTCATCCAAGAAGCTTCTTCAGTTCTTACTGACTAGCAGGGAGTCCCAGGTTTTTAACCTATGTGGGTTGTTCTCAAGGTGATGGATACCACTTAGTTCATTGGTGCTCCTGGCTGTTGTAACGACATCATTATGGACCTTATAGTCACCTGTGTGTTTGTTGAATCTTCTGAAAATGGTTGAAAGGACAGCATTGTAAGTGGGGGATAGGTGGTGTCTGAGACCTCCTCCCCTCTTGAGAGACGGTTTCTCTTCTTCGGTGTAGATAGCTTCCTTCACTCTTCAAAACATCTGTTCTTCCTATCTAACATATGAACATTGTTGTCCTTGAAAGAGTGTCGCTTATCCTTCAAGTGTGGGTAAAGAAAGGAAGCCATCTGAGGCCTCATTAAGAGAGAACGTGGGACTCTTGTTGTTGTGAGTGTGTTTAAGGCACACCAATCATCGATACTCTGCATCTGGCACACAGCCTGACAGCATGTGAAAGCCACGGGAAGCCATTCATATATTTGTGCTTGAATTTATAATTCCAATTGACTTTTAAATTAAGAGAAAATCTCTGCAAGGCACCAGAATAAATTGTGCAAAGATTATTTTTCATAAAAACGGTTACAGTGAGGCAAAATTTGTCAGCGTGGGTATTTTTCCTGATTAATACGTTAAAATCTGTTAAAAAAGGAGGGCCAGTAGCCTAGTACTACTCTGTTTAAAACTGCAGTATGAATATTTCACTTGGTCCGGACCAAATTAACCGAACTACAGTTGTGAAAGCACCCTTAATTCTCATGACAATTAAGGGAGGCTTTCACACCTACATCGTTTGGTACGGACTTTTCAGTTTGGTCCAAACCAAAATTGCAGGTGTGAAACCTCCCACGGACCATGGTCAGGACCAAACAGACGAAATTTGGTCCCACGAAAAGAGGTAGTCTCAGTCCGGATCACACTGAACCATGGTTCGGTTCGTTTCTGGTGTGAAAGCATTTTTTGGATGGTTCGGACTTTCAGACTATTTATAGGAAGTTTGGCGGTTCACGTGTAAACTGGAAACAAACAAATGCATTGAAAAATCTCCAGTGACAGATCATCTTTTCAAACAGACAGCCACTATAGAAGCACACTGCCACATAAATCTTTGGTTTCTTCTGAAAGGGAGGTGCAGACGGATTGCTTGCTGTCTTGTCCTCCTTTCCTGTCGGCGACGTTATAATGTTCGCACAATGAGGGTGTTTAATTGCGAATTTGAACTAGCCTTCAGTATAATTGGTGCTACAGGTAGTAATGCCATAATAATAATAATATAGTGGCAAATATGCATATGTAAATTTTTTATTAATTCATTCTTGTCAAAGATACCCGCTGAACTGTTTACTCAACTCAACTTTATTTATAGAGCACGATATGAAAGCCCCCTAACTATCAAGCTATTCTTTCATGTTGCCACCAGAGCAACATTTCCTCTGTGGACACTTACAGTTAACAAAGAAGTGAAAAGTCAACAGTGCATGGCTTAGTGGTGCACCGTTATTAGCGATACTTCGCTTCACGAAATCCATACATGAGCTTGAAAATGTCAACTAGCGCCTGCTGCCGGCACGATCAATACACGCACCGATCACACACCTAACAGTGAAAGTGGCGGCTGATCAATAATGCCGGTGAAGCAACAGACTTGATTGATGTAGTGTGGTTAATCAGCACTTAATCTGATCTATACAACCTGTTTAAAGACAACAGGTTGTCAGGGTAGATGCACATCCAGCAACACGGGAATGAACCTGTTTGGGAAAGCACTAAAAAACGTACTTCCTACGTACTTCTGCTGCCCTGACATATCCATCTGGGATTTTCACCGTCTTAATGATCTTGCCAATGGGCCACTGAGATCTAGGAAGCTGCGGATCCACTATCATGACGATGGAATCCACAGTCAGGTTTCTTGAGGATTTCTGCCACTTCTGGCGAGTCTGAAGAGTGGGCAGGTAGTTCCTTGTGAATTGGAGCCAGAATTGATCTGCAAGGTTCTGGCAGTGGCGGCAGTTTCTGGCGTAAACTGCTTGAGGTAGAGCTGCATAAGTAGTAGCCTATCTTAAGGGTAATGGGGACAGGATCTGCGACATCTGTTGAGGCGTATCCCAGTGGTTTGGAATTCAAGATCCTTCTACTTCTTAAGACCGTGTACAGGATGTCCTCAGATACAGCTTGGCTGCCAACTGCCACCTGAAGGGCGTTCTTTATTGAGCGGACCTCTCTCTCCCACACACCTCCAAAGTGGGGGGCGCTGGGCGGGTTAAACTTGAAGAGGTAGTCCACCAATTGTGATTTCAGTTGTGGCTCCAGAGTCTCAAAGGCTTCTTAAAGTTCCCGCTGCCCATGAGTAGAAATGTGGAATGGAACGAAACTCCAATGTCTCGAGACAGTTTCACTATTTCTGCGTAACTTACGCTACTAGCATACGTCATTGGAGTAATCGCCGTCTATAAACATAACATGATCCACCCTGTTCCTTTACGCGAGGAATTCACAACACTAACTAAATTCTGATGTGCAGGAAGGGCAGGTTGAGAGAATAAAATAAGCATCATGGTAACAAATTGCATCATGGTAACAAATTGTACTGTCTAATTAAATGCCTTGCATTGATCTAGAAGGGTTTTGGCTTGTGACAAGTCTCTTTACTTGAACATGTATTGTTTAAATCTAATTACTAGTTAGAACCACATCCTGAAGAAAGAGCTGCAATTTGACAGGCTGATATGAAATGCAGGCAGGACTCAAGCCTTCACAGATGTAATAGCCTATATATTTTACTCTGAGCAGTTGCTAATGTTATCCAGTGCAAAGTTATATCGCTTTCCACATTACTTCACCAACTAACGCCACCCATGTTACTATCCTGTGTACCACTTTTGATTTAGCCTGCAAGAATGGATGTAACGGCAAAAAGCAAATGTGGAGCGATTTATTTACTAACATTAGCCCATAGTGATGCAGCCAGGATCAGCCAGCTAATGCAACAGTAGCTTCGTAACGTTCAGTTTAGTTTTGTGGTTTTACCAATAATCAGGTACACAGCTTCTCCACTTCTCCTGCTGTAACTAACGTGACCCACATAATATACAATACTTCACAGCGACAACAACCCAGAGGAACAGCCATGCACTAACACTACAGCAAAGTTACTTACTGCTGTCTTATTATAATAAAGTGTGACACAATCTCAATATTATTCAGTCCAGCTCACTACCCGTTTCGTTATCATCCAATACATTTAGCGGTGCTGACATTGCTGAGCCTCCGGGGAAAGATACACAGATAATAAAGATACAGTCAGGTCCATAAATATTGGGACATCGATACAATTCTAATCTTTTTGGCTCTACACACCACCACAATGGATTTGAAATGAAACGAACAAGATGTGCTTTAACTGCAGACTTTCAGCTTTAATTTGAGGGTATTTACATTCAAAGCAGGTAAACAGTGTAGGAATTACAACAGTTTGTATATGTGCCTCCCACTTTTTAAGGGACCAAAAGTAATGGGACAATTGGCTGCTCAGCTGTTCCATGGCCAGGTGTGTGTTATTCCCTCATTATCCCATTTACAAGGAGCAGATAAAAGGTCTAGAGTTCATATATATATATATATATATATATATATATTTTCATTTGGAATCTGTTGCTATCAACTCTCAATATGAGATCCAAAGAGCTTTCACTATCAGTGAAGCAAGCCATCATTAGGCTGAAAAATCAAAACAAACCCATCAGAGAGATAGCAAAAACATTAAGGGGTGGCCAAATCAACTGTTTGGAACATTCTTAGAAAGAAAGAAGAATTCTTTCCCTGGTGAAGAAAACACCCTTCACAACAGTTGGCCAGATCAAGAACACTCTCTAGGAGGTAGGTGTATGTGTGTCAAAGTCAACAATCAAGAGAAGACTTCACCAGAGTGAATACAGAGGGTTCACCACAAGATGTAAATCATTGGTGAGCCTCAAAAACAGGAAGGCCAGATTTGAGTTTGCAAAACAACATCTAAAAAAGCCTTCACAGTTCTGGAACAACATCCTATGGACAGATGAGACAAAGATCAACTTGTACCAGAGTGATGGGAAGAGAAGAGTATGGAGAAGGAAAGGAACTGCTCATGATCCAAAGCATACCACCTCATCAGTGAAGCATGGTGGTGGTAGTGTCATGGCATGGGCATGTATTGCTGCCAATGGAACTGGTTCTCTTGTATTTATTGATGATATGACTGCTGACAAAAGCAGCAGGATGAATTCTGAAGTGTTTCGGGCAATATCATCTGCTCGTATTCAGCCAAATGCTTCAGAACTCATTGGACGGCGCTTCACAGTGCAGATGGACAATGACCCGAAGCAAACTGCGAAAGCAACCAGAGTTTTTTAAGGGAAAGAAGTGGAATATTATGCAATGGCCAAGTCAATCACCTGACCTGAATCCGATTGAGCATGCATTTCACACTTGCTGAAGACAAGACTGAAGGGAAAATACCCCAAGAACAAGCAGGAACTGAAGACAGTTGCAGTAGAGGCCTGGCAGAGCATCACCAGGGATGAAACCCAGCGTCTGGTTATGTCTATGCGTTCCAGACTTCAGGCTGTAATTGTGTGATTTTTAATCTGTCCCATTACTTTTGGTCTCTTAAAAAGTGGGAGGCACATACTGGATACAAACTGTTGTAATTCCTACATCGTTCACCTGATTTGGATTTAAATACTCTCAAATTAAAACTGAAAGTCTGCAGTTAAAGCACATCTTGTTCGTTTCATTTCAAACCCATTGTGGTGGTGTATAAAGCCAAAAAGATTAGAATTGTGTCGATGTCCCAATATTTATGGACCTGACTGTAATTACTGAAAGCAGCAGGCGAGCTAACGATGTAGCATGTCAGCTAAATGCAGTAAATGTACCGTGATCACGTAACCAGCATGGATTAGTTCAACCTGCAGCTGATAAAACTATTACTGTAACGTAGTTGTAAGGGTTTAGTGGCCGCTGGAATCTCCATAATGCCCCTTTAATTAGACATTTTGCCTCAATAAAAATTAATGATTTAGATTTTTTGGGTAAGGTTTGTACTGAAAATATGCTCAACTATTAAAGGTTGGATATTTTTTTTCTAATGAAAGACTGCTTTAGATTGTTGAATATTATAGCATTGTGTCTGTTAAGCTGATGTGCATTTACCAATTGCCAGGTGCAGCCTGTGTCCAAAATACTGATGCCCTGTCCACCCATTGAGCTGTGAAGCTTTGACAACATTAGCGCCGTTGTCTGACGTAATGGCTAGTGTTGTAGTACTCGCGACCGGTCTTGAGATCACTTTTTGATGGTCTTGGTCTTGTCTCGGACTCGACCCCATTTGTACTCTGTCTCGTCTCGGTCATTGAGGACTCGGGAATATTTTTTCCAAGACCAGTCAAGACCATAACTTTGGGAATATCAATATATTGCTTTTGCATTGTCTAATTTATTTGACATTTATTATTTTCTTGTGTGTCATGTTATGTGGGGAAATGGTCTTGGTCTTGACTCTGTCTCGCCCTCAACTGGTCTCAGCCCCTAAAAGTCTTGGTCTTGTCTCGGTCTCGATAAAGTCTGGTCTTGACCACAACACTAGTAATGGCCATGGAGTTCCATGAGTTCCCACGCAGAGAGCATATCTCTCAGGCCCTGTGCAATCATCTCTGATGTGTGAGTGACTGGAAAATATGCCGTCTCAAGGCATCAGTTGTGCAGCTTCCATTAATTGTCAATGTAGTGCAAAGTAAGGCTCAAGTGTGGGTCAGACGTGGCTGCAAAGTGCTGACTTCAGTTCAGCAGCTACCTTTTAACTACATGTTTTGTACATGTTGGGCAGCACAGTTTCGGGAAAAATATGGTTGCGATGGCACGGTGTGTCTTCTGTCGAGAGTTTTAACAGAGTGCTTAAACCAGCTGCGCTCCACTGTAGCTCTGGGAGCCATGTCCTTGGTGATGTAGTAACAAGTGGCGTCACTTATTTCTTTTACATGTTTGAATCCTTTTCATATTGTGTAGCATTTGTAAAAGTGTGTGTTATGGTCACCTGCTTTGTGGAGGCACTTGTTGCTAGGCGCTCATCACTCATCCCTTTTTTTTTTATATAAATATGCACTGCTCATATTTGGTAAAATGACTGTGCGAGTTGAAACAGATTGGTGAAACAGTTTTTCTGCCTTGTTTACATTGGACTTTATTTTGTTCGGTGTTGCCTTCACTGAAGCCAAAGCTGCTCCTGTTGCTCAGTTGACTCCATGTTTTTGAGTTCTCTAACATGTTGCGTCCATGCTGCAGACTGAACAGGGTGGAGTCACATGACCAGGGAAAGTACATTAATGAACACACACCGTGGGGAAAGAATTGACAATATTAATTTTTTAAAAAAAGGTTCTGAATTTTGATTACTTTTCAATTAATAGTCCAGCCCTTTAAACAGATGGAGGATGGATTTATGGAACATCCAAAGTGTCAGAACTGAATGAAAGAATAAATAAATAAATGCAGAAATATATCAAAGAAAGAATGAATGAATAAAATAATAAATACATACATTTGCTTTTTCCCTTCCCCAAGGAGACCTATTGTCATTGCTTTTCCCTTAGAGACCTATGTGTATTGCCTTTTCCTTCCTCTTCCTCAACTGTCAATCAACGTGTTGTGGCCCCCCAACTAAGTCCAACTAATCACTCACAGAAGTATTTCTCTCCATGATCAGAGAAGTATAAAGTTTTGATACACACTCGATACCAGTTGGTGACGGTAATGCACCAATTCGTTGTTTACCAACTGACAATAAAAGCACAAGGAAGAAGAAGAAGAAGGGAGAAGAAGCTAATGTTAGACAGAACCAGCACGTCAATGTGATCTAAATGCAGAAGTCCATTTACCGGAGGTAACTGTAAGAGAGAGGGCGGAGAGACAGAGGTGTTGGAGGTGCAGTCAGGGCAAGGAGAGGCAGAGGACCTACCTAGAGTGATGGCTCAATAGAGGACAAAGAAAGAGTGGAAGCCCTCCAAAGGAACCCGAGGGCTGTTACAGAGGTTTGTATTTATAAGGTTGTTGTAACGTTATTATATTCTGACCCGTTTGCACTTTATGACAAACCGCAGCACACAGTGATAACGTTATTTACATAGCAGCTCTGTGCACATGTACCCCTGGTACTGTAACGTTAGATAGTAGTAACATGTCATTTACTGGGCAACAATGAGTATATGAAGCCATATTATACAAGATGAGCAAACACTGGCCAGCCTGCAAACCCCAATATGCAGTACCATATTGCCAACATAATGTCATGCAACTTATAAAGCCTTATTTTATCAGAATCACAAATTCTTTATTGATACCCGAGGGGAAGTTCTTGATCACAATTGCTAAGCTTGCATGTCAAGATACTAAGGAAAAGAAATAACTATATAAAGTTGGTAAGTAGGAAATATAATTAAATATACAAATTATAAAATCTAAATAAAGGTAATGTGGACATGTAAAGTAATTTACAGCATCAACAGAAGTGTAATGATAAATAGTAGGAGTGCATTAAATACTAATAGTAATAATGAGTACTGGCATATTTCATTTGGAATGGATACAATCTTAAAAACAACATCGAAACAGAGTAACCAGAGTATCGAAGCAGAGCTTATTGCATATTGAGTATTTTTCCCTGTGTCCTCTTTCTTCAGGAGATGACCCTTGAAGAACACAGAGAGCTCTCCACCCTTCTGCTGGAGAGGCAGCCAGGCCTGGTCTTTGATGCCTTGATGATGCATCAGCGCAGACATGGTGCCCCACCTTCTGCCGGAGTGCCAGGAATACCTTGGTGTACTTGTGGTAACTGTAGGGAAATGCTGTGGCCAGGAGCAAGCGAACTGTGTGAGCCTACTGCCACATTTCTCCCAGTACTGCCTTGAAGAAGGCTTTATTCGCATTCACAGGCAGTACCGGGAGGACATTACGGCATTAGGCAACATCAGGGAGCCTGAGGATGACAACAGGGAGTACTGCTATGGTGCCTATAGACACTTCATCTATTGGCAACATGGATCTTTAGGCCAGGGAAACCAACATGTCATCCCTAGTTGTTGTGTTTGGAGGATCAGGGACAAGTTCCCACAACATTACATATTTCTTCTAACAGGGTAGTTTAGCTGTAATGCTGTAGGCTAACTTACGGTTTCAATACCACCAATCAGCTGATTGTCTCACAAACGTAACCAGCACATTTATCCCCACATAGCAAAGCCATAACACAGCGAGGGAGAAGAACCACATGAAACTATCCAACTACATATTTTACACCACTGACAAGGAAAGAGTCACTTCTCACGGTGTCTATGGCTAGCTTCTGGCTAATGCTAACATTATCAAACAACAGTTTTCATTAGCAATGCTAAAGTTGGAATAGCTTACCTGTCCAGCAGAAAACAGGCAACTTCGGCGTCGCTTTGACAACATTTTTCCCCTCATTAGACCCTTCCATCTGGGAAAAGCTGCTGCTTGCTGCCGCCGCCCTTTCAAGGTAGTGACGAAACGCGCTCTGTAGCGCTGTTTGTTCGCTGTCGGCTACGGTAGAAACATGATGACAATATGTCGACCTCCACAGCAGGGGGTGCAGCAGCGTATGTTGATATAAATAGCTCATTCTAAGGTAATGAAAACATAAGGGTTCATTATGCAAGGTCTTTATACACCACTGAAAACAGTTATATTGCATTTCTGTCAATAGATCCTCAGAAATATTACACACTGAACCTTTAACTAGTAACTATAGGCTATTTATGTTATATTAAGTTGTTGCAGATAAACTGCCATCCTTTTAATTAACACCTAAAACACTGCTGAGGGTGCAACTGTGTGAACACGTTGTCACAGTTAGCCATGGTTTTCGTTCACTTTCGGGGTCATGCACCTGGAACGCTTTTATGTGGGAAGTCAGAAGTTTCAATTGGGAAATATCCCAGTTCCAACTGGTCTCGAATGCAGCATAACTCCTTCTAAACTTTCTACCAATCATAACACTCTTCCAGGGACAGCATATCCACACTGAAGATAGTATCAGTCATGGGCTGCTTGACCTGACTTAGTGGGCGGACCACAACACGTTGACTGACAGTTAAGAGGAAGGAAAAAGCAATACACATAGGTTTCTAAGGGAAAAGCAATGACAATAGGTCTCCTTGGGGAAAGGCAAAAGCAAATGTATGTATTTATTCTTTTATTCATTCATTCTTTGATATATTTCCGCATTTCTTTATTTAACCTTTTATTCATTCATTCTTTCTTGCATATAGTTCCCCATTTATTTATTCTTTCATTCAGTTCTGTCATGTTCCATATTGATTCTTAAATCATGTTATGAGTGTTGTCGTTGCATAGTTTGTTGACCAGAGGGCGCTCTGAAACTCCCCTGTTGGCAACACAAAACACAGCGATAAACTGACATAATCTGTACTTTCTAATCTGTGTAACTGTAACTTTTGGTCAAAGTGCTATTTATAATACATTTTTTAAAAACTACATTATGTCATGTTATCTTGGTGAAGTCCCATAACTACAACACATAAATGCTAGGGATAATCTTAGTTTATGTTGTGTTTCTGGGGAAAAAAACACAAACATAAAAAATGAATATGGGCAGATATCTGGTTTTAAAATCCTCAAAAATCAAAATCTGTCTTAAAAATCCGATATTGTGACAAGATCTGTTCCTTAAAACCACAAACCAAAGCTGTATTTCTATTCGTGCAGTGCTCAGGGTTTATCTCTTGCCTACTGTGTACAAAATGCAACACAAAGCCGATTCAGTTATAATTAACTTTATTTATAAGTACACATAGAACAAGATCTATTATCGCTTTTGATACCATTTGTTTCCCTTTTTGTGCGCTCCAGCTTAGTCTTTTCAAAGACAAACATACGGATCTTTATCAGGTAAATGTAAACTATATCAGTAAATTAAAATGATTAAACTGAATGTAAAGGGTTATTTAGAAATAAGAAAATGAAAGAAGACTTGACAACTAGTGAACATGTTTGATATAAATTCCATGGAGACAGTTTAACAGGCATGACTGCCTGCAGATTCAAACTGAGTAAATAAACAGTTCGGTTGGTTTCATAAAAACACACAGAAGAAAGCAATAGAAAGGAAAAATAATGTCACAGACCCTGTTTTCATACTCTCGGCGTCAGTTCACCTCTAGATAACACAAGCTCAAGAATAGGTTATTGTTATATCCCCTTTTCCGAAACAATGTTTTTCAGCGGTGTACTTTTTCTTAAATTTATTAGACACTGAACAGTACTACATTGTCATAAGCATGGTTGTTAGAATGACTGCTGGCTAAGACATTGAGAAACTCTGCGATACAGTTTACATTATTGCATGAGGCAATGCCATCATCCTACGTGTGCAAATTTACACTTTTGAGAGAAGGGAGAGTGGGGATGGAGAGGTAAACAACAAAATGTGGTTGGATGGATAGGCAGGAAAAACAGATAAACGAGGATAACTAATAAGGAGAGGAGGGAACTTTACATTATTGTGCAGCAGCTTGTCAAAACCACATACATACAATCCCACCACTTCATCTCCATCTTTTTAAAAAAGATTTCTAATATGGATTGATAAAGCCAAAGAAGTACAGTGAGGAGACATATCAGTGTTCTAATTAACCACGGCATCACTGCTCAGTATTGATGCATAGTTCAAAAGGGGACTCATTCTCAGAGGTAATGGAGCACAAATGCTGGAAACAATCCAGTCAATTACAAACTGGTACTCCAATTTTGTCCTTCGATCGATGTATTCTGTTGAAGGAGCACAGATGTTTTGGGAGAGTACGCTGTTGCCAAACACTGCATGCTCCTGCTTGTTCATTTGTCTACTTCCATCGGTCAGGTTAGCTAAACATTCAATTCGGCATAAATCACTTTCAGGTTCAAGACCTTCAAATAGTTGACAGGCCTGCAGCTGACAGAAGTGGAAAAGTGAGTTTAATTCAGTATTGAACTACATCATCTGAGTCATGGCTGCATTGCTGATAAATGTTTCGGATACAGTGTTACTATGGAGATAGTGAAAAACCCCTGTGCAGTGTATCTGGTTTTGTTTTCTTCTGATCTGGGCAGCACTCAAGGGCTGGGAGTGTTAGCATGAATATTTAGGATTGGTGCGTGTGTATAAATATTTCATTTTTTTGGAAGGTGTTTTCAGCTCTGGAGGTGCAACATTATTGGAACTGGTTGACTTTGCGTTAAAATGTGCTTGCACACACACACACACACACACAGTTAGACTCATTTATGCACACACATACACACACACGCATTAGAAATATAAAGCCGAGTGCTGCTACTGGGAGTCTCCAGAGTCTCTTATTAGTCCAGCTAATTTCACATCATTTGACAGAGAATTAATTCATAAATTAATCAGCAGAGCCTCAAAATACCACCACCATGTAATCCCATTTACACCTAGCATTAAAATCCCCATGCAGACAGAAGAGCATTCATCGTAATCTCTGCGTGGATGTGAAAAGACAGGGTGGAACCGCTCTTCTGACAACTTTTCCAATGTCACACTGTTCAGACCACCTTAGTCAGAGGCCTAAAAGCCACCTTAAGACTCTGACTTTACACCTCTAAAATGATACAGCTGAATTGGTTTTAGTGGGCCACCCTAGAGCTGGCTTTGGATTAAGAAAGCTGCATTTAAACCAACTATAACAGAGAGGTACTTAGTAAAAATCACAACTGTAATCCTGTTTGGGTGTTTCCAACAAGCTTCATTTCAACAATGTGGTTACACTGTGCTTCTTCTTTGGGATTTTAAAGATAGGTGTGAATGGGGAAACGTTTTTAACACCAGTACAGATCCTTCAAAACATAAACCTCCTGCTATTACTGATACAGTAACGATACATTTTTCACACTTCTTTACTTTGGTGCAAGATTGGTCGTGTCTGGCATACCTCTGTGTCCCCTTCAACATAAAATTGTGCTGCTTGCTTTTTTTGTGCTTCTCTTGTGAATTATTATTATTTTTAAATCAAATACATATCTAAAACAGATTGGACATAATTGTGATTTCTTTCCTTCACACTTTACTTTTCCCAATTAATTTTTAATTTTCTAAATGCAACCAGTGATATACATGATATACATTCTGAGTGCACTGTGACTAATGTCAGTGATCGCAAATGTGAGCCTGCTAAAAAAGGAAAATATTGTTCCCATGTGAAAAAAAAAAAAGATTTGGTAATACATCTTCAAGTCTATCCTTTTCCTTACAAAGAAAAACATTAAGTAGTCATCAATATTGAGTTTCACCTACTCACATTGAATATATTAGGCAACATCAACAGCGTTAGAAATGGTTGCAGTCACGACCCTGTTGGTATTTCACATGGTTAGCTCATTTGGTTGTATCACATTTAAGACTAGCATTAAGTAATGGAATGTATCACTAGTCAAATATATCATGTACCTCTAAAATGTTAGTTATCACAAGTTGACAGGACATTAATGGATGTACTGAGATATACTGTTTTCTGACCTTATCACCACACCTAGGGAACTAAATTGAGTTTGATTAGTACAATTTAATAAGGAATTCATCAAATTAATATATTATTGAGGATCGTCATATCACCCATCAGGTATCTGGATATGTGTAGAGCTGTGCTTCATCCTGTGTCCCCACTGTAACCAAAATGAATATGTACAATTTGGGGACCAAAATTTCCCACTCTTGACAGTTGTCTTATTGTCCCTCTGTTCCTCCCCCTCACTATTTCATTTCCAGAATCAGATTATCTAACTTCCACCTACTACTACTACTCCTCACTACTCCCCCACCACTCCCCCGCCCCACTCTACTCCTCTATTTCCAATATAAGGTCATCTCCCTCCAGGGAGGAGTCGGCCGTGACGTGGACTGCCTTAACAGTCCCGGCCACTGGGGAGTTGACCACGGTCTCCATCTTCATGGCTGAAAGGACACACAGCGGCTGACCCTTCTCCACCTGTCGTGATTGTAAAGCATTAAAAACACGAGTCACATGTACAGATCATTGAACAAGATCTGCAGTTGAAGGTTAATCAAAACAAATACACTCAAAGCATAGCACATAAATGTTAGTTTATAGGCTAGTCAACAACACTTGCTGTGAATGTGAGTTTCACTTTAAAAGGGATGGCTCAACCAAATTACATTGCTAGTGTATGCAGGTAGTTCAGGTGCTAAACTAACCTTGGATCCAACTTCCACTTTGACCTCCAGGACTTTTCCAGGCATGGGTGCTCCCACTTGACCCTTGATAGACTTCTGAGCTTTGGGATGGAACTTCATTTCCTGTGTGGACGGACAAAGAGATTTCATGCATCCATCTGTCCAGCCGATCCAACCATGCAAGTCATCCACACATGCCTGCCTCCATTTATGCACTCATCCAGCCAACAATCCATCCATAGACTCATTCAACCGCCCATTGAACATTCCTCCCTGCTAAGCCTCATTCTACGCCTCACAACCATTTGTTTCAATGAATAAAAATCACACGTTATTGCCTAGTGTACAAAAAAAAAAAAAAAGAAGATTATGCTATTCAGTCAATAAGATTCAGTCACCTTTTCCAAGAACCATCCCACTCTCTCCCCCTTTAACCACCTATAGATCATTTACTTGCAGACATATCAAAACCTAACCATCTATACCTCCCTCCATCAACCCACTGACTATCCCAACATCATGCCCCTTGCTCCATCCCTCCTGTGTACCTTCATGGCGACAGTGTCTTTAACCAGCACAGATCTCAGCTGTCCGTTCAGCTCAAAGAAGACCTCTCTCTGGCCGGCCTTGTTCAGGTCACCCAGTGCAAGAGCCTTGATGTGGAGGGTCTTTCCTCTTTCCAGCTCCACCTGAGATGAAACAAAGCCAGAGAGTAGGGGGAGGATTGGATCACGTGGGGAGGGCAGAAGAGAGAAAATGGAAGAGGAAGGAGAATTGAAATTAATACATGGGTGCCTCGCTCACAAGTCCAGCTAAGGCAATGAAAAAGGACTGCAGAGCTTAGCTAAATTAAAAAATGAAGTTAGTGGAGTGAGACAAGCGCAATGCTTCCTTCTCTTTCTTATTTATTTTGTACCCTCAGGCCAGGCCAGACTGGAATATATCCCAGCATGCACTTGATGGAAGGCAGAGAAACGCGCACAGATTCAGTGGGCCCCATTGCAATTTAACTGTTTAATAAATAAAATAAGGTGGCATTTTATGTCTGAGAATTTTACACTAATTTACAACTTTTTTTATTGCACTACATTCAATTAGTGACTCTCTGCTCTTTTGAGCTTGACTTGTTTGCAAGTCAAATGCATCTTGTGTGAAAGAAATGCTTTGAATGGGAAAAGGTGGAATTTTGCATAGAAGACATTTTAACTTCTGAGTGAGAAAAGCACAGGTGTTATAATAACATTAGTAAGCATCCCAGTAAGTTCTGACAGCTACGCTTCATGTCATATGGGATGATGGGTAGAGAGTGAAAAAAATCTGGTTCAGGTCATCAAGACAGTCGCATAAATAAAGGGTTGGTCAAATGAGGATTAAAATACTGCACTGACAATATAACACCATATCCATTAAACCTGAGTTTAATTCAGTGCGCCATCTATTGGTGTTGGCGCAATGGATAAGACACATGCCTTTGGTGTGAGAGACCCGGGTTCAATTCCCCACTGTGTCCCTGAGCAAGACACTTAACCCTAGTTAAGTATAAATATATAAATAATAATAAATGTAATTACAGAACAACAATATCTGGCTGATGTGAGGCATCCATATTTCAGGTTAAGTCTGCACGGATTTCACTGACAGCAGTTACACCAAGCAAACCAACGTAACAGGTAAAAGCGCCAGAGTTTGTTCGAACCACACCCTAATAATTTCCCCAAAAATGAGCCTAAGCTTTTTTTTAAGACTATGGGTGAGCAAAGTTCAGCTGAATGGTCATTTGACATTTATTTTGACTAAAAAAGGGATTTTGAGGGAAATGACAGAACACAGCGGTTATGTGGTAGTATGTGTAAAGACTTGTCATAAACACCAACTGTACTGTGTGTGTTGGCACTAGGCTACTACCTCAGAGCAGTAAAGAAACAAGACAGGAATCTATGCTGTGTGTTTACACCAGACAGGCTTGGCACCTGACATTTCAATTGTAACATCAAATAGAGAAGGAAGTGGTTTATACAAAATGACAGTCAGAGATAAAGACAGACAAGGAGAGTGAAAGAGAGACAAGATGGCTGACAGGAGGATATAAAAACATTTCCCCAGCCTTTAGTATAACTGTAAACTCAGCGACTTTAACTGCCACCCGTAAAAGTGTTGTTTTAAGACAAAGTGTTGTTTTACGCCGTCTCTGTATCAACAGCAGACATGTTCTTTTCTTTTCATATCAGTTGTGGTCACTGGTGTGCTCTGTCTTGGTATTCTTTCTCTCGACACCGGCCACTGTACTACATTTATATCTTTTCTTCTTTCAATTTGTCCAACTCCCTCTGTCTGGGTTTCAATCTCTCTCTTTGTCAGTCCTCCCGTGTGTCACTGATTTCCATTTTGTACTGTTATTTTGGTACCTGTTTCTGGGGCCACTCTGTCTCTCATGCCATCATTAATTTCCCTCATCTGCCTTTTTCTGCTTCTCGTTTATCCGTCTGTGGCTGTCTGCCTTTCCTCCGCTGTGCCTATTCACCCCTCTTCCTCGACCCTTCCCCTCTCATCCTGTTTCTTACATTGCCATCCTGCCTGCTGAGTCTCCATTGATATTCCAAACTAAGTCTCAGTGCAAAGAGACGAAAATACATGCTGCTGCAGGTATGTATTGATCTCAATTTCGTTCTGCCTCTTTGTCTCTGGGTGCTCCGACTTCTCATCTATTTCCCTCACTCTGTGTCTGGTAACAAAACCTCTCTTTGCATGCTTTTGCTTTCTTTCAGGCAATCCCTCTCAATCTTCATCTCTCCGTCTCTGTCTCACTTACACTGAACTTCTCTCCAGCTTATGCCGTTTTGTCGGGCTCTTGGTACCTCTTTGCAAAAAACAAAACTGCCTTCCCTTTTCCAACTGCGTGGCTTCAACACTACATCTCCTCACAACTGTTCCCATGAAAAATACAGTATGAGTCTCTTTGAAGAGTTGCACAAGATTTATGAATCTTTTGAAGATGATTTTGTCTAAGATGTAACTTTGTGTATGTATGCCAGCTTTATACAGAGCTGATAAAAAGACAACTTCAGGGCACTGTGTCGATATCTAAAACACCATACGAGCTGCTACACACTGATGTTACTAGTTGTACCACATCTCCCACCTCCCTGACAGTCTGCTTCAATTAGCTGCTTTCTTCTTTAATCCACCGCCAGGTAAAATACCAGGGCTCATTAAGCTGTGTGTCCAAAACATTCAAACCTAACAGCAAAGCCAATGTATCAGGATATGATGGCTATGGATAGAAATTCTGCAGCTAATAACACATGCAACCTTAGAGACAAACTGTTCAGTTCATCTCTGGGTAAGGCATTAAAAAGCTTTTAGGAAGCATTTGTCCATTCTATTAAAGCCAACTGTAACCACACAGCCGCCTCCTGTTTTTAGCATACTTGTGATAGCATCTGAATTGACTGCATTATGTACGTTCCATATCTCAGTGATGCATCTCCTGTGTTCTCATCTATACAGCCCTCAACATGCTGCTTGCATTTATTTAGGGAGTGCCTCAAGCACAGAGCTTTTACAGTCAAACTTAACTGCTTCTCCATCTGGTGCTATAGTATCTCTAACTGAAACGCGTTTCACATTATGCTTCACGGGTCTCTGATGTGACTTTATTAATGACTTGTGTTTCCTGTGACAGTTACAGAGTAATGAGACTGCTGCGGTGAAGAGCGTGCCATGTGTTGGTATCTGTGCACATTGGCACTGACAGCGTGTGTGTATGACTGGGTACATGTTTGTGAAAATCGGTGTTTATATTGCCGTCAAACATGATTAATGCCATACTGAGTCATCAACACATGCCAGATAGGTCAGTGTTTTTTTTCCTTCGTGTTTGTGCTGTATGCATGTGTGGGTGAATGGCAGCGATGGACAGAGCTGTCGCCCATGTGTAGGTGTATATTTGTGTACAAGAATGCACTCTGAATAGCCTTCAGATGCCATTTCACAAAGTGGTCATTCGCTTTTTCAAAAACATTTTCAGAGACTTGGATCCCTAAGTGGAATTTGTCCAACTTAACAGGACTCAAGTGGCCACTGGCTGAAAGAAACGATGATATACAACTCTTTAGTCTTTAAACACCATTAAGAAAATATACTACATAAAAAAAAGTATAGTGGTTGTGTCTTTTCCACCACATGCACAACACTACGAGCAATATTCCATCACGGTCACTGTTTCACTCTTTGGTTGATAAGGCTCTTGTACTGGATTTACAACAGGCTTGAAATGAAGTTCTAAACAATACCAAATGATTACTGTGAAAGCCTTTCTATCTACATCCCACAACATCAACAACTCGGGGCTTTAGGTCTAGCTCAGCGCTCAAAAAGATTTGGTGGTTAAGTCTGCTTTGATCAAGATTTCTGCTGTGTGCTTCACACACTAGCTGTCAAGAGCTCATAAACAGCTTTTGTTCCAAATATGCAAGTAATACTTGGTTATCAGTAATGGACTGTCGCCATCTTTTGCTGCGGTTACTGTGAATTTACCACAAACGCCAATGTAGCATACCTACTTTTGTAATAAGACAAATTATGACTTATGACCTATGAATTATTCAGAAACTCTCATTCGCGGGACACCACCTGAATTCCGTTCACCCAAGGCCTCCAGGACTCCCTTGGTATGGGTTTTAATAATTATACGATTATTCGCTAGTGATCAGTTAGTTAATATCGCTCAATTATCTTAAATCAGTCAGTCAATCTCATATCGAAAGGCCGTAAATCGTTCCTGACAGTGACTTGGAGTTAAACAATACACACAAAGTTCCCGTAATTTAGGTGAAATTGATTAAATAACTAATGGATATAAATGCAGTTAAATATACATCAAAGAAATAAACAATGGCTAAACAAACATGAGGCAAACAACAAGTGTAATGAGTTCAATGTAAATTGGGTTCTCTTGTGGGGAGAATTTGATTCATAAGGGCAACTAATAAGCGCAAGCTATGATAATAACTCTTGCTATGAGTTTTAAGGATTAAAGATACTGGATTAACAGACTATTGGACATCATTGATCACAGAATGCCTTTGCCTTACTGGGTGTCGTTGGCCTGCCTTAGGCCGGTTGCACGGGTCCCCACGCTAGTTGCCCGATTCCTGGCTTTCTGCTAGGGAATTTTCCGGGGGTTCTCCGTGGCTGAATGAAGAAAAACACTCCAGTGGCGACCGTCCTCGGCCTGGCAGTTAGGCTCTGTTCTGATTTGGATGTCTTTTGGGTTACTGCTCGCAAGACGGGCCCACGTGGCTGGGTCCGTACTTCGGTGGGAGCAGTGTAAGCTAACTTGACGAAATAAAGCTTAAAAGAACTTGGTCGTTCTTGAATTAAAATTGCGTGACTTAACAGTCTGATAACTTATCAAAAAAGAAAATATAAAGCAAGTTAGTTGCTGGAAACAAGGGAAAAGCCGAGGTTGCGGCGCATCGCGTGTGTGGCTTCAAAAGAACAAAGGAATCTTCGCGGCAAGCCGTGCCGGACTTCTTAGGGCGTTGCTGGGAGACGGAGCACGCTGAGCGCGTGCCGAAGTACAAGGGAAGAGCGAGAAGAGCAAAGAGAGCGAGCAACAAAGAGCTCCGCTGTTGTGTTTGTCTGGCCCCTTGGGGCGTGTCCTCAGGGGGCTTGGCTTTGTTCCCCTGAGGGCTTGTTTCCTTTAACTGTAATGTCCATTTTAAAAGTCTATTTGTGCGTATTTTAATCAAATATCTTCCCACAATCAAACCTTTAATGTCAAACGGCTCTACCGTTCTTGGTTTTAAGCATTTGATAAGAAGGAAACTATTAAGTTATTGTCAGTAGTTAAACATTAAAATGGTTAGCATTTCATAGGAATCACATCAGATGAAAGGAACTCAACTAGCTTCCTGGATAATATTGGCTGTTACACATTCTTACTTGGAGAATATAAGCAAGTTATACGAACATGGCATCCGATTATGAACGGATAAATACAGAGTGACAATTATACATCAAACGGCATTTCAGAACGATGGCATGTAATACTTATCTTGGGGGAACTCTGGTTCCATGAGGAGACTGAAGATAGCAAATGATTATTTCTTTAAACAATCATTTGCTCAGGAGCTGGGGAAATTAATTATTTAACACAGGATAACATTTCGGTTATATATCATTTCTAAGTATAAGAAGTCAGAAGGAGCTGGAAATAAAGCATTAGTTAAAACATCACTTAAAAGAGCGTCAGATCATTGCTGAAGAGTAAAAACACTGCAAAGTTAACTTATATGGATTCTTCTTTCCAATAGCAACAACACAGTAATATAACTACTCTAATGGAGTGGAGAGACCTGTTTAGTAACTTAAAGATTATTTAATTAAACAAGGTAATGCAAGTTTTGAGGAGACAGTATTCTTTTGTCCACACAAAGGAATGTGGACTGTCCTTTCTCCGGCGTCTGGAGTTTCATTTGTCATTTTAACAGTCAGGCACCGACTCTTATCTCGGCTGCACCAAAGGTGGCAAATTTTTACGATCAAACTGCCCAAAACAGCACTTAGGGAAAGCAAACTTTTCACCCCCTACTTTGGAACTTCAGCTGTCTGTTGAGGGTTGATATCTCAACACCCCCTCCAAATTTATTTGATATAAAATGAACAAATCCACACTGGCTGATCCACTACACCAACAAAGCCTCACCAATCAAAAGGTCAAAAGGCTTTTCTTGTGAAGATCCTCCATTTGTTTATTACAATACATATGTTGCTTTGTCCTAGTGTATCTTTTGGATTAATACTGAACAAAACCCTTTTAACCTACCTCATATTTTCTGTTCATCTCTGGCTTTTCACAGGTATGCATATCTACAATGGCAGATTATACAGACACTACTAACTCTATACAAAACAAACCTAAAAAGGTCTGGCAGAGTTTTTTCAGTGGAGGACTCAGGTGGGGTATGCATGCTGGAGTGCGTTCTATTAGTCTGACTTTAAAAGCCACCAAATTGCATTGGTACACAGCCCTATTCACATTTCCCAAGGCGCTTCTCTGCCTCAACGGTGCCGATTGTAATTCTACAAAGTAATCAGCATTGCAAAAGTCGCCACGCATGAGCGTAAAAATAAATGGGCTTCTTATGAGCACCCAATAATTACCATTTCTGATGATTCCAAGACAAACACCCATACCGCCAGTCTGTACATTTCACAGCAAATGTTTTCTTCTGATATATATCTCAAAAGGCTGCAGCAGCAGCCATTCACTTGGCCTACAGTCAACCTGCCTCTAACATATTTAACACTCACATCAAACTGTCAGGGAACACACACCTCATATCTCCAAAAAGTCAATTTGTCAAGAACTCAGGCAACTCAACTTTCCCCAGTGATGTCTGTCCGTGTTTTAACAAGAGATAACCCCAGCTATCAAATACACACCAAGGAAATGTGAGACCTGAGGACACTGATGAAATATACATCCACTGGTGTATTCTTATTGGGGGTAGAAGAAAATAGCAACATTTCTGCACACTATCTATACCTGTACTTTAAAACATTCTGAGACATTCATCACACAAACTTTGATTACTTCAATGCCAAATAGGCAAATCAGGACAAGAGTATCAATGATGCGCTTTCTGCTCAGTGTATTTTCATAGAAACATACAACAAAATCTTCCATTCACATGAAGTCAAAATCCATGTTTACATGACATGCTTTGCACTATGTCACCATTATGGCAGTATCTCGCCCATCAATGAAACGTTGTTTTGTAGGTATTCTTGATTATTCTTGATGATATGTAACAGTTTGTAATTTGGAAAAGCATTTTAAAATGTTAATGACTCATTCTGCACTTGTTCTATTAATTTATCAAAAAACCCCCCAAAGATTTCTCAATATAATGTTGCTGAAGCATAGGGTTTCTGGGTCCTGCCCTACTGATTACTGCTTTTTTTTAATAACAACTTATTTCACTTATTTTGGTGAAACTGTACATTTCATGGAGAATTATTAGAAATTTGCAGAAAATATATTCTAGTTTTCTCTCTGATGTCACCCGGCTGCTCTGCTGGATGGCATTAGATAATTAGGGCCCGAGCACGACCGTGCGAGGTCCCTACTGAATTTGCTAAGAAGATTTTTTTTTTTTTTTTTTTTCTGCAAAGTAAGCTCCATTTTGGGGACCTGAGCATACCCGAAAACTCAAACTTTGCACACTTGTCAGAACTGGAAAAACTTCCAGGAAGTCAGGAACAGGAAGTCGGCCATTTTGAATTTTACGTCAAATTTTGGATGATTTACACACTTCGTACTTTAACGAACTCCTAGGGATTTAGTCCGACCGACTTCAAATTTCCGCTGTGCCTTCTAAAGGCATTGAAGATGAAAAGTTGTGCTATCTGAGTTTTCGTCAATGGGCGTGTATATATTGATTTATATTCATAGCGCCAAGTGCTATGTAGTGCCACAAAAGGGATACAGGAAGTGACATATAACACCTTCATGCGGCGTCGGAACCGCGTAGCAAATTCACAGCCACACCGGCAGAGCTCCAGAATATGCAACGCGGCCGGCTTACACCCCGACGCGCTACAAGTGTGAGGGCCCGCCCAACGCTGCTTGCAGCTTTAATTTTCAAATGTACCTGTAATCTGATTAAATCTATTTTTTCTGTACTGTAACGGAATACAGTTACTTTTTTTGTATCCTGATTACATAACGCCGTGACATGTAATCCGTGACTCCCCAACCCTGTTAAAGAAAAAAAATCATACATTTACCTGATGAAGGTCTGAGAACTGAAATGTTGTGATTACTTGATTTTTCCCATATGCTCTGTAGGTCATCTCTCCTTATATTCATACAAAGAACCTTATAGTAATATAAATTGCTACGTTGAAAGTAAATACTGTGTGTAATATGCAATACTTTTGAATTACACAGACCGCAATATATAAATAAATAAGAAATAAATGTATCTGCTGCATGATGGACATAAGGTGAAAGTGAAATGACAACAGCAAGATCAATTGTTCCTGATACAGGAACTTAGTTTTGACCCTGCAGAATTCTGCACAGTAAATGAAAGAAAACAACCAACAGGAACCTCGTGCTGCATGTGACAGGTCACTTTTGACATGTTTTTCCATTCCTTCTCTCGCCTCGTACCGGTAATCGAACCTGATCTGGTGGGAGTACCCACTGTCATGACAACAGGGGGAAGTTTGTTTCAGTGGAAATGGATGATGTTGCGCACAAACCCGAGTGTCTAAAAGTTAAAAAAATGACAACAGTTCTGACGGCTTGAAGATTAGATAAACAACAGCAAGGGAAGGTGAATAGAGAGGGTAGAAACAGACAGTGTTGCATTTGGGAAACGTCTGAATGACAAGTTTTCAACTTCGGAGTGAAAAAAAAAAAAAAACAGTCACTGAAAGGGAAGGTTAAATGCAAGGTTTCTCATTTTAAAGAAGGCCCAGTAAGAATATCTATTTTACTGAGAGGAAACCCAATACTGCCACAAGCAGAGTTGGAACATATCAAATCTGTCTATCCGGCTCTACAACTACAGCTTTTAAAGTGTTGTGTGTGTTATTTAGCCATTTATGGTGATTAATCTAGTTTGGACTACAAATCAAAAACATTTTATTCAAGCCAGCCATTTAGTATGTTGTAGGACCTACAAAGAGAGATGGCCCACAGAACATATGGGAACAGCGCACACACCCAACTGTGGTGTCAAACACAAAACTAACATACTCAAAAACTGCTGAAGCTGCCGATAGTCCTAATCAAAATATTTTAAGGGTTTTTGGTGGTCCTGCCAGAGTTTTAACTATAGCATTGAATGATACACACCCTGGACTAGAAGGGAGGGCAGGAGGTCTGTCCATTTTTAGGGTCAATACTAAATCAGCACAATGAATGGAGCTCCTAATTCTTTGATAATACAGCAGCAGAGACAAAGTGCTCCCCACGTCCCTCACAATATCAAAATCAATTAACACCAGCTTGAAACCATTTGCTGCACCGAAATGAACCAGTAATTAAACATGGTCACTTAAATCTGTGTATGCGCTTCTCACAATGAGAGAATCAAGAAAAAAATATTGAAAGAAACAAAATGAGAGGGAGAGAGAGATGTAGAAGGAAAAGATTTACAATGAATGATGTGTTTTACTGGGATTATAATTATAACCACTGACGGTTGAAAGAGGAGTATGAGTGATGTAGACAATGAGCCTTGTGAAAGTGGTGAAAGGCAACAGGTGGCTGAAGGGAAAGCAGATTCACTTTCATGTTGTCATGCAAATTTTTAATTCCATCAATGCACAAAAGTGCTCTTTAAAAAAAGTTTTATTTAAACTATAACAAAATATTGAAGAGGGGATAATAGAGTGGTGAGTCACCTGTCCCTGCAGCAGGTGAAAAATGTTTTCTCTCAACACAGAACTTCACAAAATACACATGTATTTAAAAAAGTGGATTTTAAAAGCACCTTGGAAAATAATAGAGATTTTAAAATGCTCTTGTTTTTCCAAGTTATTTTAGGTCAGACATGAACTTTGCCACAAAGCTGAAACACTATGTAAGTGAACCACCAGCAGTTGGCTCTAGGCATGCGTCACTTCGACATTAGCACTGAAGGAAATTGTCCTCGTTAGAAAGGACAACTTCAATGAACAACAGGCTTTCAAAGGTGGGAAATCAATTTCAGGAGGACTTATTGCCTATCAACTCATCTAAACTATTAAAAAGCAGGGCCCAATGACTTCCACAGCATGGAAAACACAGATGGAACAGGGCATGTTCACAATAAAACTGGACTGTAAAACGCAGAATATCATGGAATCTGCCCAAATGTGGATGCAAATGGTGAAAATCTGGGTTTTCCCTAGCATAATAAATATTTGTTTCCAACTGGACAGAAAAAATATGCTGCTATGTTTTGGTGTCATTTAAAGGGTGCTGCTTCTCTCCTCTGCTCTCTGTTTGGGTATTTCAGCGAGGGCGGGGCTCAGCGGCCGCCGTCATATAAAAGAGTCAGCGTGCTAGCAAGAGCTCATCAATTCAACAAACTCTCAAAAGTTGACCACATCGGCAGATGTAAGACGGGAGCTCGTTAAAGACTTCGTGGCTGTATGGGCGGAGTCAAATGTTCTGAAAAAAATAAAGCTACGTCTGGGTCAACCTTTGTAAAGGAGGAGGAGAGTTGCGGCATTCAGACCAAACGCAACTTTTCTCCATGCAACGCTTTCCTCGCGTGAGTACATTGGCTGCAAGTGTTCACACACAAGGTGAGAAAGCGATTTTAACGCGATAACGTGAATAAACACAACTTGCCATTACTATAGCTGTATGAACCCAAAGTAAACATTTTGTTGTGATTAAATAGCAATAAATGGATCAAACTGATGCCGAAATAACTACAACATGATACAGATTTGTTAAACATGAATTCGTGCTTTGTCAGGTCTGTCAGCAAGTCAGCAGGACAACAACTTCTAAAATGTTTGTTTTCTAAATGGAGTTTGGATCGATCAGGGCTATGCTAACTTGGTCACAGTAAAGTACAATGGTAGCTGGAATAAAGTTACAGACAAATGTATTCTGAACTCACCAGGTAGTTCAACCTCCTCGCTTTCTTTTCTCCAAGTAATGTCCAGTTTTTAAATAAATATGAAGTCGTAGTCCGACAGAGCTAACGACGCTAACAACAACACTGGAACCGGATGTGCATGGAAGCTAGCTGCTGAGAGGCTGCAGTGAAGATAAATCAATGTTGAAATCCCAAAAACTAAAGTAAAAAGCTAATTTAATAAAAGCAGTTAAGTCCGAGCTCCTCCTGCGAGTAAACGGCGTAGTTGTCAGAGCAGAATCCGACCGACTACGTTGTTTTATTTGTCCAAAGGTTGCAGCGCTGCTCCCTGCTCCTCTCCCCAAAGTTTAGAAGCTCTCAGCCGGCCAACAGATTGTCAATCCACTGCTCTGCCTGGCCCTCTCCACACATCGCTCTGAAGCCGTCGTTGACGTACGGACAATCTCAACACTGGCTGTCGCATGATGCGTTGCCGGCCCCGCCCCCTTCGCGCCGCCCGACAGTAAATCGCGGCTCTACACGTCGTTGCATTGACTTTGTATGTAAACTCATTGCCTCAAACGCTCACTTCGCTTTTGGTCTATAAGCACCATTATGAGAGTAGCCTCCATCAGATCCAATTATTACCGTGTTGTGTTCAGCTAAATTAACCTATTTAATAGGGGACAATTCACAGTCAAGCGGGAACCTCAGGGTCTGAAAAGTGAAGCCAATGCAGAAGTGCCTTAAACCAGTGGTTGCAAAAAAAAGTCCGGTTAAATTAGAAATAATAGCAAAATGACCCTAAAATGGTCATTTTGTGAATTATGCAGGGTTTGCTTAAGGGCGGGACAACCTTGTGATTGATAAGGTGCTGGCGACCTGTCAGGTTTAGAGGCGACGCATATCTACTACTCTGTATAAATTTTTACCAGCGCCGTTGAAAAAGCTTATTAGGAGCTGGCAGTTTATTCTTTCCGGCAAGTACATTTTGTTTTAAGCCTGTTTTTTCCTAGCCAAAATAAGCATCCTGGTTAAAATCGGTTACGTGAATTATAGATGCACCTTGCTAACCAAGCTAGCTAGTGCCACCATCTCGTCCATATATTGTTACGCAAAAAAAATTAATATGGGGACGGCCAAAATATAAGTTTACTCGGAAAGCTTAAGGAGGTTTGCGCTACTGGCCTTGAAATGCATTGTTTTGCTGGAGTGACATTTCCCGATTCTTTACAACAGATATGGCAAATGCAAAGTTAGCATGACAATTTTTCTTTTTCAGCCAACTTCATTTAATCACCTCAGCTAACACCAAAGGCAATGAACCAACCCAGGAACATCAAATAATCAAGGTGAATAAAGTCCAATTTAGTAAAAATATAGAATGTCATTACTTAACAAAACGTATCTATACCATACTAAGGATCACTCACATCACCATTTCATGTTTCAACCTCAGGCCTCATCTCCTTATATTACTGTCGCCCCCACATCCTGCAGCACAGAGGCAGTTCTCCCCATGCACACCACCACCTGTTTCTCAAAAACATACAGAACAAACAATGTCACAGCCTTCCTCTCTGACCTGTCTCACCTCCTATTTGACTGATTGATACAGCTGCTGTCTGATCACAGGTACACTGTCCTACTGTGTAATAAAAATGGGTTTTCCGTACGGCATCGCCACTCTAAAAGCACGTTAGACTCATAACTGCACTGCTTATCTCAAAACAAAACTGTATACAACACATCTTGCTATGCCTGCATTCCCTCTGTCAACATACATTTGTGTGTTGTAGTGTCTGAGTTTCATGCTCTGGGTCAAATAAAGTTCAAATCTAAATGTTTACTATTTATATTCTTCAACACTGTCCTTTCTACACAATCTAGTTTTAAGAAGCCACATGATTCTCCAAGTCTGCGTGTCATTACCCAATGTATAAGTCTGAAATAGGTAGATTTTGCTACAGCCTTTTAAAGTTTTGAATGTCATAAAAAGAAACTTTTCGTTACGTGATGGCAGATTGAGTGACAGGCTCTTCCAACACCTCCTTCAAAGCAACATTTCTCTTTGATCTGGCTTTGGATTCTGGCATCTGTCGCAAAGGTTAGCGTCAGTAGTTTCAACACTCTTTGGAATTCACTCTTCAATCAATCTGGTCTTGAACAATCGCTTTAGTTTTGCTCAAAGTGGTTTTTGGATAAAAACAAACCTGCTGTCTCCTGTTCTGAGAGAAACCTTCAATCAGCACGGCAGACATCTTGAAATCTTTCTGCTGACTGGTTATTCATGTATGTTAAAACCAATTTCTAGCCTGCCGATTCTGCTAATGTATGTTTGGAGTTCACAGGAAACTGTTTTCTTCTAAGACGTCACAATTCCCCAGGAACGTTTCAGTTTCAGATTTTGAGGCTTTGCAGTCATAAGTGACAGCCAATTACTGCATCCTCTCACAGAGAGATCGTTACATTCCTGTGCCCCACTAATTTGTTTGCATGCAAAGCAATTCAACTCATTTGTTTTATCCCTTCGTTGGACTGCATGTTCAGCTGCCTCCCTGTTGGAGCATAAAACAAACGGTACAAGCTTTAGAAATCTGTAACGGTTATATTTTGATTCGGTGCATTTCACTCAACCGCTCTCAAACATCATACAACAAAATTAATCTGTTATTTCTGTGAGGGAAGGCCAGTCTGATGGCCAGAGGGATCAGAAATGCCTTTTATTGTTCCCATGATAAAGAGTTAATCTGTCCACCCTACTGGGCGATCAGCACTTCACTGTGACTGCACCAAACTGCATGACACCTCAGCCATCTGCAGTGGCGGACAAATCATTTCCTGCTGATAATGTCTGTCCTTTATGGACCTGTTATTACATCAGAATTAATTGGGGAGTGGCATGGGTTATTAAATATATGATTATTAATGTTAAATGTATCATCACAGCGTTAGTGAGAATTACTGAATGATAAACCTGGTATCACACCAGTTCTCTGAACTGATACTCTATCCGAGTATCTTTGTACATTTTTGGCTTGTTTTATTACAAATGTGACATGAAAGTGCAAGGATTCTGCAATAAACCTTTTGAACTCAGTCAGTCTTTGTCAAGCAAAAAGAAAAACAATGGCTAATGTTAGGATGGCATCAGTGCATTTCCAGAAAACAGGACGATCAGAAAGATCAAGATATGTGCTGCAAAGTTCAAGATATCTGGGCTATTAGTCTTCAATATACTAGGCCAACCACTAAAACACTTGACCCCGCACTTCCCATAATGCAACAGCTTTTGATTAGACCCTTCCTGTCTAGTAGCCGCATACCTGTTTAAGTCTAGGGCATGCGGTTTCTGTTAAAAACGAGTTCCCCTTTAAAGGATTACCTAAATATGATCCTCTAAATGGTCTGTAGTATGAAGTTGTGTACCTCAAACTCCTCTGCGATTTTGGGTCCATCCAGGAACAACCTGGTGCTGAGACAGTCCACCGGACCGAAGTTAGCTGGAGAAAGAGGAACAGAGGTGACTGTTTCAATATCCACTGCATGGTTTTGTAATTATGATGTTAATCTTTGATGATGACAATCAAAATCTACAATGTATGTGTTAATGATTTCTTTGGCTCTGTTGTCTGTACTGTATATGGAAGTGCATGCAAGTATCCCACAGCTTAACACAACTAATTTAAGACCTGGAGAAATCAGGGGATGCCAGTTTAAAAAGGGACTAGTTTAATCAATGTTTGATATCAGACCTGGAATTGGAGAAAACTGAGGATTAAGATTGGGTTCATGGGTGTGTTCAGTCTTAAGCTGGTGTAGAGAAGGAACAACTGTACACTAAAGCTCCTCACAAAAATAAATAAAAAAGCGCTAGCAGTGTAATGCGAACATTTCCTCACTCCACTGTAGCTGCTTTTAACAACTTAAAAGTCAAGTCTGGAAACCGGACTCTTCTACTGTAAAAGGCATCCTATTAAACATCTCTGCTGCTACATGTTGCTGCTGCCTTCATGTACTTCAAACATATACCTGCTAAAAAATGCCTTTTCTGGTTATACTGTTGTCTTTCACTACAAACAGTCCTTGCTGCTCTGGTTTCCTAATCGTACGTGTTCAACATCTGAATGACAAGTGTCCCTTGGGGGTTCAACTACACCCTTCCCCTGAATCTGAAACATGTGATTTTTTTCCAATATGTAAGACTCCCAAACTGCCAAATAAAACAATTAAAAACATTTTTATCCGATGGTTTAACTTTATAATGAGTGTTCCTGACTTTCAGTTGGCTGCCAATTTCAAGCCCCAGTAATAATAAAAATGAGAGTGAGAGAGCGTGTGTGAGAACCAGACCAAATGCCATAAACCCAGACTTGTTCAACAGATCCAATTTGATGCAAATGCACATTTCAATAATTAAAAACTGAAATAAAACAATTTATTGATTCCTATTCATAATCCGTTGTAAGTATCCAAATACAAAGATCAATTATGACGTCTGCCAACTTACCAGTAAATTCCTTGAACTCCTGGAACACCTTGGGGTACATGGCTGCTGACATCACATCTTCAGGGGTGATTTCATCACTGTGAGCAGCTCGGAGCCCCTCCTCCAGGGCCTTGAAGTCCAAAGCTGGTAAAGAGGCGCCGGGACGACCCTCAATACGGACAAGGGACTTAAGCACCTGGGATAAGAGGGTAACAAGAGAAAAGGAGGATGTGAAGAAGGTAGAGGGGAAACAACAGAGGATAAAAGGAGGTGAAGGTGCACAACAGAAGCAACAAAGGAGAAACAAAAGAGAATACTTGAAGTTTTTATTCAAAGTCATGCATACATAAGCTTTCTGAATGTTTTCCCACTCATAATATCCCCACGGGGCTCTGAAGCATGTGGGATGTATAAAGTGCTAGCAAAACCTTTACATTGTACTTCACAAATATACGTCTGGATAAAAGCTACACCCTGACAAAACACTAAAGTGACAAGAGACTTTGGGTGAGAGGAGGAGGAAGATAGAGATGCATGGGGAGCTGTTTTGAGGTAGAAAGCGAGGGAGAGAGAATATAAAACTTGCGCAAGTAATTTTTTATTTGCATAAAAGTGGCACCACTGTTGTGTTAATATCTGCAGTGATATGCACTTTTAGTTCCCTCCATCTCTCAATTCATATTTTTCTCTTTTAAGTCAAGTACCATCAGCCTATCACAGATGACTGCAGTGTTGCTGCTTATGTGACATGTCATCCTTGTTTCTTCCGAGAAATAGTAGAGGAAAGAGACAGACAAGAAAGAGGATAACTGTGTAAAGTGGAGCTGCTATAAGACTAATGATATGACATTTTATCTGCCCACACAGTAGTTGATATCAGACCACTTGTAGAGCCAATCGATCCGAGGCTACTAATAATGTCTGGTGGAGAGATTATCTCAAGACACAGGCATTTTACCTAAAGGCTGACGTTTTGTTTTTCTTTTCACAGATTTCTTCAGCTCCTGATGACACAGTCTACACGGGCTCAGAGGAAGGGAGGGACAGTTGCAATAATCTCCATAAAATTAGCCTATTAAGCCTGCTTCAGTGCTTCAGCAAATGTTTCTTGGAAATATATATAAAAAGCTAATTGCAAAGCTTTTTGGGCTACCTACCTCTATGCTTATCTTAGTTTCATTCAGGTTAAAAAGATCATTGCTTAAGCTAACATGCCAACTACTGTATTGGTAATATTCAGGCATGTTTTCACTCATTTATACTTAAGCATCAAATAGCACATTCAACTGACCATATTTCTCCTGTGAGCATACCTGCTGTGCATATATCCACGTTATGTTTGCAAATGTATGCACACACTTGGTATTCTAGTCAGTGAGCGTTTCATATCTTCACTAGTCTTTGCGTCTATGTAACATATCGGCACGGTTATGAGTGCGTGTGTGTGCCTTGTGGAAATCTCCAGACAAAGGCCCCAGTGCAATGCTATTAGTCACAGAGCTAACGTTATAAAGATAGCTGACTCATTTGTGTGTATGAGAGAGAGAGAGAGAGAGACACTTCAAAGATGGCAGGCTTGTTGGAGTCCCTGCTCATTAACATGGCGTCCTCTGAGGATGTCTTACACCTAAACTGCTTGATTGTTTAAGTGTGAGACATGGACAGATATTGACTGTGTGTGTGTGTGTGTGAGACAGTGTGAGTGAGTGAGTGAGTGAGTGAGTGAGTGAGAGCAGGAGTGAGTTTCTGCATTAACAAATGAATGAAAGACAAACTCTTCCTTCAAGGTTATTTGCTCTTTCTCATTTATCTTTAAATCACTCAACACACTCCCACTCTGTTTTTCATTGTCATTCATTTTTTCCTCTTTCCTTCTTTTCGAGTGCGGTACTCTGAGGGATGTGCTGTATTTTTTAACGACCATCTTATTTCTTGAATTCACTTTCTTCCTAATGGCCCCCTTATTCTCTCCTTGTCCATCCTCCCACCATCTGCTTCTTTCTCTCCTTTGCTTTACTGTCTTTCTTGTTTTCCTCTCCCTTGTCCATTCTCTCTGTCCACCCACGCTGCAAATGAACTGTGCGTGACAGAACATAGATGACAAAATGCCTCAATTACCACTTTGTGTCTTGAAAAGTTTTCCCCATGCATGCAAAACAGCTTGTGAAATGAATGCATGTGAGAGTGTATGATATAATGCTGGAATGGCTGCTTGCTAACTAATTAATGTCATCAAAGCTCCATTAAAGAAACATGACTTCTTCCATGCTGCTAGCATATAAAATAACCTTTAGCTGCAGCACACAGGGATGCAGATATCTCAATCCTGCTTGCAGCAATGTAACCCATTACATTGTCTATGCTTGCATACAAGAAAATGTACAGCTGCTAACTAATAAGCTAATGACACTAGAACTTGCAACAAACTTTATTTTAGGAAATAATTAAAGTAATGTTCTACTTTCCTCCCTTTAAAACAACTTTTACTTCATTTAACTTATATAACTTTGACACCAATTATTTTTATTTTATATTTTGAAAGTACTTGTTAGTCACACACTGGATATCTTTATCAGATTTATCTCAGACTTGCAGCTTGCAAGTCTGAGATAAATCAGGTAAAAACAGGCACACACACACACACACACAGACATACACACACACTAAGCATGCAAATGAAAACATTGTTTTAAAAAAAAAAAAGAAAACTTATTTGTACCAAAGCTGAACACATGAATTTAACAGATTCAGAGAGATGGAGAAAACAAGTTCTTCAGTGAGCTGTGTGTGGAAAAGCCTCCCGGTGTTTGTGAATTAAATATCAAGGGTGGATTGTCTCTCTCTACGTAGAGTCGTTATCTGCAGGGGGAGATTTAGAGGAATACTCTTGACTGTTCTGGCTGAGATGAGAAGTTGGCAGCAGTTCTACAAGTGTTGTTGAAGCTGTACTTAGAACACTACAATTCAGGCTACACTGATGAAAGCTGACTGGATCGTAAGAAAATGCAACAACAAATATTCTCCTCTACAATATACAAAAGGTAGCAGAGGGGAAAAGTTCAGTGGCCAACAATGTGACCTTTTGCATGTATGTATGCTAGAGAATCATGGTGGCCTCGCTCAGCATAAAGTTTTCCAGCGCAGACTGAAAATAAAATAAAGGAAAGAGGAAACCTTAAGACTTGAATGAATACAGAAGCTGTCCACCATCTTATTTGTTTCATAGGAGTGACACATTTTGAGAAACATGACAGGATGAGAGACACTAATAGAGAGGTAGCGGACACAGGGTTGCATTGTATGCGTCAACGGGAGGACTTGCGCCTGGGAATCAAATATTTGATCATATAATCTCCCAACTGTACACCAGTGTAAGGAGACAGGGAGAAAAGACAACTTGATGATAAGGGTGACAGGATATAAGGAGTTAGTTTCACTGAGAGGGGAAACAAAGAGGAGGAAAGATAACAGAGAAACAGTAACTGGAGAGACAGAAGACAAACTAACAATCAAGTGATGAAATGAGCAAAAAGCTGAAACTAAAGATGACCTTGACAGTGCAGGAAAATCATTCCTAATAAGTTAAATTCAATGCCATTAATCAATAAAGGGGCAGAAAATAGATAATTATATTTATATTTTATCTCCTAGCTTCTGCGCAAGTATTTCAAGGTCTGCAAATACGTGTACAAATGTTCAGTAGCTGCATGAGTGGATACGCACACACAGACTGTTCAATTCTCAGCCACACAAATGGGGACATAATGAGTTTCCTGTGGAAAAGTACAGACAGGGTCTCACACCAAATATTTCACATTTTAGGAGTCAGCTCATTGATAATACATTATGAAACACCTGTGGATACAAGTGGGGGGTGGGGGGGGCATACACTCATTTCACTTCCTTAAACACACAAAAAGCAGGAGAAAGTGACAAAAACAGAAGTGTTTTCATGCAACTCTCCCAAGGAGACCTAGAGCTGTTGAGCCCTCTCCTTTGCTGTTTGAAGTCATGAAGACAGGAGACAAGAGAAGTAGACAGAGGTAAAGACACAGAAAGGAGATGAGAGGACAGAGCAATATCACGGTTTTCTTCCCCGTGTGAAATTGTCAGATGTAACCAAGCATGTGACAAAATGTGTGTGTGCGTATGCACTTGCAAGTGTGCCGTTTAAATGGGCTCTCCCGCATGTTTGTGGTAGGTGGTTATATTTAAAGTACAAGTGAAGGAAGAAGTGAAGACGACAAAGTAAAAAAGAAAAAAAAAGTTATGTTTTGTAAGATGGTTTTGTTTGACAGTTGTGTGTGACTAGATTTATTCATATTCAAGAAACCCTGAACGGAAATTATCCAAAGTCAGTTATCAGATGGGGGAAATTAATATACAGGTTTATTTTAAAAGTTATGTGGGATTATCTACTGTACCTTAGATCTGAACGGCTCTGGGAATCCTCCATGTGGTATCCCAATGTATCCCTGCAAGAACTCTACCACAGACAGGGGGAAGGACAACTCATCGGCCCTTTCCTCCACCTCTGCCCTGGTCAGGTTGTTCTGCACCATGAACTGGGCCAAGTCACCCACGATCTTAGAGGAGGGAGTCACCTGAGACAGAGAAAGAGAAATTTATGCGTTACTGTTCATGTTAAATCCCTTCTTTTGTTTAGGAAAAGAAAAGTGGAGGACAAGGAGAATATCAGCTCAGTTTAGCCCTTAGTGAGGTTTTTCAATTTCACCACAGACTGAGCACAAGATATTAAGAGTACAGCTTCTGCACACAGATGATATCTCAGTTTGCTTAGGACAAGGAGAGGTGCTATTATTTCTCTCTGGTACATGACCACTGGCCTTTTAATCGGACAAACATCAGAAAATCTCACACAGAATCTATTCAGGATAATATTACAGTTTTCCATGGTGTAATCTTGGTTTTAAGTTTTATAGAGTTTATGAAGTTGCAGCGGCTGCACCATTCGCTGCAAAGTCCTGTTCGCTGTGTGGCTTCCACAATGATTTTCACCAAAAGACAAAATGGTGACAGAGTCTTTGTTTTTATAAAGACACTGTCTGTGAAGATTAAATAGTGAGTGACCCAGAGAGAAGAGCCGAATGAGAAATGAAACAATGTTTTCATCTATACAGTCTCTTTAATCATTTGATTTAGCCAACTACACAAGACAAACCTGAGAATGAAGAGGGAAGAAAAAAAGAGTGAGGAAACATTCATTAAAATCACATGTATTCATTCTTTCATTATTTATAATGGCATATGATTATGATAATAGCGACCCCTGTTAGCATAACGGTGATAAATGGAGTCTTTTGACTGGGAACAGGACACTGTATGCATTGCTTTGCTATCGTAATAAACGGAGACACAGATTTAAGGCTTCCTGTTAACTTCTATTTGGTATTTGGACCATTAAAGAGATGGGGTCAATTACTGTAATCTGACCCAACAATAAAAAAGCTTAAAAACCACCATTTGGGTAACTTTTTGTCTCTCACACAGACATTCCTGTTTGTACTCAATTCTGCAGCTTTTATTATAAAATGAGAGAGAAGCTCAAAGGGGGAATAGGAACCAAACTCAAAATATAAACTACTAGTAGTTTTGGAGCCACCAGCAGAGAGCCAGTGTGACGTTTGAGCCCAACCCACAGTTTGAATTTGTATTGACAGCTGAAGGACTAGAGAGAACAAGGAGTGGGCCCACACTCTTCAAGATGCCTTTTTTCATGTCAAATAGTGCTATCAGACGGTGGAAGAGAAAAAAAATAAAAGACTAGATCAAATTGACAATCCCTAAAGAATTCTAACACACAGAGCTTGACACCTATTTCTAAGAGATGTGATGCCAAATTATCCAGAGAGCGACATGAAGCGCTCACACACGGCTCGGGGACTACCACAACTCCCCTGGGGTTTTCGCGCTTGTGAGGCTAGCTGAGCTCACTTTATTCTCTGAACAAGCACAGTCCAACTTGTGTGTGTAAGCACCTTTGGTCTCTAGACCATCTTCAGTGTTAATGGGACAGAATGCTCCGCTTTAAGATAAACTGTTAAAATGATAAAGCATTTTCTATATATAGTTTATATTACTGTTTTTGTGTATTAACAGTGGAGCATGCTGCACCTGCTCTGACCCTGAGAGTTCTGCTGCAAATTAGTATTGTACATACAGGTGCTGGTCATATAATTAGAATATCATCAAAAAGTTGATTTATTTCAGTTATTCCATTCAAAAAGTGAAACTTGTATAATGTATACATTCATTCCACACAGACTGATATATTTCAAGTGTTCATTGCTTTTAATTATCATAACTGACAACTAATGAAAACCCCAAATTCAGTATCTCCGAAAATTAGAATTTTACTTAAGACCAATACAAAAAAAGGATTTTTAGAAATGTTGGCCAACTGAAAAGTATGAACATGAAAAGTATGAGCATGTACAGCACTCAATACTTAGGTTGGGGCTCCTTTTGCCTGAATTACTGCAGCAATGCGGCGTGGCATGGAGTCGATCAGTCTGTGGCACTGAAATATATCAGTCTGTGTGGAATGAATGTATACATTATACAAGTTTCACTTTTTGAATGGAATTACTGAAATGAATCAACTTTTTGATGATATTCTAATTATATGACCAGCACCTGTAAATTAAAAAAAAAAGTTTTGATCCTATGAAATACTACAGGGCTACTTCCTGTTGGCATCAGCGTCTACTGCACATGATCGCGCAGCATAACCCTGGTTTAAAGTCTTCTGGCTCAGCGTGTTCGTCTGACTCGGATCAGCCCACGTACAAGGATCACCTGCCAAACACCAACGTAGCATCACTGATGGCCTAAGTTTTTTTTTAGATTCGCAGAGAGTTTAAAATCGAATCAAAACTGTTACATCTCATGTGCAACAGGGTGACGCAGGGTTTTGACGTCATTTGTGGCCTGGATGGAACCCTCCACGCAAACTTTGGTCAGCTTCACTGTTCAATCTCTGGCTTACCTCATTGACTATTATTGGTCAAGCTCTTGTTCACTCACTTGTTCCTATCCATGATGCAACTCAATATTGTCTTGTTAGACACTCCCTGCCTGGCAAATACCCACGTCTTTCCGAACTCCACGGTCCAATTTTCTAACACAGGCCTTCTGTCATAAATCTGTAGTCAGTTAATTTTACTTTCTACCACCAGAATATTCCACTCAGTATCAATACTGATTTCCAGGGAGTCCATGCTACATGTTTGTACTGTAATGTTTAACTCTATTGAAGTAAGCTTTTATTCAAGTTTGAAGAACAAAAGCTGTAAAATGATCTTGTTTAAAACAAAATTTGGGCCCTAAATCACGTTACATCTCGTTTATTGAGCAGCCAAGGATCTTACGGTGCACAGTGAAAAACCGGTACTATTCTTCTGGCTATTGAAGTTGGCAGATTCAAAGACATTATGTGATTTTGAAGAGTGGAAAGTGGAGATTTTCTTTAGAGAGATTTGAGTACATTGTACAACTCATTTCACATGACATGCCATGCAATAAGAGTTGTGGAGAACTCCATGACTACTAATTTAACTGTGACATGTGAAATTGATATTTCCCCTGATTTTGATGATTTTAAACCCAGACATTTCATGAGAAACATAATCACACATGAGGAGATATCAGTCAGAGTTGTCAAGTAGGGAGGGGGCCCAAGTCCCAATGTGCAACTCCATTTGAATGTTCAAGTCAAACATCAGGGCCTTATATTCTAGTTGTTAAGGCACTAGTTATTTAAAAACTGTGTCACTGCAATTAATCTCCCACTGACAAGCTACATCTTTTAAAAACAGCCCAGGATGCCTCTTACAAGTCTGCAACCACTTGGATAATTTTCAACAGAGCCTTGCAAGCAAATCAGTGCTTTCCCAGCGAGACAAGAAAGAAGACACTTCCCTTTAGTACTTCCCCGCCGCAACACCTAAAGCTCAGTTTGATTGGGTTTGTAATAATGATACATTGCTTTAACAGAGTGACTGTTTACAGAAAAGCTTGAAAGATTTGAATAGGCTGTTGAAATCCCTGGTGAGGCCATTAATGTGTTGTGGCTGTGGAACAAAAGTGCACTGCTGAGTTACTAGATATCTAAAATACAAGAAAGCGGCATGACTGTGCATTCCTCGTCTGACTTCAGCGTGTCTCCCTTTCTCCATTGTTTCCTCTGTCTCCAGTCCATTTTTCACAATTTTTCACTGCAGAGTTAAGAATTGTTACTCTTCTCTTTATTACCTGCCTTCATTAATCATCCCTCTCTAACTCACTTAACTACAATCTTCTGTCACACTGAAAGCCAAGATGTTGAGTCTTTACTCTTTCCTCATGAATCACCATTCAGCCCATCCCTCTTTTCCTCCATCCCCATGCCAAGTATTTAGTTTTTTCCCTTGATCCGCAGGAACATCAAGAGCGTTACTCTCATTATCAATCTCTGTTGATGAATCACCCACCTCCAACTCTCCATGGGTGCATCACAGACAGGAAAAGGAAATCGCATTTCTAACAGTGTGTGTAGCTATATATGATGTGAGCTTTTTTCTATACTTTTAGATGAGGAGCGAGGTAAATCACATCATGGTGGTGCATGGTTTGAAAAATCTGATGTCCTCCGTTCCTGTGTGAAGCGGAGCTACCCTCAAACTGCTGATCCCCCTCAGTTGAACTCATTATGTCAGCAGTTCACACCTCTGTCTTTTATATACAGAACACACTGTAAATGATGTAATTACATTTTGAAGGGGAAGTTTAGCTTTTGAAATGTTCCATACAGCTGCCTTTTCTCTCTACAACTGTAAAGCTTGTAATCTTTGGAGCTGCACACACAAAAAAAACAAACAACTTAATTTGCTGTGTTTTATCAATTGGACTGATGCAAGTAATCTGAACAAAACCCAATCCGCTAGAAAACGCGAAGTGTTATTCTATGTCAAGGTAGCAAATGTAACCCACATTTTAGAACTTTTTGCAGACAAATAGTCCACAGCTACTCTGGCAGCTTTGCTTTTACTCAATACTGTAAAGAAAACCAAAGCTAAGGTCCAGAATTAGTTTTTGATCTTTAGCAGTCATGATGAAGTGAACGTAATAACTGGCCAGAGGTCTTCTGCAACCTGTATCACAAGGGATTTGTGAAAATGAGAAAAAATTAAAATCACTGAAACAATTAAGCACACACAATCATATGTATAGCACTAGCTTTCATTTCTTTACAGTTTAAACGTCAATGTTTTCATCAATTAAAAGTAAGCTAAACAAAGCACAGCTGAGGCTGATGGGAATGTCACTGGTTGTGCAGACATTTAGTCATAAACTAATGTATTGGACAACTTGAAATTTTGACCTGATGATGGAGCTAGAGAACACCTAAGTAAGTAAGTTTCATCTGGTGGGAACGTGACTACATCTACATGTTGGATTGGCACAAACGTTAATACAGAAAGTGTTATTTGACTGGATAAGTAAACATGTGTACCTCCTCGTTTAAAAAAAGATAAAGCCAAGGGGATCATTCGGACTCATCTACAGGGAGCTGTGGATATCTGTACAAAAGTTCATTACTATTCTAGGAGTTGTTGAGATATTTCAGTCTGGTAGAAAGAATGGACCAACAGACCAGGTGCTGTATAGCCACAGTATGAAATATTTTCTAATCATAGAGAGATGTTACAGTCAATATTATTTTAGTCAATCCACTTTTGAATTTCAGTGTCATCTATTTTATGAATGCATGTATCATGTTTAAAGAAACCCGCTGATTATTCACGTATGAATAACGGGACAGAAAAATTGAATGCCTTTTTATATTCTCTAATGTTGCTTATTCCCCTTAGCACGCAGCAGCACTCAGTGCTCTGATCTTTCTATGTTTCTCGCACTATCACCTAAACTCATCTGTAACCTTACGCAGTTCCTCACGCAGGCTCATATTATCACACTTGACACACAAGACCCATTCCCCCCTAGTCTGCCACTGGGTCTCCAGTTTGACCGGCTCTTTCTATTCTTACTACCTCCGTGTTCCTTTTCTCCCACATACTACTCTTATTCTGCCTTCTGTCTATCTTTCTCACTTTCACTAATGTACAGCTCTCACTAAGTGGTCCTGCAGCAGAAACCTGGTACAGTGAGGCGGAGTGTGTGTGTGTGTGTGCACGCGCGCAAAAGCACGGCAGTGATTTTTTGTGCTCTTGTATGCCAGTGTGTGTCATGTGTCTGTGTACTTTGCTCAAATTTGTTTTGAAATGCAACTCTATCCAAACCTGAACTCCCCTAATGGGCAAAGGATTATATCATCCAGAACCGTGTGTGTGCATCTGTGCGAGTGTGTGAGAGTGAAAATGGCAAATACAATAAACACAAACACACCAACACACACTCTATAATGCTGGCCAGCAGAGCCAGGAGCAGAGTGAAGAATGGTACCTGTCAGGAGAGGAGGAGACAGGAGAGAGGAGAGATAACGAGAGACTCAGAGAGGGGGAGGAGGAGTAGAGAAACGATAGAAAGATTAGGGATACATGAAAGAAGTCTAATCGAAATGAGGGAAGGTAGGAGGGATTGATGAGAGGAGGTGGTGAGGCGATATGAAGGTGTAGAGGGAGAGCAGGGAGAGACACCAGACAGGATGATGAAGAGCAAGAGAGAGCGAGAAAGAAAGGGATGGACAGACGAACCGGGAGGGAGGAGAGACCGAGCCAAACAGACAAGAGCAATAGACATCTGCAGCCCCACAGGCAATACAAGGAGGTTCTCCACCTCCAAGTGAGAAACACACACTGTGTGTGTGTGTGTGTGTTTTATGAGTGTGGAGGGGAGTGAATACGTGCCTGTAATTGCAAATGGAAAGTGACAGAGTAAGTTAGGTAAAGGGGAAAGACAGAACAACTTGTCCTCCTTATATTGACTAGCTCATGTTGCAATGTAGCTGAGTAAGAAGGAAAAAGGGAGGAAAACAGAAAAAAGGATTGCAAGTTAAATGCAGAGGAAAGGAGGCATTTGAGTGTCGGAAAACTTGTTCCAGCTGTGTACAAGTCATTGACAGTTTCAGCACTTTTAATAATGACACTAGACTGCCTCCTAAAGATTAGACTATTTTATTGTGATCAAACAAATAGAGCCGAAACCAATAAGTTAACAGTCAGAAAATGTAATGGCAACAATATTGATCAATCAATAGTTGAGGTAACTTCCTCTGAGCAAAAAATAACTTTCAGCTTCTCAAATGTGAATGTGTGTGTGATTTTTTTAGTCTTCTTTGAAGGTAAACTACATATTTTCATATTATGAACTGTTGGTCAGACAAAACAAGACATTTTACAGGGATGGTGCAGCATTTTGGAAATCAATCAACATAAAAAAAAAATTTTTAATTTGCTTTCTTGCCAAGAGTTTAGAACATCAATGCCACTCTCATATTAGTTGATGCAGCAAAACCAAAAGCAGGTAGGCTTAGCACAAAGACTGGAAGCAGAGGTTAGCCTGGCTCTGTCCAAAAGTAACTATATCACATCAACACCTCTAAAGCTCACTATTTAAGTAGCTCTATCTTGTTTTATAATTCATACAAAAATTGGTGTAAAAGAAGTGTAAAATAAGAAGTTGCGGTTTTAAGGGAGGTTTTGTCCCAGACTATTTCTTGGCTGGGGTCTCTTACTTCCTGGAGTTTCTGCTGGTTGCCTGGCAATGACAAGACCTAAGACACAGAAGATCTCTCAGCAGGACAGTGAAGAAGCGCATTCCCCAAAAATGTCGAACTATTGCTTTAATGATATCATCATAGGATTTAGGAACTTCTTATAGACCGTGTTCACTATTTGCTAAAATTTTATAGACCAAGCCCCCCCCCCCGGTAAAGTGAAGCATTTGTAAAATTTGTGAAAATGTTTGTTGACTTGATAATGTAATACTTACAAACACACACAGAAAGGTTTACTGTATGCTTGTAATTGTCAGAGAAAACATTAAAGCATCGCCTGTAGGCATCTGTTCATGTATGTTTCGTTTTTCTTCAGCAAATATACCCTCAAGCAAAAATAATAAGTAGCTTCAGAAATGACTTTTACCGTCTGGCAAAAAGTTTCAGCTTTTACACTGTTCAGGTGATATAATTACACTGTGGAGTGTACAGGAGCACCACAGTGTGACCAGGAGGATGATGATGGGAAAAGGACTGGCAGGTGTGCATTAGCCGACGGGTGCAGAATACATGACTGCATGTTACAGAACAGAAGATGAAAAAACAAAAATCCTTTCCCTGTCTGTTCTGCGGTAGCTCACCACTCTGCTGCGTACGTTTGCGTACGTTTTCAAGGTTCCCTCACCAGGCTGACCTTTTCTTTCAATTTAGCATTTCCCTCTTCCAGTGAACTGATCTGCACTTCACCGCACTCATCCATTATAAACAGAGATCACTGAGCATGAGCATAATTACACAATTGAATATTTCAATTGAAAGTGGACACTATTCTAATCAAATTGTACTAATGGGGCCAGTGATAGATCTTTGGAAAGTAGCTTCCATTTACATTTTAAAACACCTCACAAAATGAAGACAATTTGTAGAACTACAATCATCTTAGCTTTAAGAGTCCTCTGCAAAATGAACTCAGGGCCTCTATATGTTAGACAATCAACTCACAATACATTCCAAGTACGAAACACTAGAAGAAATCATCCTGACAATACTTGTACCCACCACTATTCTGCAACTCCTGCTGCTCTTTTGTGATTCACATACATTTAAAAGGTCTATGTACACATACGTAGACGCCGGCCTCTTTCAATACAGTTTTACATTTTTGTCTAAAAACCGATAACCCTACCTGGCGTCTGTTACTTTCTCATTCTGCAAGCTGCACATGTCCCTGTCTGTGATAACTGTCTTTACTGCAGCAAGCAGTGTGGCAAACATCTACTGTCACCAATTATATTCCCCAGCTACTGTACATACAAACTTCATGGCTGCATGATAGATGAGAGCCACAGGAGTGTTCTCTGACCTCAAACTTTCTCAACAGACTAATCAAATCAGCATTAATGCTGAGCAAAACTCAAGAGACTAAGGATATTTTTACACCCCTTCATTTTACTCAAGGTCCTTTAAACTGTGAACTAAGTCCATGGATTTTGGCAAATCTGGTGAATTTGCACTGGAGGCTCAGCAAGTACTGTGATGATTATACTCAGTTGCACATCTGGCATTAACATTAAGCTATAAAACAGTTAGGTTTTTCATCATTTTAGGAAATATATTTTGACAAGTCACACCGTCTCCCGAGTTGCTTTTGATGTCGACTGCAAATGAAGTGGGAGCCAATGAGCCTGTAAGTCTGGGCTTTTCTTTCAGTTTTAATCAATTCAGAGACATCCTGTACAAATACCCTGATTTCTTAATTCAGGACATGGCACCCCTAAAAAGGCAAGTAATGAGAATTAATAAGCTTAGAAAAGTAAGCAATCACATTAATGCTAATCATTTTTATGCAAATGCTTTGATGATGAAACGCTAAAACGTTGTCGTTGTTTGTCTTTTTCATGGTCGGGTGGGGCAGCATGCTTGATAAATACAGTCCTGTAAAGTTCCTTAATGTTTTATACATTCCTTGGCCTGGAAATTAAGTCCTCTGACGAGCACAATCTTTCACCCACAGCTCTGAGCTTCAAAGATATGGCTTTTGCAGTGCTGTGGATATGTGGGAGAGCATGGTCATTATATATACCTTGGTTACTCTGCTTACTGTCAGTGCAGTGTGCAGCTTGTCCACTTTATATCTATATCTGACTTGCACACTCCTGCCTTATCGACAAGTCAACGGTGTGAGCAGCAATTGTCAAGCTAACAGGATACTACAGAGGGCATAGCAGGACCTGCAGGCACATTAAGACGACATTTGCTTGTGCAGTGAAGCCCGCCAAGTCTTAATTGAATTGATAGAGAGTATGGGGAGAGGATAGGGGAGGTTGGGGGAGAGGAACTGATGAGGAAAACAAGATAGGGGGAAAGAATATAAGAGAGGGGACCCGAGAAGGAAAATTGAGAGCGAGAGAACAGAATAAAAAGAGAGAGAAGGAGGAGGCAAAGTGATGGAAAATCCATGGAAGCATGTCTACAGCAAGAGAGAGCAAATCAAGAAAGATGGCTGGGGAATAAATGTGTGTAAAGCAGCTATGGAAAAAGAAAGGTGAAGAAAGAAAAAGCAACAGGGTGGCCTAATAAAGAAGGAGAATGCAAAGTGGAGAACAAAATAATTACAGAGTGAGGGTGAACACGGTGAAAGAGGGATGAATCTATTAGTAAGCTGTGATGGTAAATAATGAAGGGAGGAAAACAAAGGAATTAATGAAAGATACTGAAAAACTAAAAGGCAGGATGGAGGTGAATTTAGGCAGAGAAAACAAATTGTTGACTGTAGAATTGGCAATAGAGCTCACTTTCCATGACTAGGATTAATGTGCCCTTCAAGAAATCTACCCAAAACTAGCCTACTGCAGTTTCTACCCAAAATTAACATGGAGTAGGACAATACAAAACTCAGTATCAGTGCTGAATAAAACTCTCCCGCTGAAATAAAAGGGGAAGTTAAAAGTACCTGGTAAGTGAGTGAGTAAAACTGCCTAATACAGAATATGTACAAGTTGCCAGATTAGGAGGAGTAAAATTGTCCAGATAAGGAAAGGGCAAAACTATAAAAGTTGAGGTGGAAGGTGAATACAGACAGCACAGAACAGTGCATGAAAGCGAAGAAAGAGGGACAGCTTAGCAGAGGCGCGAGAGATGCTAATGGAGGAATGAAGACTGGGAAAACATACAAGTGTTATCTTATGCAAAGCAAATGTGCAGCATGGGTTCACCTGAGGCACATCAAGTGCCTCAGATGTTTTATTTTCATGTCTCACCTTAATGAGGTCTCCTAGTATTTTGTTGGCTTCAGCATAGGCTTTCTTCACCTCCTTGAACTTATTTCCCAGCCCCATACTGTGAGCCTGCAATGGACCACAGTGAAAAACAAATAACAGCATGAATGAGCAGAGTAAAAATTATCTTTTTTTTTTTACTCCTTTTATGGAAAAAGTCAAGGCATTCTGGGCAATTCAATGTCAAACTGCGATATAAAGGCTATAATTTGTGTAGTGACACCCACAGCTTTTAAATTCATGACGAAGAGGCTTGTCTAGCCAAGGCCAGAAGGGCCAATACGATATCCCACTGTAAACTGTAATTTGGTACATAGTGCATTTGTTTAACACTCTAATATAAACAGGTCACAGCTGGGGTCCAGTAGTATCCACATATTTTTTCCAGTGGGTGCACAGCCCTGTAGATTCAAATTCACTTTCACATTGTCCCTTTTCACAGACTGTGCACAGCGTGAACACTATAGACTAGTGGTTGTACTTAGTGTTTCATACAGCATGAACAAACAGCAAAATGAGTTATTCAAGAAACATTTTTAGTCCGTTTCTAAAATGATGCCTCTGATGACTGCACGTCCTCGTTTCGTTTTAGTCCCATTTCTTGCATCTGCAGTAGCTTTTAACACACAAACATGTCCAAAAAGTGTATTGGTAGAAAAAATGTTATTTAACAATATTGTTCTATTTTACACTTTTTTCAGAAGTATTTGATCGTAAGGTCTATTTTTCTGCAGAATATTATGTTTTTAAAATTTAGACTGTACATGAAAAGTTGGACAACAGTCAGCTAAATTAAAATGTCAATTACGGTTAAACAAGTGCACAAACACTTCATTGGTGCATCGAGGTGGAGATTCAGGAAGCAATAGAGTACCAATGAGCTAATCCTGTCTTTACATCCTTTCAGATGCACCGACCAACTCTAACACTCCATCCTAACGTGCTAAAAATGTGGCAAAGAGGTTTGTGAAATGCATTTAAACTTATTTAGCTTTTCAAAATTAATCATTTACACGAAACACAACAAAAAATGCCTGGAATGGCTCACAGTACCTGGAAGTGAAGGTTGGTGTACTGTCCTCCGGGTATCTCGTTCTCATAGACATCCGCGTTGCCAGATTTCATGGTGGCAGTGCAGTCGAATGGAGCATACAGGCCTCTGGCTACTTCCCAATATTCACTGTAGTCAAACACCTTCTCCAGAGCAATGCCTGCAACAGAGCAGAGCAAAATTTCATCAAATCAACACGCACCATTTTAATGAGACTTGTCAGCACTCCTCTACAACCGTTTGAAACTGTGCTTGCTATTAGTCTTAAGATGAATGACGGCAATGACATGTAATAATATTTGTGTTTTCAGAATATGGGGAGAATAACTAATGAGAAATAAAAAGCCATCCAAGTTGACTTATTAATCATTTGAAATGGATTTTTTGTAATAATATGCTGTATTGACTGAGATTAATGCATACAGAGATGACTAATTGCCAATTCAGATTTCTTTAAAGCCAAAATCTATAACTTTCTGATAATTTGTGCACTCTGTATTGAAAAGAGAGAACTGATATGGCACTCAAATATAGTGTAATTGTTGTGGAAGCTTATGAGGCAATCTGCAGTTTACCTGAAATAGTCATCTCAGAAATTGTGCCACCTAGCAAATGGTTACAGCACTGGGCTTATACGGTTGATTTGGATGTATGGAAATGTAAAACATGATGTGAAACACAGTTTTAACATTGTGCCAAGTTAAAAAAACAAGACATAAAGTACTTTGTCCACAAGAACAAGTCCAACCTAACCATAGGTAGATATAGATGTGTCTCCAACCATAGAACAGTGTGCTGCGGTTTTATGCTTTACTGTACCAGTACTCATTCTCAAACTAGTCAGCTGGGGAAATCAAAATGTCAGAGATATTTCTCCTGTATTTAATCTGCCAGGGGCAGACAACTCCTAAAAATTGAGACAATTTTTGGACTTAAAATGGTTTACAGGCCACCAAAGCATTAATAAGGATGGACTTCACATAAAGTAAAGTCTACTATTTGCCTGCAAGTGTGCTTGAAAATTCCCTCCACATTTACATCTTGCCTTTGCCACATCAGAGCTGCTCATTAAATCCCTGTGATATTTTGTGATCCTTTAAAAAAATAAAACAACCCATCTGTTACTCATATTCATGATATTCTGCTGGAGCCAGTTAAGGTGTGCTAAAGCTGATTACATTAAAAAGGAAAAATCCTCTTTAATACCATGACAGGAATGGCAGTACACTGAGGTTTTGGCTAATGATGACAAAAATCAGCCATTTTAATGAGACAAACTTAGCTTTTTACATCCACAACAACTGAGTGGCAAGCTTGAATTTGTATGATTCAAAGCAAGTACGTACTCCAAAAAGTGTTTGTGTGCTTCCACTGTGATCTTGGCGGGGAAATTGAGCTACTGTGAAATTAATGTGAAATTAATGTGCATGTGGTTGCTCCTCAAATTCTGCTGCCTGCCAAGCCAGTCAGTAATTTGGTCCATTTCCTTCTCTGTTTGAGAACACTGTTTTTGTAGCTTTTCATTTATGCTTCAATTATGAAATTATGGTCTCAATTTACAAGGGGAAGTGATGGCACGTTCGGCAGCCACTGTTGTGTCCCTCCATGTACTCATGGCTTTGAGGTAGTGGACAAAACAAGTATTTGTTTTTACCAAAATGAAATAGCAGTAACGGAATTCTCCCAGCTGACAACTGAAAGAGCTCTTCCTTACACAAAACTGTGGGTACATCGCACACTACTCTGCTGTACTAAAGCTAAAGGAGTGTTAAATAAAACGGCCATGTCCGATTCTTTTGTGATGGATTGTTAAATACTGATGTAAAATAAAGGTTCTTTAAAGAGGACATACTGTAGCTCTGATTGAATCTGACAACAAAACTGTTTAACTCTACTGTGGCTGTGCTGGAAATATCTCAAACACTTAACACTGTCCACATTTGGCCTGATAAGGTAATGAACACAAATACATCTCATTTGGCACACATAAGCAGGGGGTACACCATCATTGTATTTTAGGGTGGTTTTACTTTAACTGCAGCCAATTTGCAGATATTCTTTGTTGAATTTAAAGCCACACTGGCATGATAAGGATTCACACACATTATAGGAACGGTTTGACATTTTGGGTGTCTTTATGCTAAGCTAAGCTACAAGACTGGCATTGATCACAGCTAACTTTTGACAACAAAGAATTAAAAAAATTGACAAACTGTTCCTTGAGTATTCTTCCTTATGTGTATACTGGAAAAACTGCTGGCTTCAGCTGAAGGACGGTACCTAAAAGCATATCACAGAGCAAGAACGCTTATTCAACCAGCTTTAATTGTGAGGCCAGTGCCTTTGTAAAGGGTAGCGGTTGTAGTATCTTTGTCAGTGGTAGAAAGTAACTAAATACATTTACTCAAATACAGTGCTTAAGTACAATCTTGCAATACTTGTACTTTAAGTACATGCATTTTATGCAACTGTATACTTCTACTTTACATTTCATATGGAACTGTTGTACATTTTCTCTACTACATTTATCTGACAGCTGTAGTTACTAGATACTTTTCAGAAAAAGAATGTGTAAAAATATAACACATTGTTCAAGATTAAACCAGTGGTTCCCAACCGGTGACCTCTAACCGTTGTGACCTCTAACAGAACAGCAGTGTCTGACTGAGGCCATTTCCTTTCCTACCCTATTAACCATCTCATGACCCATCAAATTTATCTGGTGACCCTTTGGAGGTGCCCAACCCCTAGCTACAGCTACAACAGTAAAGTTCTGCTGACACAATGATGCATCAGTATTAACAATCTAAAAATGTATGTAATGTAAGTATAGTAATATGTATCAGTCACAGGGACATTTAACTACAGAACAAGTTACTTTTAGTACATTTTGCTGATAAAACATCTTTTAGTTACATTTTAAATGTAGTAGTATATTTAAAATTGTTGTACTGGCATTTTTACTAGGAAAAAAAGGGTCGGAGTACTTTCAATCACTGATCCTTATCAACCAACATGTACTTTAGAGTGGAGTTGGAGTCCAATGAAAGCAGGAAGTTCATTTGATTTAATTAACTTATTAGCTGGCAGTAACATCTTTCTAAACCAACACGAATGTTGTGTTTTATCTACACCATATTCTGCTACTCTGACAATCCAACTTGCTTTGTGGGATTAAAAGGTTTACACTGTATCCTATAAATATGGACAACAGCTACAAATGTTGAGGATTCTGATGTTTGGTAAATACAGCATTGTTTTATTCTGGACTGCTGGTTACACTCCCAAAATCATCAATCACTGCACCACTATACCATGTGTATGTAGACCACAGACATTTAGACAAGCACATGCATGTACATACATCAGTCATTTAGATGGCTGCTTGGCAGAGACAAAGTGCCATCAATATACAACTCATTAGCAGCGCGCACACACACACACACACTAATGCAGGAGACAAACAGAGAGACACACACATTTTCATTTATAAACACAAATTCACTACACCAACACAGACACATGCAGTTTGTGGTTGATGGGACGAAGAGAGTTAACCAAGACTTGAAGATGAAGACAGATGACACACGAGAAGATTCCGGGAGAAAAGTAGGGAAAATTGAATGCAGACAGATGAAAGGGAGAGATAAGTGAGGTTAACAAGGAGCTAAGTCAGTTAGCTCACATGACACGGTCTGGGTTCAGTGCTTTGAGTACCTTCATATAATATCTATGCTTTGCGTGGTGTGTGTACATGGTCTATGGTGTGTTTGATGCTCGTCAGAAGGCTGCGCTGTTGTGGCAGCTGGAAATTTCCTCAATTAAATCCATGCATGATGCATGAGAAAAGGCAGTAAATGCGGTGTCAAATAAAAACAAGGACCACTTTAATGTGTGTCATCATTTAACTGCATGAGGGTTTGTGAATATGTATGACTTAAAATGCATGGGGGTGTGTGTGCACACTGAGGCTGACTATAAAAATAAACTGACAGCTTAAAAGACAAATGAATTAACCAGAGAAGCACTGCTTTTGCCATTCCTTCAGGACAAAGAGTTATGGTGGGAGATAACGGGGGAGTGGAAAGGACAGAGCAAAGAGAGAGAGGGAATTTGAGGGATTGAAATAGCCATGTAAAGTGCTGTTAATTGCTTTGTCACTGAGTGAGGGGGAGGGAAGAGGAGGAGGATGGAGAGACAATGTGAAAGCAGTGGGGGTGATAGGAAAAGGCATGAGAGCAGAGAGAGGGAGGGAGATAGAGGAGGCAGAGCACACTGCCCAGCACTGATTACTGCTTTGTAACAGAGATGGGAGAAAGAGGGGAGGGAGTGAACGAAAAGCAGTAAACAGACTAAGGTCAGGAAGGTATAGAAGTATCCAAGGCAGTGCTCCGCTTGATTACAAAAGTAGTGAAGAAGGCAAACGAAGATGGAAGGCACAAGGAGAGGCAGAGATAAAAAGAACAGACTAGCACAAGGTGACCGGTATAAAAGAATGTGGTGAGTAAGGAGGAGTTTGTCTGCATGTGTATTCATTTTGCTTGTACCAGGGTCACACTAGGATAGAGTATGCACACGTGTGTGTTCGCGAGAGTGAGTGTATTTGGGAGACATCCTGCATCCCAATCGTAGTCTCAAGTGAAATAAATTCAAATTCCATGAATAAACTGACACACTTGAAAACGGCTCGCTCTTGAGTAACGACCTTGTCTCTCTCTTTCTCTCTCTCTACTTTTTCTGGGTACTGTATGCACACAAATTGATATTCTGTCACTAAACTAGACTGTCTAAATGATGGGAGAGTTTCTCTACCTCTGATACTTGATGCTGTAATATGTCATGTTTCCTACAGTGGATAGAAAAAGTCCACACACCCCTGTTAAAATGCCAGGTTCTTATGATGTAAAATAAATCAAGTCAGAACTTTTTTCACTTTTTAATGTGACCTATAATGTGAACAATTCAATAGAAAAACAAACTGAAATCTTCGAGGGGGAAAATGAAAAATAAAAACCTTACAATAACCTGCTTGCATAAGTGTGCACACCCTCTTATAACTCCGGTTAACTAGAAGCCATTACACACCTGCCATCATTTAAAGTGACTCTGATTAATCACAAATAAAGTTCAGCTGTTCTAGTAGGATTTTCCTGATATTTTCTTAGTTGCATCTCCGAGCAAAAGCCATGGTCCGCAGAGAGCTTTCAAAGCATCAGAGAGATCTCATTGTTGAAAGACATAAGTCAGGAGACGGGTACAAAAGAATTTCCAAAGCATTAGATATACCATGGAACACAGTGAAGACAGTCATCATCAAGTGGAGAAAATATGGCACAACTGTGACTTTACCAAGAACTGGACGTCCCTCCAAAATTGATGAAGATGAAAAGAAAATTGGTCAGGGAGGCTTCCAAGAGGCCTACAGCAACATTAAAGGAACTGCAGGAATTTCTTGCAAGTACTGGCTGTGTGGTACATGTGACAACTATCTCCTGTATTCTTCATATGAATGGGCTATAGGGCAGGGTGGCAAGACGGAAGCCTTTTCTTACAAAGAAAAACATCCAAGCACGGCTGAGGTTCGCAAAAACAAACATGAAGTCCCCCAAAAGCATGTTGGAAAATGTGTTATGGTCTGATGAAACCAAGGTAGAACTTTTTGGCCCCAATTCCAAAAGGTATGTTTGGCGCAAAAACAACACTGTACATCACCCAAGGAACAGCATACCCACAGTGAAGCATGGTGGTGGCAGCATGATGCTTCGGGGATGTTTTTCTTCAGCTGGAACCGGGGCCTTAGTCAGGGTGGAGGGAATTATGAACAGTTCCAAATACCAGGCAGTTTTGACACAAAACCTTCAGGCGTCGGTTAAAAAGCTGAAGATGAAGAGAAAGTTCACCTTTCAGCACGACAACGACCCAAAGCACACATCCAAATCCACAAAAGCATGGCTTCACCAGAAGAAGATTAATGTTTTGGAATGGCCCAGCCAGAGCTCAGACCTGAATCCAATTGAACATCTGTGTGGTGATCTGAAGAGGGCTGTGCACAGGCGATGTCCTCGTAATCTGACAGATTTGGAGCGCTTTTGCAAAGAAGAGTGGGCAAATATTGCCACGTCAAGATGTGCCATGCTAATAGACTCCTACCCAAAAAGACTGACTGCTGTAATAAAATCAAAAGGTGCTTCAACAAAGTATTAGTCTAAGGGTGTGCACACTTATGCAACCAGGTTATTTGAGGGTTTTTATTTTTCATTTTTCCCCCTCGAAGATTTCAGTTTGTTTTTCTATTGAATTGTTCACATTATAGGTCACATTAAAAGGTGGAAAAAGTTCTGACATGATTTATCTTTGTCTTATTATTTTACATCATAAGAACCTGGCATTTTAACAGGGTGTGTACACTTTTTCTATCCACTGTACATTGCCCATAACTATATTTGCCAGCTCCAGAGAATAGCTGTGAACTTGAAGTCACATCATACTCAAAACATGACATGACTTAATGGCTCTGTTGTGGTGCTGCTTTATGAACTATTACAGAATATGCTTCCTCTTCTAAGGCTGATTTCTCCCTGTATGGACTTAAGGTGCTGCAAAACAAAACTAAGCTGACCCAGAAATGCAAGGAGCATTGCCTTTTTTGAAAGACCCACCAGCTGAAAATCGTGTTTTGCTAACCAGCAGCCTGTTGCACCAGCTGTAAGTTCAAACCTAGTTATGATGTAAATTATTACCAAGTTGTGATTTATGCATTAGTAAAATAAATGCGGTTGCACCACAAAGATAAGTAAAATCTTAATAGTTAAACATGCCCCAGGGAAGGTGTAAATCATAAAATGTCACAGAATTATACTCTTACTATTGAATATCCTATTATACTCAATAGTAAAACTGCTGTTTTTCTGCCCCACAGCATCATTTTTCCACTAATTGCATGCCATTTTGCAACACAGTAATCCAGTAGAGACCTAATTTATTGATATATTTCAATATCGATCTAGCTTACTACTACGATGCCCAGTGGCTAGAGAGCTAATGTGTACTGTAACCATGATGATGGAACTCTAACTTTGAGCGCTGATTTGCCACTTGACTTTAAGTCCAAACTATCGATGTGATTATAAACTAACTAGTAGTTGGTGGTAGTTATTAAGACTCTAGTGTCAACTTTACACACAAACCTAAGGAGAGACCTTACACAGAGCTGGTGCAACCCAGTGCAGTAGTTTCTCACTTCTCACCTCGCTGCTGTGATGAAGAAGTGTCATCTAGGGTGTGTCAGGGCACTGCGACATCACTGGTTGTACCACGCCTTTCAGCCTGGTATTAAGTTACTATTTAAAGGGTTTAAATGTTTTAAGGTGGAATTGTCTTCCAAGATACACAGATTGTTTTTAAGCGAAAACATGTATTGTAAGATCTATGTGAAATAGTACAATTTGCAAGTAGCCTCCATGATTTTTACAAACAGCACTACATGCACGTTTGCCAACAAGAAAAGCACGCTCACTTCCACAGTGGGTTGACAGGATCTGCAGAACTAACTTCAGACCACATGGCATGGTTTCTATGATATTGTATAAAAAAAAATGCTGTAAAGAGAATGTGGGCATGCATCGCCCTCGCTGTGACGCAGAGGTCCACGAGCCCGGACACTAATCCGAGGTGGGAGGGGCTCTGGCTTTTTCACAGCCTATGAACATTGGACAACAGCAAAGCCAAAGTCGAATGACCATATTATAAATCTATCCCTCCACTTATCAGTTGACCTCCTGAGAAGATGGAATAAAGCAGCGCTGGTCCCGAGGGTGGAGAAGCAGGCTTGTGACTGAAAGATCTGACAGAACGTGGGTGGGGAAAGCAAATGAGTAACCAACAGCCATGTCAAGGATGCCTTGGGAAAAGCTGTTAACCCATAAATGCTTCATGGAGAGCTGCTCACTGGTCACAGTAGAAATGTGTGTCTGTGCAGGTTTAAATTTTTAGCAGGTTATGATGAATACAAGACCACAAATTCATTGAAACCAGTATTTTTTTAATGCATATTGTTAGCAGAAGGTTTCTGAACTGTTTCCATTTTATCAAGAATATTCAGATTTTATTGACTACACCAGCATATAGCATTCACCTTACATCCTCTTCTTTTGGTTTGCACCGTCACTTTCACAGCATCCATGCATTGCTATTATAATGGTATAAAAGTGTAACTCCTGCATGGACTATCCTCCCTCCTTGTCACATTCCTTGAGCCAGTTTGTGGCACCGTCTTCCTCTTATAATTGGCTGTTTATGTTATCACTGAGCAGAATGTGTTAGTCTTTCTGACTCAGGGCCATAATTAGAGATGTGCTCTGACATTTATTGATCCCTCCCTCATGTAAAGCAGGAGACACAGAAAGACACAAATAATCTGAGTAAGACTGGTGATCTAGGAGATGTTCTGTCTCGTTAAACCACTATTGATTTTGCTAAATGAAACTGATGAGAATAATGAACTAACATTTAGTGTTACTACCGCTCTTCCACCAAAATTGCATCTAATACAAATCCTTTCCTCATGTTGACAGGCTGGTGATCATGTCACTTACCGGTATCAAGCTTGGTGCCCTTGGCGCAGGCCACCATGGCTCCCATGCTGGGCTGAGACGTCATCCCGGCCATTGAGTCGACCTAGAGAGTGACAATGAATGTGAACACTGTTGACTAAAAGCCACAATCATTGTAAAAGTGCGTTACGTGGGTCAAGAACTTAGTGATGGATTTTATATACATGGAGCAAAAGGTGTTGTGTGCAAATCTGTGTGCACATATGTCCAAAATGTTTGCATGTGTGTTTAACATAATAATAATAATAATAATAATAATAATAATAAGGAAGAAAGCAGCAAGCGTCCCTGCTCCATCATGTGTATTTCAGCATGCTTCATCTTGTGTTCCTGTGTGTACATTTTTGTTACTTGGCAGATTGAGAAAACATACTTTAACCAAGTAAACCAACAGAACCAATACAAATAAATGTTTTTATGGGGTTTGTCTGATCCATGGTGGACAGTCAGTGGTTTCTTTCATAAGGTCTTACAAGGAACTGAGCAGCAGATCGGTCCAAAACTGCAAATAGCAGCCGATTGTATTAATGAAACTGCCCATGCTGGCAGCATGCATCCCTGAACACACTAAGGATGTTTTCAGACCAAATCCGGTGTTGCGTCGATTAGCTGCAGGGTTATGTGGTGGTGTAGGCGTGCTTATTTGTGCTTTAGAACTTAACCCCTGTGAAACAATCAATATTAGAACGTTTTATTTCTCCGACTGACTGACTTTCTCGCTGGCGCTCCCTCTCCTCAAACTATGTTGCTCGACCACCACTGTCTTTGTCTCTCAAACAAATGAACACCAGCCAAAGGAGGCTTCTTGGTACGCTATTTTTCAGTATAGACCAAGCAAGGACATAACTGGGAGAGTATCATGGTTTGGTCCATGAACTCTACATGGTTTCAGTGATAATTCAGGCTGACTGCGGAGCACTTGAATGTTGAATGCGCACGGCCCAGGACCGGAGGGCTCTGCATTGGGCGATTACAACTGCTCAGAAGATCACTGGTACCCATCTCCCGAGCATCAGCGATAAGGTGAGGTGCCTACGCAGAGCCCAAAGGATACTAAAGGACATTACCCACCCCAGCCACAGCCTGTTCACCCTGCTGCCTTCTGGAAAGAGATATAGAAGTTTCAGCTGCCACCCCACCAGACAGCAGAGCAGTCCCCCTCCGCCCCCTACCTTGTATTGGCCGCCGCACCATGACAGTGGGTTGGGTTTCTCTAAAAGCTGTTTGTGTTTCTACTTTTCTGCTGCAGCTTAAACCACTACTCCAATTCAAAATGAAAGGGAGGACCTACGTTTTCTCAGCAACTGGTAGAAAATATTTGTTCATGCTGTAAGGATAACTTGTAGGTGGACCTAAACCTCTAAATAATTATTTCAGTTGAATGTATGTAGTGGTGTAATTTATGTTTTATATAAACAAAACTGATGAGAAAATGCAGTACATGGACTGGACCTTATCTGCAACATGGGGGTTCTGTAGAACAAAATGATGAATACTCACAGCAACATCCACCACGTCAGCTCCAGCCTCAGCGCAGGCCAACATGGCGGCTACACCGGCTCCAGCTGTGTCGTGTGTGTGCACATGGATGGGTACATCTGGGAAACGGTCCCTCAAAGCGCTGATCAGAAGTTTGCTGGCCTCTGGCTTCAGCAGGCCGGCCATATCCTGGTAATACAGGGATTTCCCAAATTGTTACACATATATTAAATATTTTACACTTGTGTATTTTCTATTTTACATTATTTTAACATCTCACTCTTTGGCCTGGAATCCTGCACAGGGTATCGATGATCACAGGAGTAGACCTTAAACCAGATGCCTTAATCCTGTTTTAAGTGGCTCTATGCAACACATCTACATTTGGAGTCCTGGACTAAGTTAAACAAGACTGATTTCAACCACCTGCCTTAGTCCCCATTAGTGAGAAAGTGCGCACACACCTCTGGCCTGAGGCTGCTCATGAAAGCTGGAACAGACCACAAAGGGTTGATAATTTGGTGGAATTGGATGAGTAAAAACAGCCAAATTAATGGAGGCAGAAAGAACATGTTGACAAACAAAAACACAATCCTTTGTGTGATTAGGACTTGGATAGCACTACTGACCAGTAAAACTCTCTAATGAACAATTGCGCCTTCACTGATAAAGAGCATTTATCTGGAGTTAAAACTGCTGAGGTTAAATGAAGCCATTTAGTCCTAGAGTAAAATCTTCTTTCTGGAAATAACTTAGTTTCAAGTGTACAAAAATGTTACTAAAAGCTACTAAATATGTACTGGAAAAGTATCACTTAGATCAGTAAAATTATGACAAAAGTTGAGACAGACACACTTGTGAGGATCATTATAATGTATAAATCTTAAATGACATTAACAGAAATTCACAGACAGGGCTTAGATGCTTAGTTGCGCTCTCTTTGGTGATCATTGCACTCCATGACGTTATAATGCATGCTCATTTCCTCTTTTCAAAGTTAACCTCATTAGCTGTGCAAGCCTTTTATGAGATTGCCACTGCTGTGTGTGATGGTTCACACTGCGGTAGAGCGGTAGTTTATCGTGTAGTGTAAAATAAGTGAAAAACTCAGTAGTGTAAGCAGCTTGCTTACTTACTTACTTACTTAAATAATAGTAATTACAACAGGAATTCCATTAGCAAATTAAAACGTTTTACCTGACGGTGGTGCTTCTCCTTAGATTAAACCAACTGAATACAAGAAAGCTTGCATCCAAATGCTACTCAGAGTCTACACCGCTGTGTCAGACCGGCAAAAGTTTACCTGGTGCTTAGTGCTGGAGTGTGTATACAAGTACAAAATACCAGCAGGTTTTATGTTTTTCTGATGGCACATTGGCAGCAATTTCCACACAGATGCAAACAATAGGTGCCAGAATCTTTAGATTATCGCAGGGACGGAAAATGCTGGCTCAAGTTGCTGTAAACACTTAAAAACAGTAGAGCCTATTTTTATTTCCTCACCTTGATACATAGGATGTGGGTTCCGGCTTTGACAAGCTCGTCAGCAAGTTTCACATAGTAGTCCAGGGAATACTTCTGCCTCATTGGGTCAGAGACGTCACCTGTGTACGAGATGGCAGCTTCCACTACGCCACCTGCTGCCCCTGCAGCCTCCATGCCCAGCAGCATGTTTGGCAGGTAGTTCAGGGAATCGAACACCCGGAAGATGTCCATGCCATTCTCCTTGGCCACCTCGCAGAACCTGGGGGCGGGGTGGAGGGAAAGGAAAACGATGTTTGTCAGCAACACATAAGAATCCTATTCATACATTTATTTTAAATCCACAGACAGAAGTGGGTTAGGGAGACTGTCAAGACTTTACACTGCACGATGATCACACAATCACTCTCACAAATATGGTATAATGAGTTTGTCTTCATGCACAGTGTATTCTAGATAATAGCATGCATCCGGGTTGGGATAAGCCGTTTATATCCATTTCCATATCGCCACTTATAATTATCGCTGTACCTGTGTTGATACAATATCCTCACCATTTCCATGAGAAGTGAGCTTACACCGCCTGCAGGAAACAACAATAACTGGAGAGAAATGTATACCCGCCTCATTATCCAACCTGCTAGTGGTAAATCCGTCCTGTTATTGCCTTGGCCCTGGTACCTTAATCAGGTTTTTCATAACTGGGGTGAGTGCTTACTGTAGCTGTGTTACTGTGAATTCAATATTTACACACACTAAGAGCTTTTGTTTTGGCAAATAAACAGAGACACTTAATGTTGTGCCATTAGAGGATTACCAGTCCAACGTCTGCATGCCCAGTATTTATTTAGCACGACAATGCATAAAAGCGCTGTCTAGTGGATGCTGTCTGGCACCAAATCAGAAACACTGTCCTACATATCTGACTCAGAGCTGATGTAATCGTAATTCATGCGAATCAGAAACAAAACACCTTCTTTAAAGTGACAAGACGATCTGGTTAGCATTCATTTGACCCTTTCAGATCTTTAAACATTTGACATCCCTCCCGCTGCAGAGCGTACTGTACTGTGACATGCACTTTAAATCAAGCAAATGAAATGAAATTACACTTTGATTTGATTTAGTTAATGAAGACGCTTAGGCCACTTGGCTGTGGGCTGCCGCACTGAAAACACTGAGGTGAGAGTGTGATGGAGTGAAGCGGGGAGGGAAACAGATCAAAGCCATTAATCACAATCATGTGCAAATTTTCAATGGCACTCCCCCCAATGGGACTCTGAAAGTGAGAGGGAGGAGAGGGTGATGAAGAGCAGTCAGGACAGAAAGAGAGAGTTAAAAAGCAGGAAAGAAGTGTGTAATGCAGAAAGATGAATGGAGGCATGAAAAAAAGGGAGTCATAAGAGTGGGGATAAATAATGACTATATGATAGAAGCGAGGGAGAAAAACGCGGAGGATAGGGGAGGCCTGCGTGTGTGTGATTCAAATGGAAGGAGGGAGAAGGGGACAGCTGCATTAGTCATAAAACCACTACACATTTATTTGCGGTGAAGGGGATTAACAATGTGCATGTGGTGTGTGTGTGTGTGTCCGTCCTTGTCTGTGTTTGTGCATGGAACTGCATGCAGGTGTGTGTATGCGTACATGAGTCATCGACGTCATCGAGGTAGCCTGTGAAACCATTTGGAAAAGTGGCATGTGTATGCATGTGTGTAGGCACAGGAGTATTTATGGCCCTAAATTCATTGCAGGGCACATCTGTATCGATGTGTGTACCTCACTGAGCGTGGTAGGAGGCAATGGGGAAAGAAATCCACCAAATTGACCTGATTAAAAGTGTGTGTTAGTTGTGTGGTTTGCGGGTAGCTACTGTACAGTATATCAAGTTTAGAATGTGGGTGAAATGTTCAAAGGTAAATGTATTATTTTGTAATAATAAACATGTCAAAAATAATACAAAATACATAAATTATACAAGTGAGCTTAAAGCAAAAGCTTGTTCTCAACTGAGCACCTCCGTCTGCTGAGAAAAGCCAAAAGATGTGGCTGAAAGCTTTGGAAACAGCAAGTTATACATCTGTTATCCAAGTTATCCAAAAGGTCTTCAAAATGGAAAACAATGTGCATATTTATAGTACGAATCTGGGTGTTCCAGCTGTTAGCTCTTAAATACTTGATTAATAACTGAATTCAAGTATTAAAAATAGAAGGAAAAAGTGTGTGTGAGCGTGACTCACTTAAAAACAGCATTGTCAGGGTAGTTTGTGTAGCCCACAGCATTGGCCCCTCTCAGCAGCATCTGGAACGGGACGTTTGGGATCAAAGCTCTCAGCTCCTGGAGTCTCTTCCATGGACACTCTGACAGGAAGCGCATGGCCACATCAAAGGTAGCACCTACACACTCACACACACACGGAGTAGAAGTTTATTTCAGCTGTCATCTCAAGTCTCATCTGTCATCCAACTTTGATTTCAATTTTAGATTCACAAACTAATATTTCAAACTTATCACATTACACAAAAACGCACACATAGCTGGCACAAATATAATGCACACTAATGGATGTTCAAACAGAATATCGGATGATACTTGCACATTCATTGTTCGTTCTAACGCTTCCATCATTTCATTCTAAAGTCACTTTAAAATCTATGAAATGTTTCAGTGGAAGAAGCGAGAAAAAAAAATAAAATAAAAAAAAGATAGCCATCTCTCATTTCCCTTTCTGTGGGAGTAGATTAGTGAATCTCATGCCCGTTTATCATATCAGCCAGAAATATTGAAGCCTCCAGTGGTTTTCTGCTGATCCAACACTGCCATCATTAAATTTCATTTTCTGAGCACTTGTACATTTGGACACGGAGAGAATACAAAGCACAAGTGCTTGTTCCCTACTCTTAGAGGAGCAGGAATGCCCTGGAAAAACCCTCCCACCCCCGATTTAGCCTGTGTCAGCATCTCTTAAAACTACTGGCTTGGAGCAGAGATGACTCCAAGCAATCCTGTCTGATGTTAAACATATTGGTATTAATGTTTTATAGCACGTGAGATTTCAAAACATGATGCTAAGTGAGAATTCACTCAAATAATTTGATAAAAGTTATGAACACTGACAGCTGGTCCCGCATATCAGAACATTAGGCAAGGGCACCGCTATAGCCTGCCTCTTTTTGGGAAAGACAGGCAGCCTCCAATCTGTCATGAAGATGAGCTGAAATAAATCTGAGAGAATGAACGAAACAACCCTGTTATGCACCGCCCACGACTGCCAACATTTCTTAATGTTTAAAGAAAGTATATATTACTTTTTTGGGACAAATTGTCTCCTGGAATATGGGCACACTAGGTAAGAGTAATCGTTACAAAACTCAATATTAAAACCATTTGTTTAGTCTCATTATTGGCAGACTCTTTACTCTCTTAATTTCCCCTGGTGGGAAAATAAAGTTCTGTAAAATAAACTTATGCCTCATACTCTTGAGCCAATAAAAGAATAATGAATAAAAATGATTCATATCTATGATTTGAATAAACACACACATCTCGCAGCAATTTTCTCTCAGCATTTTTGCTTAAGTGAGCAATTATGGCCCTGATGCATCTGACAGGTTATTGTGCCAAATCAATTTTTATGTCATCTGTGATTCCACTTTATTGGTCTGGATTGGTTGATTTGCCTTTGTGCTGGTCAAACTTCCATGCTTGTATGTCTACTGCTTGTACCAAGAAACGGCTCACATTCCTTATGCACATGCAGAAGCACTCGGAAACACTGAATATACAACTGCAGGGCAGAACAAGAGGCGCACACCAACATGATACGTACAGTACTGTTAATTAAGAATCTGCCACTTTACCATCTGATAAATTTGCCAATTGTGAAAAAGATATGGGAAACCATATATACATACACATTACGTGACCCAATTCACATTACTGTATCTTCCGTGGTATAGGGAGGAACGCTATATCAGGAAGAGACTTAATCCTCAAAGGGCTTTCACAGGCTTAATCTCTTCAATGATTCATTCTGCCTCTAAGCAGCTGAAACATGTGAAAGCAATATTCCCTATCCAAGATCCCTCTGTGTCCCTACGTAAGAATCTTTTTTTTACAATGTGTCATGGTGACAGCGTTCAGTACTCACATGGTCATCTCCCTTAGGTGATATATTTTGATTGTGAGTGATTGGAGCACAGCAGAGTGTAATATTCTCCATGTCTGATCACTTGTTAATAAAAGTGCATTGTATAGGAACCTACTATCAAGAGAGGCACGGTAGTTATTCCTCCCATGGTCTTTTACTGATTTATGAGGAACCGTTTCAGGGTATAGTTAAAAGCCGTCACTGTGGGACAGTGTGTGCTAGAGCTGAACTTTTTACTGCAGCATGGTAGTCTAATTTGTGTTTCACAACCTAAATCAATATCAGGCGAGAGCATGGCTGGCAACTTGCGAATCTGGGAACTTTTCAAGTTTTCAAAGCTGAGTGAATAAAGGATGTTTAAGTGGGGATGGGAAACAAACTGTCTGATATTCACACATTATCCTGACCGGTCAGCAGTCTCTCTTTAAAGAGGCTCTCCAATGATTTTACACTTCCACGAAGCACAAACATAATATTTGAAAGATGAGGGCATTAAGCAAGCATGAACGGTTTAAGGAACGAGTATATTGAGTTGCATTACTGGAAGCGTAGGATCCAGTGTTTTTAGCTAAAAGTCTGGATATCCTGACCTCTGCTGCTTTTGAGCAGGAATTCAAACTTAATTTATATTGTATACATAGTGCTTTACAGAAAGAATGAAAGGCGGATATAGAAAACAAGGTAAAATAAGACAACAATCAATAAAACAAGAAAAAGCCAAATAAAAGAAATTTTATTTTGTGAAGTACACACTGGCTTGACTTCTTCTAGACTGTAGAAGTTACCAAACTTTAAAATGAAATGGTCTATTAATAATAAAATATTAGATTTTACTTTAATCTCACTCTATAAAGGTCATATGTCATACTCAGCTACCGAACTTCAGCAAATGAATCCCAATGTGGAAAGTCTAACTGCTAAAAAAATAAGTGATAGAGAATACTTTGTAAGTAACAGCAAAAACAGCATATCGGAATGAACTTTTATTGTCATGAGAAAATATATAAATGTCAAAAGGCTTGGTGGCAGATTCATTACTCTGTTTTCTAAATGCTTTGTTGTTCTTACCTAACTGGTCAAATTAACGTCAACATATTAATATGCACAGGGAGCATTTTATTATACTGTAATCTAGTAAAGTCGCAGGAAGCTTTCAGAGAGATATCGCTCTCTAGAATTTATTCTGCCTTCAAGTGTTTAAATAATTATGAGAAAGTACTATGCTGTTTTCTCTGACTGATAATCGTATCATGCTGGAATTACCGACGCCTCAAGAGGATCCACTAGCATAACATTTCTCTACGATGATTCACACGCTCTCCACTTTTCTTAACTAAGAAAGACAATCTTTTGCTGCTCAGCTCATAATGTCAGCCCATTATAGAATCATTATGTCAGGAGGCTTTTAAACTTCTCCAACTCCTGTTTTACATTTGATTTCAATGATGTACTTTGTCGTTCTATAAATGGGAGAGAGACGAGCATATATTCACTTCCGCTGACTTCTTTATGAAGACTATTTAAACTTTCATTGCTTTCAGAGCTTTCATTGACACAGGATTTCAAAACTCGTCTCCCACAGCAATTCAAACATTAGTGTTTTATGAGAGCGCTTAGAAGGAAGACACAAAGTAAGATGCATTCATTTTTCCTCTTGCAGTTTTATTATAACTGGATTTAGAGTTCAGGGCCCAGTTATTCTACAGAGTTTACACAGAGCTTTTGCTGCAGCAAATGCCCAAATTAAGAGTGTTGACTGTATTGTAATTATGTGCTGTACTGAAAAATAGTCAGTTGAAGCCTTAAAAATGAAGGGAATATTATTTGCTCTTACTAAAAATTGTTTAAAAAGGACATGTTCACTGTTTTAGCCCAAACCTTATTAAATGTTTGTTTATAATAATTCATATTAAAGCCTAATATAGCCCCACTGCTACTTCTCTGGGGCAATAGTTTAGGCTTTCAAAAACCATGATAAGTCTCAGTTTAGAAAGCAAGAAGCTCTGAGTAAATTAACATCTTTAATGTTCCAACCATTAAATGGTCTCAAAGCTTTCTATCCGGTTTTATTGACTGTTTCCTGTTTCTCACACAGATAAAGCCAAGAGAAATAATCAGAAAAACCTGATGGAAAGCTCAGTTTGGGCTCTTCTATCAATGAAGCATATAGACATGTCTGTGCTGTGAGCTTCCCGTTCCCTAAAAGGGAGATTCATCACATTTTTGAAAGCCTAAACGAAAGCCCCATTGGACTGTGTATAAACTGCAGCAGTGATAGGATCCTCAGAAGTAAAGCCATCAGTGAGGTTGTGTTATGAATGATTATAATTTTAATATCAGTGTGGGCTGAAAAATAGTGTACTTTATTTTTGAATCTTCAAATATAAGACAATGAATTGTTAAAAAGGCATTTATGTCCCTTAATCAAAGCACTTTCCACTTGAATTGGTTCACACAGTATAATGAGACATGCAGGGACAAGGGACTTCCCTGGCACCTATCCAACAATTTCAGACAGATTGAGTTCACCGTGAGTTTTCACAGCCTCTCTTCAAAGATTTACTTTTAGTGTAACTGCTCAAACATGGCTAAGCTGAATTCATATCATCTTTCTCTGGTCAATCTCATAAAATCATCAGGATATACTGGAAGCATTTAAGCTTTTTCTATCGAAGTATTTCCTCTCAATGATTTACTTTTACAGCACTCTAATTTTACTTTTTGCTATAACCTTTTTATTTGTTCAAACATGAGATGAGGAGACAGTTGCCTAATGTGAGATCTGCTCAAAGTGGTCTCCCACAGTAATGAAATATATTGCTTTCCCCCAACTGGTGCACAATGATTGTCTACCAGGGGGAATTTAATCTCAGAAAAAGTACCGGAAGCACTGAATAGGTTTCACTGGAGAGTGTCTCCTGTGGGTTTTTTTCTTTCACTTTGTTCAACCATCAAACGATGAGCACAGTCACTGCAACAGAAACCCTTTTTACTTTAGGCTTTTGTTGTTCAGTTCTCGTGTTTGTTCTTGTGATCTACTCAAACCACTGAGTAGTTTACTATAATTTAGCATTAAATGTTTCAACCTTGAGAGGTTCACTGGCCATCTCTCTTCCACAAATGTGTACATCTTAAGTGTTGAAAGGGGAAAAATAAATTTACTCTGAAACCAGTTCATAACAACTGCACGTCACATAGGACTATTATCAAGAAGTGTTGATAACTGGTCTTATCGCCAATTGTTCAAACATGAGTTCTCTAGCCAGTTTCAGAGTAATTGCATATTATACAGGGACACCAGTTGACTGTTCATGCCCCAAGAAGTTTCAATATCATGTGATTCTCTCTATTCAAGAGAAGGTGAAAGGTATAATCATTGTCTATTGATGAAACTTGAAGACTTTTGGGAAAGGAGATGCAGGCATGAGATTTGTTTTCAATGGCACATGATTTTTCATAGCTCAAACAAGAAAAACAAAGAGGCACAATCTCTGTCATCAATGAAATAGGGAACAGGTCTACAACAAGAGTGGGGAGAGAATGGAAAGTACTGGCATGACTGTTCAGATAAATTAAAATGGTGAAGAGCACAAAGAATTTAATTAATATGATAGCCATCAGAAAAGAGATTCATGCCATTCTTGCATGACTGCTTGTGTGAGATCACATATTATAGGTGATTCCTCAGTTATAACGAAACTTCATAGTGCCGGTGTTGCTTTAATTTTTTGTGTATATGTAAGGTCAATACCACTCTCATTGCGTGTACGCTAATATTTTAAGATGAAGCCAAAAGACTGTTAGCTTAGCTTATACAGGGGAAAACTGCTAGCCCAGGTCTGCCAGCCAATCATCTGTTTACTCTGTACAAAAAAGTGTATTTGTGAGTTTATGCAGAGTTACGTGCGGACTATTTCATGGTGATAAAATGACATACATTCAACACAAAGAAACTCACCTCCCCAGTTCTCCAGGCTGAAAAGGTTGCTGAAGTTGTGGCTGACGAACGGTGAGATCTTCTTCAGGTCGTGGGTCCGAACCCTGGTCGCCAGGAGTGACTGGTGGGCATCTCTGAAGGTGGTGTCCATAAGCAACAGACCTTGGTGGGCACGGACAGCCCTAGCAAATCCCTCAGGGCCGTCACGCAGCAACACGTCACGGAAACCTATCGGAGGTTCGCCTGATTGTGACGGAGGGAGAGAGAAAGACAGGGCAAAGAACAAAATTAATGGGCACATGGGTTTGTTGTGTATATATATGATGTGACCCGTTTGTGAGAAATCAATATCAATTGCTAGAACAAACTAAAATGTCCCAAACTCAGATTGTGCAGATACTTAATGACTAGCAAATATATTCGCAGAAATATATATTAATACAAAAAGATAAAAAAGACAATTTTTCTTTTTTAAACTACAGACGTGCAATTACAGCCATGTGGTAATAATCCATTCATTGAACAAGCGGACAAGATGTGTGAGTAACCTTTTACTCTAATCTTAAGTGGTGTATTGACTTGAGACACTGCTCTCAAGTGTCTGGCAAGATAAATGATTCACATCAGTTTAACGAGACGCCAGGCGAGCAGGTAAACTGATGTTAGTTACACAGTGTTCTTTCTCAAGATGTGCTGTTAACAGGTCCAGCGCTTGTCATAACTTCTGCTAATGAGGTGGACGCTTTCTCCTTTCATTTCTGCTCCAATCGCCCTCAGCTCAAGTAGATCAACTATAACAGAATACAGGAATAAGCTCAGCAGCTGGCTTATTAGACACACCACCCACCAATTTGTGAAAATGGATTTCTCCTGCTGACAGTGACTCATATGGTCATGGTTTTCTATATAAAGCAAGCACCTACTGCTTAATAAAACAAGAGATCCATGTGACTGAGCTTGGTACTGTATAGTTGCCACCTGAAGGTGAACAGATTTCAGGATGGGTGCTATTGCACTTTTCATGCATCTCTAATTTCTCAGCCTTATCTGGCCTATGACCCCGTTTTTAGGTCCCAAAATTCACAGCAATCAGAGAGCTGTCATGTTATCGCACATTTGAGTATGGCATATATTTATATTCTATTTTGAAAGGCTGGAGGCAGCTCCAGATGGATTATATTGAAATGCTATATTTCTGTCCTTTTTACTCTATGTTCTTTGACATATTGATGTGTTTCACATATTTCCATATACAACTTATTTATAATTAGGAACAGCAGTGACTTAAGCCAAATGCTAACATGATCACCATGACATTGCCAACATGCCAATGTTTCGCCAGTATAATGTTTACCATGTTCGCCATTTAAGTATAGTGTGTTAGCATTCACAGTTAACAGTTTTTAGCTGTAATTAGCCCCAAAGACAATGTATAGCTGAGGCTGGTGGGAATGTCATTAGTTTTGCAGGTATTTAGTTATATAATAATGAAAATAATTAGTCATTAGGAGACATCTTTCAGTGGATAAGTGAAAATCTTGACTTGCTGTTGGTGCCAGACAATATATCAGGGTATCACCAAACTCCGTAGGATTCATCCTCTGGAGAAGATGACTGTCTCTACATAATTTCATAGCAATCCATTCAATAGTTGAGATATTTTACTTGCCATCCAAGAAGCCATGCTGTTAGCGCAGCTAAAAATTTGACAACAGCAAGACAAACTACCAGATGAACTAAAAACGGGCAAATCGCATGGAGTAACATCCATTAGAAGGGTCAAGAGTTCAGAATCCTTACAGGATCCATCCCTGAGGAACCCAGAAGGAAGACTATTTGACATGTTGGCATTTTGTGAGTGTTTTTGGTTAAGCCTACAAGGCTGTAATGTCACATGCAGTATCAAAACGTACCGCTAAAAGCCTCCACAAGGAGGAATTAAAACAACTTGCGGAATCCCCAAGATGAATACTGGCATTTCCAGTTCATAACAGCTAAAGAGTCCTCAAAAACAACAAGTTAAACACTGCACGGACCTTCCTATAACCAACCTTCTACCCTTATCCTTCTCTCTATCCTCAGCATGCTTTCCTCTACATGCCTGGCAATTAAACAAGCACAACCAGAGGCATTACAATATTGGAAGTGGAATTGGGATCTATATTTGCTGCTGTGTGTACAATCATCAATCAATTAGACTAGTTAATGAGGTACTATCTGCCTGCTTAGTTGTCCTTCAACACTGCCCCTCTCTCTTCCCCAATCACTTCCTCTCTCTCTGCATAGTTGAAAATTCGCTCTTTACCTTTTGTTGTTGACCCCCATCCCTGAAAACAAATGATCTCTGCTATAATTGTCTCAAAGGCCAGCATGGGTGAAATGAACACGCGCGTAGATACATTTGTCCACTCATGCAAACGCACTAACACAGAAACACCAAAATGAGTTCACGAAACACACACAGGCTAGATGAGCTCTGTGAAATCACGCTGCCATAGCAAATAGATACCGACGCATTGAACTTATCAAGATCAGTTTATAATACGACCAGCATGGGGAACACGCCACACTCCCTTACACACAGATTTTTCTTTTTCTTTTTCCAATTTCTTCCACTACTCACACTGCAGTTTTAAAAACTTGCTTTCTATGTTTTCATCACTTGTGCTGTCTTTTACACACATGCCTCAACTAGGCCTGTCAGGATTACTACTTTTAGTTGGACTTACATTGTCCCAGAAATAATTGTGATAAACATCATTATTGGCATTTTAAGACCCTTTTATGCCACTTACATAATAATTAAGTACACCCTTTCAAAGAGCAACTGAATTTTATATTCTTAAGAATATACAGACACACACAAATTTAAAAATAAAATCACACAACCAAACCACACTGGCATGGGAACGCCTCGGGATCCCAGTCAGAGCTGGTTAATGTGGCTCGGGAAAGGGAGGTTTGGGAGTCCCCTGCTGGAGTTGCTGACCCTGCTCACCCGATCCCAGATAAGCAGTTCAAGATGGATGGAAGGACAACCAAAACAATAAAAATGATGTCAGGCTCCGTTAACAAAAATTGCACTAAATATTAAACATTTGGAACAGGAGTATATTGAGAAGTTTTTTGTACTGACACTTTTTGTTGTCACAAAGTCGACATACTGGTTCTTTGACATTAATTGGCTCTCCTCTCTCATTGGGCTTAAAGCCAAAATGTTCCCACACCAGAGCTAGGGAATGAGGCTTAGAAACAAAGTCCATCTGGAGTAACCTAATCCTACAAAACATTCTGGCTAGAATTATACAGTCTTTGGGAAAAACACCAAATAAAACACCTAACAGCCTCGAGTAACATGTTATCTTCACTCTATGTGTGGAAGTCTAAAATCTTAGGGTTCATTCTAACGTAAACCAACACGCATGTAAACACAACAGGCAATATCAAGATCATGTCGATATATTGTACGATAAGTCGATAATGTAATTATCGTGACAGGCCTATCCTCAACACAATGGAGAGGAAATGAGGGCATCTGTACTGGGATGACAGAGATTAAACAATGGCCTTTGCATGTGACAGTTTCCTATAGAAAGCTAGTGGGTGTTTGAGTGGATCCCAAGCGGTTGCTGTGCTCGACAATTGACCCACTTAACCACAAACACGTGCGTGCGCACACACACACACACACACTCTCACTCTCTCTCCCCTTTCCATTGAAAACACCTCACTCCGACTCCCCAGCTTCTGTATGCTTTCACTTCACTCCTCTTTCTCCTGGCCTTTTGTCACTGCATACCTCTTCCCTTGACATTCTTCACCTGTCTGGTCCTCTTCTCACACTACAGTTGTTCTTCCCCTCCAGCTCCACAATGCCGGCTAATACAGTTAGACAGAGTGAGCTACAGCGCTCAGAGGTAGTTCTTTATTTGCAATTTGTGTAGGAGACAAACTCAGTAACAGCAGCTTGCCTTGTTGCAGTCCTGAGCTGATGCCTGCCTCCTAAGGAGACTGTGTTCAGGAACCTTTTAATTGTCAGATCCTGGTGGGACTGCAAATTAATGCTTCATTAAAGTCAGATGTGCTGGAACAGTATCGATTAAGCCTGTACATGTTAAAAGCAGGTAGATGTTGTTAGTATGAGTTGTAAGACAAATGTGCAGCCTGTTGTAAGCTATGGGCTGCTTTTCTCCCTCCCAAAAGTTGAATTATTCTGATTTCACATAAGGTATTCTTTTCTTATACTGCAACAGCACATTTACATTAAGTCTGCATTTATGTATTGCTTTCTATTTACCATAACTTCTAAAGTACAGCCTGCTGAAAACAGCCTTTTGACTGACAGTGTTGCTCAAAACCAATTTGTTTTCATCTACACAGTTGAGGTGTGAAACAAACAACTGAAAGATGTTTTTGGAACAAAAGGAGAACAAATAAGAAAAAAAAAAAACTTTACTTTGCAGTACACACACCTGAAGAAAAATCCAATGTATCTTCAGGTTTCAGAGAGCCAAATTTAAGACCCTTTATGGCTCCTTTTAAAGCTACCAGAAAATGGGTTTTGGACTCAACAGGTGTTTTTTAAAAATTAAATAAAAAAGATGCAAAAAAGACGAAGCCCTTTCTGTTTGAAGATGGCTAATGAAAGCATCAAAAACTAGAAGAAGGCAGAAAAAGAAAAAAGAATACAAACAAAAAATTATTAAGATGTTAAGTTAATTTGTGCACAGATTTTACATTTTGTACTACAAACTACCCTTCTACTTACAAGGGATTTATTTTAACGTCATTTTACAATACAAGGTTGCCTTCATGCCACACACACACACACACACGCCAGAGAAAACTATTAACTTTGAAGGAGCGGTGTGGGTGAATTTAAAAGTCTCCCAGCTTGGGGAAAGAAGCTACTGTGGAGCCGGCTGGTACGGCAGTGGATACTTCTGTATCTCTTTAATTCTCAGAATGGAAATACAGCGACACAACTGGGAGGAAGAAAGTAGTCTGTCATTTTTATTAGTCATTCTTCCTAAAGCTAGCTCAGAGGCATCTGGTGATTAACCTCTAGATGTCCTCCATTAAACAAATGCAGACAATAATTGGAACAAGGTGTACTTCTACACCATCGATGAACCACCAGCAATCAGCTTTCAGAGGGAACGTTTTAGACTACAAATCCTAATTAGAAAATAATGGCCTTTGAGTACTTAACAGGTTCTGTCAGGACACCATCGGCCTGTCTTTTAATCCCTTCTCTCCTCAGTGTGGAGGAACTCCTGAAGAACAGTTTTCTTCCTTTCTCTCGTTATCTCTGGATGGGATGTTTTGAGAAATGACAGTGTCATTCTGATCTTTGCTCTTCTCATTTCTGGGGGTGGTACACAGTAGTAGTCCTTCTCTACTCCTTTCTCCATCCCCCTCTTTCCCCATATTATCCATCTCGATCAATTTATCTATTCGTAAGTTGCCTGCCACTACAACCACCTGACTATTTTCTCTACATAGTGATTATACACTGCCCAAACCCTCTCTTCTACTTTCATAACCCCAATTCTCCTTCCATGCCCCTGTCCCTCCCTCCACAGTGTGTGATAATACAGACCTAATCCCTCTCTTCTTTCAATCCCTCTGTCGAATGAAAGAAAGGATATAAGCACATTACAGATCTCATTACTAGGCTTTAGGTATGCCTCTGTGCGTGCCTGTGCTGCATACAACTACCACATCGGCTGCTTACAGAAGGTAAGTGGGAGCATGTACACAGAGGGTGTCTGCCTACAGTGTACCTGCTCAATACAGTACAATTCTGTTCCAGTTAGTGTGATTTGCAGGTGTACATACATGTGTGTTGGCTTCCCTGCAATAGGAGGGGCAGGCAATGATAGTTTAACACATGATTAGCATAAGTAGACAAGTGGGGGTTAAGCACAGAGAAAGTCACATGCAGATGTACACACAAACTCTGCAGATTATCCTGCATCTATTCTTCTCCATTCCATTCAACTGTGCGTGGTTTTTAGATGTCAGATTTGATTAGTTATGCCTGATTATGAGTCACATTATTTCGTTATAAATTCGTGTTTACCGGCCATGCTGGGGTGTGTGCTGAGGCAGAACAGGCAGCTGATAAACATGTCAGATTGATACAGCTGATTATTTTGTTGCTGTCAAAAGGAGCAGCTGCTTAAATTCATGCCAGTTTGAACCCCTAACAAAAATAAACCTGGGAGCGCAGCAGGAAAGGAAAGAAAGTGCATTGTTGCAAAAAGACCACAGACACAGGCAGTGACATCATGTGAAATAAGCCCATTTTTGTTGATATTTAATTGTAAGACTGAGCACATCTAATCACCATTTTAAAATAAGAATTTCATCCATATTCCATCCTTAGTTTAAACTTTCCAAATTCACTAAGACACTATTGTTAGTATGGGGGTAAAAAAAACAACAACTAAGAGCTCAACTCCAGAGACTAAGTGGCTCAACATGCTCACCAAAGAGCCCAGCTTGGCCGTTGGCCTTCCTGCAAGACTCCAGGGGTGCTGGTGCAAAGCAGGGTGAGAGAAGCACAAGACTTCTGTCTTCACAAACAAAGAACTGCACCCTCTTACCGCTGTACTCACAGCTCAGCGGAGCACTTTGAGCCAAAGCCCCTTTCCTCCCCAAGTGCTAAACTGAGCCATTTAGGAAGGCCTTTCCGCCTACAGCTATCAGACTGTTCGACAGCCCATTTGTCATTTGGTGGGTGCTTTTATCCAAAGTGCCCTACGGATGCACAAGTGTTTACATTTTTAGCATGGAGCTGAAATGAAACTCCTAACCCTTGCAGTGGCAGTGCCAGGCTAAATTAGTCCAAATGTAATAAATGCAATAAGTATGATGAAGTGTAACGTTATCATGCAAACAGCCAATGACATTTTCAAGTGACCGCACTTTTTTTTAAAACAAATTTTATATAGTTAAATTATAGTACCCAGATCTCGTTGACACATTGCCCTACACACAGGAGTACACTATGAAACCACAGGTTTTTCAACCATTTCATTGCTAAAAACAGTGTGAAATCTTCTTTTGACAGTTGAATGAAAAAGTCGACTTGCACTGTGATTGGCTGAATTGCATTTTGTTGACATACCCATGGTGACAGGGGGGATGACAGGGTCTGTGGAGGAAGGCTTAGCCTTGACTGGGATCGGTGTGGTTGGTCCATTTACCATCACATGACCTGGACATGAGTATACAAATACAGAATACAAGTCAGATGCAGTCCTGTTACAGATCTAACATCCTGTAAAGTCAAGAAAGAAAAGGAGCTAAATCAATGAAGGTTATAAAACAGCAGCCCTGAGGCTAGTTAGGGTTATGACCACCTGTTTATATAGAGCAGGGGTTTCCTCCTTTGTGTCTTACATTTGTGAGTATTCAGTACAACACATCTTTAATGGCATTCCTAAAGCTGAGTGAAGTGAATCATTGTTATGTTTGTTTTTTATCTATAGCATTGATTCTCCACTGCTTTCCCCTAAGGGTCGGTGGAAGGCAGAGATGACCTAAGGTCTACCATGGTTACACTGCAGATCCACAGTTATTTTAATCATAGCATTCATATCTATGTGTAGCTTGGTTCTCATAAAATAGCTTCCCATCATTCTAAGAAATCTTGATTTTCCAGACCGTATCTCACGGTTAGCACTTAAAAGGGAATGCATATCCTAGCTTTGAGTTTGGTATATACCATAGAGCAGTGGTACAATTTTCTGTCCATCGTTTTAACCAGTTCAGCACTTTTCCCCCTCTCTGGTTTTTAAATCACCCAACTATGATATCCCAAATTTCAAGTGTTATTATAGGATTTCTTATTAGATGGATTACAGGTCCAGTTAGGCCCCTCTCTCTTTTTTCCCACCAACGCGAGACCAATTAGATTTGGCATTAGAACTGAAATTGCCATGGTCGGCACAGTTGTTACAGCTTGTTACCTCCTCGTTAAAAACTTTTGCTCACTAAAAGCCTTTGAAAGCTACAATCATGAAATGATAGCGGATAGGTGGTTGCTGAGATGAGATTGACCTTAAAATCAGCACTGACTGTATACAGGCCTCGTTTTAATGCAACAGTTTGAACCAGCAACATACTGAACTTACTACTGAATATAAGACAGTCAGCAACAACGCTGCAATGTCACATTTAAACGATGATGTGGCCGAAATATGAATTATATAGTGACTACAAATCTTTGAACTGAACAGTAAAAACAATTTTATTCTATATATTTAAATTGATTTGTAATTTCCATTTCGCTGTTGCGTGTTTGTGTGCTGTTTATACACTGACCCAGGTAGTGCAGCAGCTTCTGGGCACGGTTCTGAGTGGGTTTGAGGTTGAAGAGTTCCTGGTTCTCGTCGATGAACTGCGTATCCACGGTGGAGTGGAGGAACTGGTGGTTGGAAAAAACATTCTGAAGGAACGGGATGTTGGTCTAGAGAGGGAGAGACAGATGGACAAACAGAGAAGGAGACTTAATTTGCTGTCTTTCATGGACACTTTACTCAAAGGGTTCGGAAAAACACCTCTTGCACATATTGAAGTAAATGTAACCCCACGCACACAGTAAACAGAAGCAAGAGAGTCGAGACAACAATCACTCAGCTCAAGTGTCATTCTGCAAATGAATCACTTCAAAGAAAAAGAAAGCAGTTCTTTTGAAGAGAAACAGACATTTGTGACAGTGCACACAAAGCGTACCTACTTACCTGTTAACACACAAACAGTGGCATCACAAAAATAGCACACAAATAACAGTACGCAAAACAAAATCTCAGCTTCAACAGACAAACACACATGCATACGAGGCAGAGGGAGAAAGTCAACTGTTGAAAGTAATTACATTTGTTTGTTTGTTTGCCTCAAAAGTATTATCACGCCAATTAAGCTCTCTTAATTAACAAAGAGGGGAAGACTGAATGGGAGAGAGGAAAGAGATGTAATTGTTGGAGTTAATTTCATTAGTTGATTTTTTTCACTCTTGTGAGTATCAACAATGTGGGTACACCTCTCTGAATTGTGTTAAAGGGCGGAGAAAGTGAAAGACGAGGGAGACTGACAGAAAAAGGAAGGGGAGAGAGATTAGAAAAAGGAAAAGTAAAAAGGGGGTGGGGGGTGTTTGAGGGTTAGAGCGAAAGGAAGATATGTTATATCTTCCTGGAGCAGCTTTAGATGTGTTCATTGCTGTGTCCTGAAGGGAGGGTAGGAAGTGAAGGAAACTGTGTGCAAAGATTATTTCTCAAAGTTTCCTAAACTTGTTTTTGCATCTTAACTGGCATTTAAAAAGAAGAAAACCCCTGCCACTCATGACCCAGCTGATCCAAGTATCCCTTTTATTTTTAACGCCACCTAGAAACACACAATCAGAGCTCAGAACCAAGAGAGAGAAACCGAGTCCCCAAAGACCTCCTGGGTATTGGCTGTAAAGCAGCTCACTCTAAAACCAGAAATTTAAAATCCGCCTCACTGTTAATATAGATTGTCCACAAATAAATGTGTGTATATGCACACTCAAAACATTACCCATAGATGGACAGAATTTATAACAATTTTTTTTTTCAACAATTTGACTGTTTATCTGACAGTCAAGCCCAGAGTGACTTGAAATAATTGCTGCAGCACAGTCACTCTGGAATCCCATAATTGGGAGAAGAGAGCTGAGCAATAAACAAACCACACACAGACACACAACTCATTACCAGCACTGAGAGAGGAAGATGTAGCGTAGAGATCAATGTGCTCAGGCAAATAAAGAGCATGTTGGTCATGCCTATAGAGCCAAAATTAAATGTATACAATAATAATTGAAACCAGAGGGAGCATCATCAACATCTACATTTGTCATTAGGGGTACAGAGAAGAAAGAAATTCAGAACAGACTACAGAAAAAAAATAAAAATATATAATATAGAGAGAAAGAAAGTCACAGCAGAGAAATGATGTCTGCTTTGTCAAAGCACATAACCAATATAGCCTTAATATTGAGAAATTAAAATGTAGACAAGACTGCGTACATTTTTCCAGGCATTCTATTAACACCGAGGTGAGAGGATTAAATTTTTTGAGCTACCCGATCAAATGCACACAAAATGACACTGTATTCTCAGCCTCCTGCTAAAGGGAGGAGAGCTGGACAGGAGAAAGACGAGAGATGGGGGATTCACATAGCTGTGCTGCACTGCCAAGCCTTGGGCTACAAGCTGTGGACCAAAACAAAGGGATTTCTGCCGAATCCTATAACTGCAATATGACTTTAGAAACCTGTGGACTGCTTATTTTCTTCCATTTATAGTATCTGCCAACATAACTGTATCAAAATATCTGCAGCTGCCTCACACACCAGTATCCTTGAGGAGAATGAAATGGACTGTACTGTAATATAGCGCCTTGCTGCTTCCGACCACTCAAAAGCTCCTTACACTACACATTTATATACTGATGGCAGAAGCTAAGCCGACAACGCCTCATCAGAAACAGAAACTAGATCTTAGGCACCGATGGCACAGCCAGCAGGGGATCGTACAGCCGATCTTCTGATTAGTGGCCAACTCTCTCAACCTCCGCTCATGAGCCACAACAGCCATACGTCTGGATACAGTCATGTACATTCTATTAGGGATGAAACGGGCTCATTGCAGTTACTATCACTGTCTTGTAATTGTCCATGAGGTCATTGTATTACCTACATAATATAAAATCTTGATAATGCACACTTAGATGATTTTCATGTTTACAAAAGGTATTTGCTGTTATTTTATTTTTTATGCAAACAAAATGGCAATTGTATTTGTAGTTTTCAACATAAAACATGTTGAAATGGTTTCAGTGTGTGTATCAGTACAAGCTGGTCAGGTCTGAATACAATCGGTTAAAACACTTGCTAACAACACAAGCAAGTTATTGGCTGAAGAACCTTCATTTTATTTTATTAAGCAGTGGAAAGAATGTTTAACATTTTGTGCCGAGTTAGATGAGAATTTATGTAAATAGTAAATCATAAATGGTAATCATCATTTTCCCCATATGCACAGCCACAAAGAAAGGGTCAAAGGTTGAAAAGGAGCACAATAAAGTACAAGAGAAAAATGTGAAAATAAAATTTAATCATTTTGATTTGTATATATTATTTGGTTCTTTTGATAGCTTTTTTTGCTTGATTTTGAATGGGCCTTGAGACATGTTGTTTCACCTGCACAAGTTTGGAATTTCCCCTCATTTTTCTGTTTGATGTCATCTTCGTCTATAATTTATATGTGTAAACAAATTTAATAAGCAAGCACAAGGGGGAAAAGGCAATCACAAGCTATGAATAAAATAAAAACATGGAGTGGCAGAGACAAGGAATGAGACAAATAACGCAGACAGCCGCTATTAATGACAAACTAAAAAATAATGGAGGGGGAAGATTTCCATTAATACATGGAGGTTGGTCCTTTTCTCTCTGCTGTAACAGATCAATGTGTTCATTATCAGGCTGCTCTGTATGCCTGTGGCTACCGCACACACATACACCCCCCCCCCGTCCCTTCACTCTTTCTCCTCGTTTCCCCTAATGATGTGAAATACACTGTAAAACGGCCCACACACACACTTTCTCCCTTTCCACCGCTCAGTATCTTTTCTTCATTTTTCTCTTAGTCTTCATCCTGATCTCGCTCTCACACTCACACACACTCACCAAAAGGCTACTCCCTGATTTGGATGCCCTATAACAACTGCTTGGCTACAGCTCTCAGAGCTATGCACACAGCATGCAAAACACATACACTTGTGACTCCTGCTCCCAATGCTTTTCAGATTGTGAACACAATCACATACATAAACCTTTGAGTACTGTATTAGTTTTAGTTGGAAAGTAAACAATGCGAATTAATGCTCGCCCAGGCTCTCTATGAATACTTTAAACACACACACATACACACACACACACTCGCTTAGTATCAGATCCCCACTATCCCCACTTTTATTCTCATAGCGTTCTGTTTATCACCAGAAAAGTCTGTTTTATTGCTCCTCTGCTCACAGCTGGTCGTTATCGCTCTTGTTGCAATCAGCTCCACTGGTGATTGCAAAAGCAACACAGTGATGTTAAGTGTTGTAAGGTAAGTCATCTCAACACCACCACAAAACACTGACTCTGGTCGCAGGGCATCTGCTGGTTTCAAGAAATTAAAAGTTCTGCGTTTCACTTTATTTTAAAGTTAGAAAAATCAACAAATAAGAACTCATTAGCAAATGTGCTGAAATACTAACATTGTTTCTTGCAATTGTTTGCTTCAGGTGGAGTGCCAAAGTTGACATCCAACATTCAGACGTCAATGTAGACAGAATTTACACCTGACAGTAAAATGCAGTCTGAATATCCTGGGGGGAGAAAAAACAAACCTGCTATTTTACGTATTCTCGTTGTCTACAATCTGTCTGGAGTGGATCTACACAAATCAGGCGAGTGGGTGATGGTCACAAAAAAAAAGTCCAGGCTGCTCCTAAATTTTCTGTGTCTAACATTTACAACTTCAGGGGAGTATGGAAACTAAGTCATGTTTGGAGCTGCTCTGCACACGGGGGCATAAGCTCTCGCTAATGTAAACCAGTGTTATATTTCATAGTTCTGAATTCACGTTACTGACACTAATCTGGACTCCAGTCCACACATAGTTGTGCAACTCCCTTTACTCCTGCAACCTGTAAGGACGGCAATCTGAGGTAGGAGGAGGAAAATAATAATACTAATTCCATCTTCCCACACATCCTCAATTTCTCATTGGCGAGTTGATATTAGAAACTTTTGGGATGACTCTTGGGAGACCGTGGTCAAGGTCTAATGCGACGCTGAATCATTGGGGCCACAGCTCTCTGAACTCGGTGCAGTGAGTTAAAGATGGAGGGCTCTATTTTTGTGAAACCTGCAGCACGACAGATGACTTTAAATTGAATTTACACGTTTTCTGGAATTTTATCTCTCATCAAAATGATCCATATAATAATAATCTACAGATAAATACCACTGTAGTGCCATTTATGCAGTGAAAACAGCATTTAAAATGTGGTCTATTTTCCATGTAGTATTTTGTTATTTCTGAAATTATATAACAGAATTACAGAATTATAAAAGTGTAATTTAGTTAGATCTGGCTGCTTTAAATAAAAAAAAAGGATTGCTGGCAATCTCGGAACAAAAATATGCCTACTTAATATTCATATTACCACATGACCGTGATCCTGGTAATGATCATCAAATTAGGAATAGGATTTAGGATTTTTAAAACACTCTGTTCCTGGGAACAGAACTATAAATTGAAACCGAATAATAAACCGATACTTCGGCCAGACTCGTTACAAAGAAGATGACGCATTGACATCAACATTACTCCAATTAGAGACAGCAGATGGACCTTGAGGCAAAAATAGTGCAAGTTGCTCTGGAAAATCTTAGCCTGTCTAAGAAGATTAAGAAATCTTTGAGTCCATATGTGCACATGTTTTAAATTTTAATTTATTGTATTAATTTATGTATAAGTTAATCATAGTATATCTGCAAAATACTGGGTGAATTTTACACTTATAAAATAGTCCTTATAATAAAACTATTTTGTGGGCAATACAAATGCAAAGACTGAAGTGTTTATTTACGTGTTGATGTAAATATGATAATAGATGAAACTAGCATAGACTCAGGTCAACATAAACAAAACAAAGTTAACTAGAGAACAAACAAATATTAGTAACCTACCACCCAAACACCTACCATGCTAACTTAAACAGGAGAAAACATGCCAACAGTACTGGCAGCCCACCAAAACTCCAAACAGATCAGACCATCAGCATGGCAAAGAGGAGATAATACAAACAGGTGGAACAGGAACAAGTGTGGCTGGTTGGAAGGAAAAGGAGATAAGTTGTTAGCCCTGTGCAGCACAAGTGCCATCTTGATTTCTCATGTTGCTGGTTATCATGCACGAGACAAATCAACCTGCAGACAAAGTGCGTTCTCGTTTTGATACACGCTGCTTTCAGTAACATGTTGATGAAGCAAAGAGATCATAGCTGGAACACAGAAAAAAATGGGACCATGGTCGCAACACATACCTGTTACTAATGCTATGACGTGACAAACCATAGAGAAGTGACAATTAAGGAATGTGGACTGAACCTAGAAACCCAGGATTGTTACTTTGCTCCTGCACTCCCTCCACTGACTCATTGTATTGGCTCACATTAGGTTTCTAATCGTGATACTCACCTATAAAGCCAAGGACATGCTCGGTGGCAGGTTGTCTCTGATCTACAGCTCACCTGGATCCAACCCTCATGTAGAGATCCGGCCCTTTAGCGTAATCTCCCATCTTCAATAAGGATCTTGACTGACGCCGCTTCAATCTAAAGATACAGTGCTGTGAAAAAGTGTTTGCCCCCTTCCTGATTTCTTAGTGTTTTGCATCTTTCTCACACTGAAATGTTTCAGATCAAACAACTTTTTTAGACAATTATAACCCGAGTAAATACAAAATACAGTTTTTCAAAGACAATTTTATTTATTAAGGGGATAAAGCTATCCAAACATACATTATACACATGCCCTGTGTGAAAAAGTAATTGCCCCCTGAACCTAACAACTGGTTGTGCCACCCTTAACAGCAACAACTGCAATCAAGAGTTTGCGATAACTGGCAATGAGTCTTTCACATCGCTGTGGAGAAATTTTGGCCCACTCTTCTTTGCAAAATTGTTTTAATTCAGCCACACTAGAGGGTTTTTGAGCATGAATGGCCTGTTTAAGGTCATGCCACAACATCTCAGTTGGATTTAAGTCTGGACTTTTGTTTGTTTTTGTGAGCCATTCAAAGGTGGACTTGCTGGTGTGTTTCAGATAATTGTCCTGCTGCTTAACTCAAGTGTGCTACAACTCGAGGTCAAGAAACAGCTGGTGATTCTCCTATAGGATTTTCTGGTGCACAGCACAATTGATGGTTCCATCAATTACAGCAAGTCGTCCAGGTCATGAAGCAGCTAAGCAGCCATAGACCATTACATCACCATCACCACCACGTTTGACTGTTGTTAAGATGTTCTTTTTTATTAAATGCTGTGTTGGTTTTACACCACATTTAACGGGACGCACACCTTCCGAAAAGTTGTCTCGTCAGTCCACAAAATATTTACCTAAAAGTCTTAAGATGTTTTTTGGCAAATGTTAGATCCTGTGTCCTCTTTTTGGTCAGCAGTGGTTTTCGCCTTGGAACTCTCCCATGGATGCCATTTTTGCCCAGTGTCTCTTGTTTAATCATGGACACTGACCTTAACTGAGGCAAGTAAGGCCTGTTTATCTTTAGATGTTTTTCTGGGTTCTTTTGGGACCTTCTGGATAAGTTGTTGATGCGCTCTTGGAGTAATTTTGGGAAGGCTCCACACTGTTCCAAGTTTTCTCCATTTGTGGATCATGGTTCTCACCGTGGTTTGCTGGAGTCCCAAAGCCTTAGAAATGGCTTTGTAACCCTTCCTAGATTGATGGATGCCAACACCTTTGCATCTCATTTGTTCTTGAATTTCTTTAGATCATGGGACAATGTGTTGCTTTTTGAGATATTTTAACCTACTTCACACTTTGTCAGAGGGGTCATATATTTAGGTGATTTCTTCATTCACCTGGTCTGTCAATAAGTAGGCCTGGGTGTGGCTAGTGAAACTGAACTCAGCTTTCCAAAAATTGTGGTAACTTCATGATTTAACAAGGGGGGGCAATTACTTTTTCACATAGGGTCAGGTAGGGGAAAAAGTTGTCAAAACCTATCAAATGAAATTATCTTTTAAAAACTGCATCTTGTATTTACTCAGGTTATTTCTGTTTCTGATCAACACATGACAAGTTGTTTTCCCTTCTCTCACACACACACACCCCTTTATATTGCCTCATTTCTAGATGACAAATATAGAGTAGCTTTATACAAAAGACGGTATAAAAAGTATTAGAGACTGAACAAGTGAAGATCTTGAAAAATGTCAAACCGTGCTCAGCTTGACACACACACACACCTGATCTCACTCTTCCCAACAAAAACACTGCCTCTCACTGTCACACACAGCCTCCTCGCTCCCTCAGTGATTAGGAGTTGAATAGGGGAGATGTCAGGTCGTTCGTCTTTTCTCTGCCCTCCTCCTCTGTCTTCCCTATGCCCATCCGTCACGCCTTAACCACTGGCCTAGACACATAAACAAGATCAACACACACACACACACACACACACACACACACACACACAGCCTGAGGAATGAACACACACAGCGACATGTAGGGGGACCTCTTACACTCATATCAGCTACAAACGTACTCAAGCAGACAGGACATACAATGCGCACATACAACTCCGTCTACCCAAAGGCAGCAGCAAGCAAACAAACACACTATCTCAAGCAAATATTTACAATGGAATAATTTCAGGAACCTAAGGCTTGAAATGCTACACACATGGACAAACACAGCGGCACACATGTGGGTAAATAAACAAATGTTCACACAGATTCAATGTCACGTTCCCGAGATGTTTTTGTCTCAGCTGGCTGTGAATGACTTTGCCACAGTCCACTGATTTGTTAGTTAGAAGGTCAGCAGGCCAGTCGCTGTATCAATGCATTTCTTTTCACTCTTTCGTCTTTGGGTCCTTATTTGCATGTGGTGAATGAGCAGGTGAAGGCGATGGCACTGATGATCACATTCATGTGACAAACAACTGTCACCACATTTCAATTTGTGTTTCTATTCAATTTCCTCTCCTTTAACTCCAAGGTCATGCCTTAATTCTCTGCTCAGTTTCTTTGCCCTCTAATTTTCTCTTTAATTTTTACTCTTCCCCCGGCTCAAAGTAACCAATGACATTCACCATGACAACCTTCTTCATCCAATTCCAGTGGCCTTTACTGCCAAAGGAAAAACAGCAGTCAGAATACCTTCTCTTGCACACTCCTCAACCCCGTCTTACAACCAGCCCCATTACAAAGATAACAGATTTGTGCAGGACTATTTCATGGCTATGCCTAAAAATTCAACCTGGAATCTTTTGCCAGGCAGCTTTTTCCCCTCAGTGAAGTAAAAAATCTGATTAGTGATCTTTCCATTAATAACTCCCATCACTGCTCCACAGCAGAGCAATTTTCACCTTGCAGTTCATCAGGGGAGCTGTGCCAAGAAATCATTCCACTGTGAATACGCTCATAGCGTAAGACCAAATCTGCCAATATATGAATAAATAAATTGACAAAGGCCATCTCTTTCTAGGAAGATGGTTTTGGTGCGCGTCTCTGCTTGTATCTGTGTACCTAAGGTTTCATGAGACAGTCCATTTTTTGTGTTATTGTGTGACTTTGGTGTTTTAACACGTTAGTTCGGTCACACAATCGAGGAAGTGGCAGAGCAGCAATTCCCACATACTGTGAGGTAAAATGACGACGATGCTTTTGTTAAATGAGTCTGGTGGTTTTGAATAAAGCATAGTTGGATATACGGCTTCAGATTCCCGTCTGACTGCAAGGTAAAGCAGTGTAAATATTCTAATTATAGTGTGCACTTAAAACCCCTTCTACTGTAGGTGATGCACTAAGTATGGATAAGCACCTCATACAAGCCAGACTGTATAAAAGAATTAGACGTAGTCACTGACGTCACCCACTGGTTTGCAGACTACTGTTTTGAAGCCTCGAATTTGGCATTTTTGCAATCACCATCTTGGTTTTTTGGAACCACATTTCGATGAGAGGGTGGAGCTAGCTAGCTAGTCGCATCCGTAACATTAATTCACTTTAACTGTCTCCTTAAGAGCGTCATTTAGTACAACAGGCTGCTGAACAAGGCATTTGTTAGGAGACCAGAATGTTCTTCCATGAACTGAAAATAGACTGTGAAAGGGCACAGACAGCACCCAAAAAGCAGCTCACGGTTAGTTAAATGCAGTGCTTGATTTGTAAATTATTAGGTGCCGGAGTGCATGAAATGTGCTGCCTGCTGAAATCAATTAATAATTTTTGATCAAATAATACATTTTTTAAAACATATGGCATACCTGCACATTGTTTTAAAGAGTGAACAGAAACCATTATTAGTTACCAAATCAAATAGTAAATAAGGAAATCCATTAGACTTACGCCATTAAGCTGGAAGGGCAGTGCAGTGACAGAGCGCACTTTAGAGGTTCCAGAGCGAGGAAATGCTTAAACCCAGAGCTAGCCGGAGCGGCGCTCAAATTAAGCACTGGTTAAATGTACATATTACAGTGGATACAATTTGCCTCTATTCTGATAACCCTGTCGCCATGGTAATGGACTTCTCAATCACAAGGTAGCCATGCCCTAAAGCATGGCCTGCTTTATCGTCTATTTGACTCTAAATGGAACCATTATATACAAAATGAACAGAACGCAGTTTGAAGGCACTTCTGCATGAACTTCACTTTTCAGACCCAGGGCTCACTGCTTGATAACAAAACACAAACTAACCCTTTACGCTTTGAGATATGGCAGACACAGATGTTATCACAAAGGATACTAAAAGACAGTACCCACCCCAGCCACAGCCTGTTCATCCTGCTGCCGTCTGTTAAGAGCTACAGACGTATCTGCTGTCGTGCCACCAGACCTCAGAGCAGCTTCTTTCCCCAGGCTGAAAGAGACTCCTAAATTCCTCCTCAGCAATGCACCATTTATTTCTATGACTTATTACTTCACCCATCTAGTGTCTACCATTTTTGTGTATAACATTTGCTTTGTATGCATAGCATAAAGAGACCTACAACTTAATCTTGTTATACAGCCCTGTGTTGTAAAATAATCAATGATTCGACCTTGTGTACTCTGTAACGGGGGTTTCAGTTGCCTCTCTTGAGTTGACTTGGGCGCTATCCATGGTTCTGAACTGCCAGACATCATAAATAGAGGATGTCACTGGGCAAATGCAACAGCTATTGCACTGCTGTCAAGATATCACTTGCCGTGATCAATAGGAGAACAACATTTTAAGATCTAAAGCATGAGTAAATCCTTTTTGGAGTCAGTTGCTCCTAAAGAGCAAAGGCCTTTTCTCTAAACTCACTAATTTGCCCTACCTTACAGAGAACCCATTTATTGTTTCTGCACTAACAGCAGTCTAAAAAGCAAATGCTTTGCTTCTACAAAATATTGTGTAAAAGGGAATGACAGTTTTTGTCAAGTGCTCTGAAATACATCTATAGATCTAACAACTTGCATGTCAGTCCCAGCCGATTTAAAGGGTTTGCTAAAGTTCACACTGTTCTCCAGGGACTGCTAAAAGTAATTCTGGGAAATGTAGAAAATTACAAGCTGGAAGCAAAAGATGAGATGATGGGGCACAGTAAGGCTAAGTGGATACAACAAGAGGTATATTTCTTGACACTGGAAAAAAATAAACCCACTGAACAACAACTGATTTTTAAATATTCTTAAAACAAACACGCACGATTACAGTCTCTTTACCACCAGGGGAGATTCATTCACCAGGACACATGACTAATACTGTATGAGACGTGTTTTCCCTAAACAGTGTGACTCAGACTAATCTGCTATCAACAAACGGGGTGCTGAACTAGCTAAAAAAGAAAGCCCCCTCTAACTCTTTCTGGGACCCCGAGACGCAAGCTTATTAAAACAGATAGCTACTTAGTGGTATTTTGGGAATCCTTCACCAGTAGGCCTGTGACGCATTAAATGACTCGTGATGCACTCCAAACCCATGGAGTGTGTCATCTCAGACTCTGTTAGCAGGTGTTTGGTCTTGTCAGTGTTAATTATACTTGAACTTGTGAATGATCAGCTCACTCTTAGCGTTCATGCTTTTGGTATGACAGTCAGTATTAAGACCATGAGTGATCCTGTGTTGTGTTAAGTCATGGTATCAAACACCTGATATTTGGCATCTCATTTCTTTTTAATTAACTACACACCCATACACACCATATTTCTAAAATGCAGCAACACATCCTCCATGGCTGAGCTGGGGTGTTTTTTTTGAAAATCAATAACCCTCCCAAAAATAAAAACCACCGAACCAGCGTTCCTCCAGACAGTTTTGAGATAGCATTAAGCAGCAGGGAATCCTTCAACCTTTTAGAGTCTGGGGAAAGCATTAGGAATTCATAGTTTCACTCCAGGATCCCAGCTCAATAAACCCTATTACTACCACTATCCCATGGACACACATCAGAAGAGCTGGAGCCTATTTGGTCTAAAATTATAGTATAAACAGATATTCTACATAGAAAAAAAAAACAAATGGTCTGCTATATAAATTCTCTTAATAGGGAGGGAAGCACTTTTCAAAACTACTGACAGTGTGATGAATTTAATGTGGTTATACATGCTGAATCACCATTTCAGATTGTCAGCAGTGGGTTTTGATGATAGCAAGTTCTAGTGGCAGTTTTTTTTTGGTCGAATGTTACTCATGTCAATGGATACCCGTTGACCTGTCAAAAGTGAGATATGATATTTTGTTTTAGGGTCGATGTGTAGACTGTTCCCAGCTCAGCAGCAGGATTCAGTGATGCGATACAAATGCTAACTCACCAAAAAGAGTCTGTGTATTTACAGTGAACAAACTCACAGCATGCTGCAACAGATTAAAGTCTTGGAAATGTTTTTAACTCAGGAATGAAACATGATATTCATTGTCTTGCTGTGAGACCTCAGTGTGTGGATAACACCTAAATGTATCACATTACTTATTACAAGCAACAAAATGTTTTTTATTCAACTGTCAAGATCACTTGATTATATCAAAATGTGTAACAATAGTCACTTAAAGAGGTGGTATTATGCTATTTGGCTTTTCCCTCTCCTTTGAGTTATATTTTGTGCATGTAACAGGTTTGCAAAGTGAAAAAGCCCAAAGGGAGTTCCCATCTCCCACAGAAAGCTCTGCTCTGAACCGCTTGAAAACAGCTCGTTTGTAGTCCAGCCCTTCACTTGAGACGTCACAATGAAAACGCGTCATAAAGCTTGCCAAGCGGCTACGGGTTCAGGCACGCCCTCAAACCAAGCTAGTCTGAGCGGAGGCCCTTTGGCTCGACTGGCCTTTGTTTGGTTTTCCAATGTAGAAATGTTGTACCTGTACCTGCTTCCACGTACTTTTTTTCGCATCACCTCACCTCCATCGAGGTTCCAAGCGAGCTGAGGGAAACTAAAATGTAACGTGAAAACATGACAGACTGCTGATTGATCAGAAAGAATCGGCACTACTCACTGCATCATCATTTCTGCACCAGACAGAGGCCAGCAACAGAAAGTTTTATATTTTACAGTTTTCGTATGGAATTTCATCACTAAATCCACTTCTGAGAAGTTTTGAGGTGAGAAATCAGCTGTGTAGATTTCGAATATTGACAGTTTTAGAGAAGTGATGGCGGAACAAAAATGTGCTTGAATATTTTCGGAGTTGAGGAGCTCAGCAAGTGGCTGCGGGGGAACCCTGTACCAACCCGCGGGAGGAGCGTGTGAATCCGGCCAGCCGCCCGCTCACAGAGCCCTCTGCTCACACAGACCGCTGCAGCAACAACGGCAGAGGAAAACACAGCTGGAAGGTTTTCATACCGCTTATCTGTCTTTACATTCTGAGTAATGTTGAAACGTTTTAACTTAAAAAAGAGAAAGCTGTGTGGATCTCTGGTGTGTGTCGCATTGAACATTACGTCGCGGCAGTTGTGTGTGGTGTCGCTATGACGACCAGCTACGTACTATCTCTGGGTACTATCTGCAATGGAAAACGAAGCAGGGCCGAGGAGTCTCGAGTCTGTCGATTTGCGCTATGGTAGCGTTTTTCGGCAAGGCAGCATAGGATCATCAGAACACCGGCAACAGTTCAACGTTTAGTCCTAAAAGACGATGCAACTCTGACTCTGTTTGGACCTGGAAATTCACAATCACAACCTGTAAGGTTGTTAAAGTTATAACTATAATGCTAATGTTACACCTGATGTGAAAGCTACTGAGCAAACGTTCAAATTGTTTAAATGTTTAAATTGTTTGTTCAAATTTTTATGTAAAATTGAGTTGAAATATGATGATTTTTGTAGTGGTTTATGGTAAGATGTGGAACAATGATGTTGTGTGGTTGTGGACTTACCATCTGGTAGGTTACGGTCGCAGTCTGAAGCGGCTTTGATTTGTATCACACTACCTTCAGAGCCCTTTTATTTTTGGGGGGGTGGTATTTAAATTTATTTAAATATATTAGTGGTGCATGTATGAATAAAAGATTTTGAAACATTATTTATTTGGGGGGGGTTATCCCTAACACTAAAATTAGTATACTAGCATATTATAAAAACAACCTTCATTAATTATATTGGTGGAGGAGCAGTGATGCTAAAAAGTACTGAGTGGACCATGGTGAGATAGAAAACACCACATGATTGTAAATGCCTATTATAATATTCCATTTATAAGAAATCATACTCAAAATGTTTTCTCATTTTCTTTCCCTTCTCTCAGTGTCTGCATCCTGTCTTAGCTTATGAGCTTATTTTCCACTCAACAATTCAGGTTTATTTACCCACATTAATATCTCATAGTGGCTGAATGCAACATATTGGTGAACACTCAATTCCTACTGGACATGTTTACTCTAATTACATAATTACTTTGTACAAATTCACATACACACATACAGTACACATCATCAGAGTTCCTGTATGTGAGAACTGTTTGAAAAAATAAAAACATTCACTTACTAAAACTTCAATCATCCATCAATCATTTTGAATTGCCCGCCCAGGACTTCCGTGGACTATCTGCGGTCTCCATGAACCACGTGACGATGTAGCATTTGGACCCCCGCTGACGCGACTCTCTCTTTAAAGGGCTCTGACTACCTTGTTTCTTACGACCCGCCCTTCTCTGCTTATGATTGGCTAGTAGTCCTTACCTGGGAACTGCGCATGTGCAACTCTCAACAAAAGATTTTGTACAAGATGCATCACTCTGTAGCTCAAGAGCAGAGCGTACAACACATAGGGTGAAAAGAGGAGCTGCAGCAAACCATGTAAACCTGTTCTGGTACAACCCTTAATTAAGATTTTGAACCTGAAAATGAGCATAATACCACCTCTTTAAAAAGACGATCAGCTACCGTTACAGGATACGCAACACTATTACACTGATTGATGTCAGAATAAAACCTTGCTTATTAATTCAGGCACATAATCGACTTAGTAATACCATTCAATACCTTTGACATCACATTACGTATACCTGCTATCCTCCAACGGTGCTTTTGGATCCTGAGTCAAGAGATCAGAAGCTATGCTCTTTGTTAAAACATGCAGTGTAGCCTTTTGGGTTTTATGTATAAGGCCACAGTCCAATGGTTGGAAGAGCAGTGAAATAAAAAGAGAAATCAATTGAGTAAAAAGACCAGTGGTCTAAAACAAAAAAATAAGACAAGTTAAAATAAGTTTAAAATGTTCAACAATAAATCAGCTAGAAAATTTTCTGGTATATTTGCAGTTACAACAGGGTTCAAGCTGTGTTTTCAAGACAAACTGGTTGAAAATCTTTCATGTTAAGGCAAACAGTGTACTTTGTAAAAATTTGGAAAATTGTTTTATTGAATAAAAAATATGTCTTCCCATTTTATAAAAAGTTGTTTTCAAAGTTATCGGATTTTGCTCATATCCTTGCTTAGTTAATCTTCACACACACATCTTCCAATATTTCATAGTTACTTTAGGTGATAGACTATAAGAGCATGAAAAACAAAATTCAGTAACTCACATGTTGCTTATTAGAGATCAAAGTAAAGCAGCGATCTCTCCCTTATCGCATTCTGTAGGATGTTTCAACCAGTTTCCATTTACCATCATTATAATGGTCTCTAAGTCTCAAAATACTGTTCTGTCAAAGTAATGCATCTTGTCTCATCCGCATCGATGAATAGTGAAAAGGTGATCCATGTATCTGCACTAATAAATGTTGGGCTAAGATAGCTCGACTCTTATTTTAAAAGCTAGCCAAAATAGAAACGTTGACTCAACCGACAAGACCGTATTTAATCTTCCCCTGCCATGTATGGCTCAACATGACGCCTTTAATCCTAAAACATCCATATTCTCTATTTTTAGGGACTAGGGCAGCCCATAACACCAAATGACTAATAGCCGCCTCTTATTTACAAAATGTACTATAACTGTCTAGATTTTCTCAGCACAGAACATCATGCATTATTTATTTCAATATTTTTATAGCCTCATGTTTTCCTGTGATTTTCTAGTCAGTATTTATAGGTTTTCACATTTGGTTTTTTAATGCTGTTTGATCAGGGCTCCTGCTCCTCCTCCTCCTGCTACTCTGTGTGTGTGTGTGGGGGGGTCTTATCATGAGGCAGTGTGCACAGCTCATGTGCCATGACCGTGGTGCTGAAATGGCCGCACAAACCCGCAAAGTTACAGACTTTTATATGCCTCAACAGAAGGGAAAGCACAGATGAAACATGGTTACATTGCACTTATACCAGTAAGCAATGCCAATGAGTCGGCATGAGCAACACCATGGCTCTGGCTCACCTAAACTGAATGCCGCAATTTAGTAATGTTATTAGTTACACCTGCATTTAACAAGTCAAAATGTCCTACTGTGAGAAAGATCTATTAGCTAGGTTTACTTGCATACCCAATAATCCAATCATAATGAGATTAAAGTGGTAATGTGACTGAGGTGGAGCCAATGTAAACAACATATTTTGATTCTCTTATTGCAATTATTCCCTTAGTCAGAATAAGCTTAAGCTATGTGCAATTTTAGTTGCATTATTTAAGGGCACTTCAGTCATGTAAACATCTTAATCCATCTATGACTCTATTGGAGTTTAACAGCATTTTGCAACACATGGCATTCCAACTGCTTGATAGCACGCGCCAAAGATGTCAGCTAGTGAAACACTTGAGTCTGCTCTTTCATCAGACTTCATTCTGATTATTAGCTGTAATCTGATAATACACATGGAAACAATCAACAAATACAATCTAATTTGCAGTCTTTTCATTTGCACCTCCCAGAATTATATTCCAACATTTCACAGCCTTTTTCTAACAGTTCAGTGCATTTCTGCACAGACCAATTTATGTAACCCCATGCACACGCAAAGAAAGCTTTATTAGTTGCCTCTTCTATCCATTATTTCTTAATTCCACTGCAAATACCCGGAGCATATAATACATTAAAGCAACTCACTCTTGGAAACATTTGGCTTGTATGTTGAATTTTTTACCCCCTCTAACAAAATATCCCTGCAGTCCTTTCTGCCCTGTGTCTTTACCTCTGAGCGCATTTGTCGAGGTTTAACACTTAAAGCAATGTGGAAAAATGAGGCCCGCCATGTTTGTCTCATAGTTCATTGACTGTTGCCCATGGCTGGGAAAGCAGTCTGCCAGCAGTAACTGGGAAATCATTTGGAGGCACTATTACTAATGCAGGGGAAATACAAGCACAATGACATGCAAACCTCCAAGAGCAAAATTAGAAGGCGGAGTTGTGTGGCTGTTGCGTGTGTGTGTGTGTGTGCGTGTGTGAGTGAGTCTGTCCTTGTCTCTCATTATCCCTAGATTGAGACAAATAGAGGGGGACCTGCCCTTCGATCTAAACCTGCACACCATTTACCCCTGACATCGCACCTGAATGTGTGTGTGTGTGTGCGTGCGTGCTCGCTCATGTTTCATTTAGCCTCGGAAGAGGTGTGTGTCTAACTGCAGACCGACTTGGCCATATCCTGATTGGTGTTACATTATGTGCTTGTGTGTGCAACCATGCCAACCTCAGAGTGTGTATGGTCAATCATGCTCTGTGTGTGTTGGCTGCAAATACATTGTGTGAAATGTATGCCCATAAGTGTCCATGTGTCAAGTTTGTGTGTCCGTGTGTGTGTGTCCGTGTGAGAAATTAAGCATTTGACACACTGGTGATTATGTGTGACATGTTTTTGTGCACAGGCACTCACTGAGTGCATTTGTCTTGTGTGTTTCAGTGTTGCCTATATTTAGACAGTGCCTCACACACTCAGTGACTCATTTATACACAAAAAAGTGTTGCCCTCACTTGATGACAAACCAGTCAAATAACAGATAAAAATTTAGAGGAGGAGGTTTCTGAAGTCAATGCAAAGATTTCAATTTCTCAGAAGTCATCTAGTACAAGGACCCAATCACGAGAAAAATGCTCTCCATAGCAGCTGCATCTTTTCTGCACTTTTCTGCACATTTCGCCCTTGGAAAATCAGCACTTAAAACTCCTGGTCATTGTTTCATTTGAAGTTTTAGCATGCACCGGAGTGAGCCACAGATGTTTCCAGTTTGTTGACACCAGTGAGTTGACCAGTGAACCAATTTGCAAAAAAAAGCAGCCCAGGGTCAGTAGGCCGACTCCCCTGCAAATGTTTTCACTTGGAGGGCTAATTTGGCCTGACCGAACTAGAACAGGTTTGCCCTCTTTCTGATTAAGTGCAGCATTTCTCAGAATGAACTAAAAAAGATCCTGCCAATTTCTCTGCTTGGTTCCCAGTCCTGGGGAGAAACAAACAAATAACATTCCTCTGTGCGCTTCAGTTTAACATGATTGATCTGAGGTCACAGGAAATGTTTTAAGGACACAAAATATTTGACCTTTGCATCTCAGATTTATGCTCGCTTGTACTTTCACTGATGTATGATGTGAATGTAATCCGCATATAATCTGATTGTGAGTGCCCTGAATTAAAATAGTGGATTGGTTCCTTAAATGTAAACTAACAAGCCAGTCAGTAATGAGATTTTCTCCAGACTGGTGAACTCACTTCATCCATCACCCAGCAGTAGGTCATGTTAGTTTATTTCATTCAGCAAGGTCACTCTCCCTGACAAGAGGACTGGGTGCCAAACCACTGGAGGTTTGATTAATTGTGAATCAACGAGCCATAAAGTCGCATGCTGCAAACTGGATACGATTGGGGGCGAAATGATATATCAAACTTCTCCTTGCTGGACCTTGCTTTGAGGGAGGTCTGGCTTACTAGGTTAAAAATACACTGGCCAACAGCAGGAAAAAAATGGAGTGACAGAAAAAAAAGGGAGAAAGCAAGGGGTAGAAATAAATTCAATAAAGATAAATGGAGATGCATGAAAGTGTGTTGAGAGGTATATGCTTGTAGTGTAGAGAAACAGCGAGGAGAGTCACAGATTGAGAAATATTTTAAGAGGATGGAGCAGTGAACAAAGAACAAAAATTTACTCCTGGGTGGAAATTGGGATACATGAAAAACTAGTTCATCCATAAAACCACCTAATCTCTGTCGCAGCCCTCTTTTTTAATGATCTTTCATTCCCATCTTTCTGATTTCTCATCTCCCAAGTTTGACTGTGTTGACAAAATGGACCTGCACATATGTGAATGCTGAAAAAGACTTAATTCCAACATCACCGACATTTAAGGTTCTGCCTCAGTAGTGGGACGGGGAGACACACACCCCCAAAGACAGTCTCTATTTAAGGGGAATTTCCAGCAGCTATCGGCGCGGCGGGGAAATCAAGTGCTCGACCACCGTTTGAAGTCATATCAGCTACACTTGTTCCCATCACCGTGGTATCACTCCCATCCACTCCTCCCTTCTATCCCCCACTAACCCGCTCTTCCTCATTTATCTCCCTTACGCCCCCAGAGATCCACGGCCTCTTCTCTACCTCTCTCTCTCCTCACATGTTACCACTCATGCGCTCCCCTCTCTTAATCAGCCTCCTTTGCACCCCCTCTCATCCCGGTCTGACCCAGAGATGCTCGAGGCACAAAGAGCTTTGCTTCCCCTTGTCATACCAGCAGACTTTTATCTCCTCTTTTCACACCATGTCTCCTTCCTCCCTTCTCCACCCCTAAACCTACATCAGTTTGAGAAGAAGTGCTCCTATCCTGCAAAAGTAGTAATACCACAGTGTAAAAATACTAAGACTAAAAATAAAGTATTACAGTATCACAAAAATGTGGACTACATTTGTCAGTTTTTTGATGCCTAGGGATGCCTTTACTTATTAGCAAACCCTTTATTCTATATTCTTCTCATTATGAACAAATTCCACTGAAAGACCAACCAACCAAGCTTTTGTCTGTTTCTCAGTGACTTCCCTACCTTGTTTTTGGAACTTTATCCCAGGCCGATTTGGTCATACTGAAGATGTAAATCTTTAAAAAACTGCTACAAAATTTAGAGTTTTATATTTTAAAAAGGGTTCAGTCATTTCTTAAAACAACTGGGCACGGTTTTTAGCTGATGTTATTCAAACAGGAGTAAATACCGTATTTGTTGAGGACTACCTTTCAGATGCACATTAACACATTTGGTGTGCTTACAACCTTTGTTTAAATCAGCTAATCTCATTGAGATCAAGATCTCTTTTTCTAAAAGAGACCTGAGTATAGCAGAAAAACAAACACAGCCAGACAGAGCAAAAGGACACGTAGCTTTGAACTTTGACACTAAATAGATTTGAAGATAAATGTTTATATTACATTTTTCAGTGGTGGTGGAGAGCACTGTCTTATACAATGGTCCAAAAACTTTGGGTGTGTAACGGGGTTGATATCTGCTATATGTAAATGCAGAAGCATTTTATTCACATCATTTTCAAACTCAAACCCTGGTGCACGCAAGATTCAGCATTTGATACCTTTCTCCACTCTTATTCGGGGTTGTTCTTTAATTTGTCCCCACGTATGTACATCAGGATTTGGCTACATGGGCAGTACTTGTTAGTAGAAGGTGGTGGTAGCTGGTTTTGGTCTTTATTAGATTTGTTAATCAAAGCGTTGGGAATATTACCAGCTTCGTAGTTAAACGTACTATGAAGTATGTTTAACTATGAACATAGTTATAAGCTGCATTTTAATTTTGCAGCTGGTCAAAGGTGGAGCGACTTTAACTGCTTTACGTACTGTTGGATAGTAAATTCATAACCATGTGTTATTATTTGTTGATTTTATGTTTTGTACAGAAAATCTTCATCTGACAAGTAACTGTAACACCAATTGTTATAAATGTATATCCCCACCCATCTCTTGCTACTCATGCCTCTCCCTCCCTCTCTACCTCTCTCATGTGCACACTCTCTCCCTTTCTCTCTCAGTGCGATGCTTGATGCTGCCGGAGATCACAGTTCTCTCTTCTGCTCCTCATCGGGAATCACACACTCCACCAAATAAGGACAAAGTAAGCCAAAAACATCAAGAAAAAAGCAAGAGGATTAAGATCACGATAAATGGATAAATGAAGAGGAGAAGTGACTGAGTGGAGGCAGGACAAGTAAGAAAAAAAAAAACTGGAAAACCTCCCTGAAGGAGAGAGAAGATTTCTAAAAATACAACCCTGCTTACTCCCTGCATCCTCTCTCCCCATTCTTTTTTTTGCAGTGTGCCCTCCTTCATTCAGTACCTGTTCTGTGGGATTAACATGACTTAAAATTCAATCAGCCTACAGCCTGATGGAAGAGTGACAGAGGAGGCAGACAGAGCGCTGCAGCTGTCGAGACCAAGCGAGAGGACGGCCAGCGGGAGGAGAGAGAAAGAGAGAAGGGAGATAGACGGCGAGAGGTAGAGACAGAGAGGAGAGAGAGTGGGGAGAGAGAGATGGGTGTTTTTCCACGGAGCTGAGACAGAGAGAGCGCCGCGGAGAAAGAGAGATGTGACAGTTACAGGAGTCGCGGTGGAATGATCCGGAAAACAAGGTTAGTAATTCCACCTTTTTTGTGAGGGCCGATAGATAGATAAGGATGAAAGGACCAGAAGACTTAAAAAATGGATAAAAAGGACACTAAGTAGCTTTATCATGCTTTTGAAGTAGCAAAGTGAACACCGGAGGAAAAGAGGGGAAAAAATAAAAAATAAAGAAAAAAAATGAATCAAGGATTTTGAATTGAATTCAGGAAGAGAAAAAAAAAGCCGGCAGTGAGGCTGCATATATGAAGCTGCTGCACTAATGTACATACACACACTGTGGGAACAGTCACACAAAGACACGCACAATACACAGAGTGAGTGCACAGCTTTAGAGCAAGATAACGAGGTTGTCTTCTTATAGGTGTCGGCTTTTGGAGTTTGACTGACGGGCCAGCCTGAAAGTATGTGTGTGTTTGTGTGAATGGGGTGGGGGTGGGGGCGGACCTTCGAACTGTCTGACATTCATGGTGCTGATCAATAGCCCAGTTGTTTCATTAGACTGTGCGCGCGCGTGCGCGTGTGTGTGTGTCTGGAAGAGAGAGTGAGAGAGAGATTTAGAGGCTGTGTGTGAAGAGTACAAGAGTATCTCGGCATGACTACTTAGTGGACGTGTGCGAGGTGGTGGCGACAGTGGTGGTGCTGTGTGTGCAAGTATTTGTGAATGTGTGCTGCATGACTGTGTGTACATTCTTGTGTGCTTCCCAGTGTGTTTCTGTGTGTGAGCAAGAACAAACCAATGCAGCTTGCTGAGAGGCGTAAAGAGGGTCTCCGAACTATTGATTCTCTTTGACAGACAGGTGGGGTGGGTGGTGGAGAGAGAGAGAAAAAAAAGGAGGAGTGGCAAGGTGGGGAGGGGGATTTAAAGAGGCCTTAAGGGAGGAGTGATTGATCGACAGCAGGAGTCCTGAAAAGAGGGATGGATGTAGAGATCTGGGGGGGAAGAGGTGAAGGAAAAAAGGAGGATGACACAAAAAAGTGATAATGGACTCAGTCCAATGTTTATGCGACTACACATGCACACAGTAAAGAAGGCATTAATGGAACACATGCACACAGTTCATTCTTTTCACACTGTATGTTTCTCCTCTTTTGCAGGTTTCTAGCCATCCCTCCATCTTCCTCCCAAACCTCCTTTTGTGCACCTCCCTCCAAGGTCATCAATGAGCAACTAACTCAATGTGGGAGATCAAACACGGATCACGCTGTGTATAGTGTAGAGGGGCCCTGTGACACACCCTGGAAACCACTCCAGGAGGTGAGGGATGACAGACAGACGACAAGTAAACAACTGAATGCGTGAAAGACTGAAGCAATAGGAGACAATGCCAGAGAGGCAGATGAAAAAATAAGAAGCGAGGCGACGAGGCTGTATGAGTGAGGGGGGAGGGGGAAAAAGGATCGAGGAAGTGAGAGAAGGAGGGGAAGCAGGAGGGAGGAGAAGTGAAGATCCTCGCCAACTCCAGGATCATTATTCTCTGTCAATTGAACGGCTCCAGATACAGAGAGAGGTTGAACACAGCCATGAGAAAATCATATCAAAACGCCATCAATAGAATTTCAAGCAAAGCGGATTCGTGGATTTTTTTCTCAAACTGAGGAATACTACGCTGGGATTGAGCGAGTAATTCAGGATTTTCCAGGTTTTCTTCATCGATAGAAGCCTAAGAGGATATTGTGGGATTGGAATTTCTGCAACTCTCTGGTTTTCTGACACTGACCTACATCGCCTCCTTTTGATGTGTGTGGCGGCGTGTGTGTGAAGGGGAGTAGGACAGGTTTCAGCACAAACACCCCACCCCCCTGCTGGCCCAACACAAGGAGAAACACCTGGGGCGAGATCTGTGCTAAACAATCACACAAATACACACACACACACACACACTAACCTGGATAACATGTGGAGCTGATTCGGATTATAGAGCCGCACAGACGGAAAAGGTAAAGTCCATGCAGTTTCAAACACACATACGCGAAGACACACACACAGCATATATTGGCTCAGTAAAGGTGGATCCACGTTTGCATGATTAGCTTTCTTGTGCTGAATCATTGAGCACATCAATGCGGTGAGCACCAGCACTCACTGGACTGGGAACTTGGTGTTCTCTGTTCTCTCTCACACACACACACACACACACACTCAGGCCTATAAATAATGAACAGATGTGCATTCAGAACAACAAAAACATGAGAGGCAAATGTCAAGAGTTCACACAGAACACACACACACACACACACACACACACACACACACACACTCCAATCCCCCACATGGAACAGATGATTGTGTGTTTTCTTTTCCTTCTATTCTAATCCTTCTACACCTCTAAGTCCCAATTTCTTGCTCTACATACCCCTACCATACTGAGAATGCTGCTTACTCTCTCATCCTTTGTGTGTGCGTCGGCCAGCTGTCCTGTATCCGATTACTCACTAGGTGCGTCTCAGCTTGGCTTTCATCACCTTGCCTTTATGTAATCTCACCTGGCGTGTTGTGTGTGTGTGTGTGTGTATCATGGTAAGAGCGCGAGGATGCAGGGATGAAGAGTGTTTTGTGGTGGCAGCAGCAGCGAACAGTTCTAACCTCCCTTCGTTTGAGGCTTTTTACATAAGCTCAGTCTGAGCGCGCACACAGATTTGGCACACTGACACAGGAGATCAGACTGACTGAGTGGATATATGGGAGGATAAGAGGGCGATGAGAAAGAAATGGAGACAAGGAGGAGAGGGGAAGTACAAGAGGGAGGTAAAGGGATGCAGGGAGATGGAAAGAGGAGAAGGAGAGGGAGGGGTGACAAGAGGGAGGGGTGACAACAGTGATGGGCACTGAGGGCTACGAGAGGTCAGATGAAAGGATTGCAGTAAGTAGAGGAGAAGTGAGAAGCAGTGACTGACTCCTTCAAGACGATCTGACAAGGAAAAAAGAGACAGATGAATGGAATAAGTGGGAAAAGAAGTAGAACTGATGAGGAAAGAAAGTGAAATGATGATGGGCTCGTGGCAGCATAGAAAGAGAACAAAAGGGGGAGGACCAACAAGGAGCAGAGGATGATATAACAAATGATTGAGGAGTAAGACATTGCATAGAAGACAATAAAAGACCGAAGGATTGATTAAATCATAAGTGAGATAAACAAGATGATTTTAAAAAGTCTCGAAAGATTAGTGATAAGTCAATTAAAAAAGGGTTAGAAAGAGGCACATTCAGGCTAGAATGACACATTAATGGTGATTTACCATAGGGAGATAAAAATAGATAGATGAAGAAATAATTAGAAATGACAGATGGCCATCATTATGTAGCCTTCTACTGTTGTACCATTGGCTACAATTAGTCTTACATGACCCCAAAAAGTCTGTGGAAGATCACCAACACCAGTAATGAGCTATTTAAAGATATAACTACATGGGGAATGTGTTGTACCATGGGGCTTTTCCATGTAATAGACGTTCCAATTATGAGGCACAACTTGGGGAAAAGTGAAATTCTACCTTAGAGGAAAATAATTACCCTGGAAACAAAAGAGATTCACCACATGTGGAACTATTTTTATCAACATTAGGCTTTTTGAATAACAGACGGGGCTCATTCCTTGCTCTGTTGATCGTTTACAGCAGTTTTGACTCTTGCTTTGAACAGGGGCAGCGCTAATTTTGAAAAGATGAGTGAATCGTTTTAAAGTGTAACAAAAGAGGCCTTTTGATATTCATTAACCAAATCATAATTCTATTATTGGCTTTGCGCTACTGCCAGTGATAGTCACAAGAATACAGAGCAGGTAAGTGTCATATGGTTCAAACAGTGAAATAGAGGCAGAAACGTTTTTTTCTGAATTATCTTGTCAATGCTCTGTGTGTCTGTCATTCTGAGGATACAGTAAGAAAGATGCGAGAACAGATGGGATGCTCACGGTTAAAAGTAGGAGCCTTGCCAAAAAGAACAGACTAGAAAGAGGATGAAGCAATAGAGAAATGAAGAGAATGGACCACTTATAGAAATGGAGTAAAACTATCATGGGGGGGGGCAATTTATCATCAGAAACTGAACTCTGGAAACAATGGGTCATTGATTTCAGACAGAAGTCGACAAATGCAGGCTTCTCATTTCTAGTCAGTGAGACTGTGGATTTTGTAGTCTGATTTGACAACAGTCACTGGCAGATTTCATCAGCTGTAGCTAGCGAAATGATTAAGTTAATCTTACCTGAAAACGCTGTCTCTAGCTGACTTTTTAATGTTTCCAGCTGATTTATTTCTAAATGAGAATCCAGTAAAAGGATATTAAATGTGCACTTGATGACTACATACTTGATATCTGGCTATCTAAGACTTCACTTTTAATGAGACCAAGAGAAAAGGCATTTAGGATAAGGACAAATCCACTATAGCAGGCCAGAGCGGCTAATGTTACCCTAAACTCTGATATGCTGGGATCCATGCAGTAGATGTGCTAGCTGTGAACACATGCTATAATCCATTCCTTACACTTTTGGGCTTTTGTTTTTGTTTTTTGAGAGGATAAAAAAAAGAGAAAAAAAAAAGAATCCACCATCCAAATACTTTAAAGCATTGCTCTTACTAGAGACCCATGCACACAAGCTTGCAGAGAACGCCAAAGCTATGATTGGCCAACTGCTGTTCGGGTGAGGGAGTTAAGTGAATGGTCAAATAATGAAATAAAAAGTCAAAAAGGGAAGGATATGAGAGGGATAGACTGATGACATGTACAAGAAAATGCTGGCCAACTGAATCCTAAGTGCAAAACTGCAGACATTAAGGATAATTACATGAAAAAGATGAAAACATGCACATGAAAAGACAATCAATGATGATGATGAATGATAGATAGGATGTCACACAGCTTTCAGATTTAACCAGCTTTCAATAAAGGCGAGAAGTGGAAGATTTGAAACCCTGAAACAAGTGAGACGCGGTCAATGTCAGGAAGGTGGCACTTGACGGATTAATGGATGGACGAACGAATGACAAATGGTGCAGGGAGAGACATGAAAGGCTGGGCCGTTAAAGAAGAGAGAGGAAGGATCAAAGGATGAGACATCGAGCCACTGTCAAAAGCTAAGGAACCGGATGGCAGATGACGGACTGAAAGGTATAGAGCGATGGCGTGATGAAGACGAGTAATTACAAGACTAACTGTTTAAGATAGGGAGGAACACTCGGAGGATAGAGAGACTGAGTAATGAAGAATGAAAAGGCGAGTGATGACACTTGAGAGGTGGATGATAAGAGGGAGTAGGGATAAAGGGAACAGAGGAATAACAATGTCTGAAAAGAAAAACTACACTAATAAAGCACTGGCACACTGATGGGGAGGAATGAGTGGATAGAGAGATGGCGGGGCGGATGAATGAGTTGAATAAAAACTGATGAGTAATTAGACAGTTAGTAGTCAAACATAACAGGAAAGAAGGGCGGGGAAGAAGGGATGGTGTGACAAAAGAGAAGGAAGTGGGAAAAGAAAGAAAAGGGGACATAATGGAGGAAGTCAGAGAGGTGGAGTGACTAATACTCCCTTTCCACCAGCCAGAGGTGGAAGCAATGAGCAAAAAGTGTAGAACAGAAGTAACGAAAGATAGAGGGATGAGAGGATGAGTAATTAAACTGTTGACAGTCTGTTTAGGCACAGCAGGCGCCTGATGAGCAGAACAAACTGTAACCACGGCAACTAGGAGGGATGGTTTTGAGGGAGGGAGGAGAAATGGGGGAGGGGGGGGCTGAGAATGCAGGCTGCGAATGGCTAGCAAAAGTACTTGTTAAAAATATATCTGGCTAATTTGCTAATCCCACTTTGTGAAAAAATACTCTATACTGGAGATGGAGAGGGAAATGAAGGCATGGGTTTACACACATACACAAAACTTGTGTGGTGTTCAGTCCCATCAGAAAGGTGCTCGCCAACAGCCATGTGCCCTATCCAAGCAACAATTACAATGTGTTCAGCTTTACAAGTCTAAAAAGTAAGATAATGGCTTAATTTTAACCTTCATGGAGGAGCAGACAGGTGGCATGTATCACACCAGGGCTACTACTGATTACTTGCATTATTATTTGATCATACTAACTGATTCAACATTTAGTCAATAAAATGCCAGAAAATCAAGCAGCAAGTAAGAGAGGTAAAAAAAACACAGTAAATATTTCCTTATTGTATGAGCAATATGAGAAATAACACTCTGTTGCCATTATTCCTGTACGATCGATGGATTTTAGGGCTTTAAGGAGAAGAAGAGACTAAAGAAACTGGGGTTTGAAAGTGGTTTGGGCTGCTTTCAGACACATGAGATACAAAATCTTCAGTGAGATTCTGGACATTTGCAAGACTGCCAAATATCAGAACCATCAGCTTACAAAGATGTCTTCTGCTACTATGTTGGTAACACCTCTCCGACAACTGTAGAGTAGCATCCAAACCAACGCTGCTGTTAAGTCTGCAAACTCACAGGTGTTTGTCTGCATTACGACTGCGCTCAACAGATGCAGTAGGTTGTAGAAGCTCTAGTGAATCATAGTGCAGAATACAACGTGGGTGATGACTGTCAGAAGAAAACCGGCTTGTACTCAGTCTGCAACACATTTAGTCTAAGTCTGACAGCAAAGCACAGAGCCTTTCCTGCCTGTATCAGCACCGCTAAGCATTAGAATATGAGACGCAGTAATCAACAAACTCAAGGGAAACCAGTTTCCCCTGCAGGCTCATTGCAGCGCAGTGTTGTTTCGCCTTTATTAGTGTCTCACATCAGGGGGAAAAAAAAGCTCTTTGTGGTGAGTTACAGTGCAGTTTGTGATTCATTACGGCTGAGAGTAGCCACTGTGATAAAACATGCCTGTACTAACAGACCTCAACTAAGTAATCATTGACAATTCCTTCCCCATGCCACAGGTCCTTGTACTACTCCCACCTCTTATCCCTAGCCTGCCTGTCCCCATTTCTCTACATCCCTGTTTCAGAGAAGGGGAAGAGATAGAAGGGTGACCAAAAGAGCAATTCAGAAAATAATAAAAACAAAAGAAATACATGCCCAAAGATGGAGTTTAGTTAGAGTGTGTGTGTGTATGCTTATGTCTGTATGTAGCATTAATCTATAAATCCATCACTGCGATTCAGAGGCCTGGTTGGCATGTCATTGACCTACTGTGCTGGATGCAGAGTGCTGATTGGGTAATTGCTCTATTACTCAGGATTTCCCCCCTTAGAAAGCTGGGAACCCTGCTGAATCACCCAACTGCCACACACACACACTTTGTCAAGCTGCATTCTGTCGCGTTAGCCAATCAGGGTCCATATAATTGGCGCCGCAGGGTTTCTGATTGGGCAGGAGATGTTGACAGCTCAGAAGTGGTGTGTTTGTGTGTTGCTTGTCAACCGGTGTTTGCAGTGGATTTTGCCATTTTATGTTGAGTGGCCTCAGCTATGTAAACATAGACCGGTGACACAAGCACACAACACACACACTGAAAATATGGCAGGCTCATATGAAAGAATGAAGAGAGGCAAGACAGAATGGAGAAACATCAAGGAGATAAGGTATAAAGAGGACAGAAATTAGAAACACAAGGAGAGGAAGACATAACTGTTGTGTAGGGACAAAGAGGTTGAGCAAGTAAGAGAGATGAAGGAGGGATGAGAGAAACAGAAGGGATGAACAGGAAGATGAGGAAAGGGAGAGAAAAACTGCAAGCGCATTATGTTCAGGGTGAGTGGCAGGTCAGTTATTTTGCAACACTTGTGATAGTGTGTCATGCAAAGGCAAATTTGTGTGTGTAAGCAGAACTGTATTTAAGTATTTGTGTGTCTGTAGGTTTGGGAGTGAGAATGTGTATTTGTGCGTTTGTGTGGAGAAAGTTAGGATTAGAAACTGAAGTAGTTTAAGTTGAAGAGTTTCTCTTGGGTGACCCGTCAATGACTACAAGCGCCCACACACACACACACAGACACACACACCCCCTAAAGCATCAAACTGCGTATGAATGTCTACTGAGACTGAACCTTAAATACATGCTTCATACCCAAGTGTTTGAAATTGGGCCCAAACTGCAAGCTATGGTGCTATCACATTTAACAGGACAGGAACATAATTACAAAATTTATGCAGCATTCATTTTCCAATCAGCCACAGTTTGACACAGGCTGATGCAGGCAGTGGGACAGACTCCAAACTCTTACAGGTGGGACTGCCATGAATGGGACCAAGTCCAAAGCAGTTTCCTTCTGAAGTCAACACGCGCCTGTTATAAACTGCAGTATATGAGTGAGTGCATGACAAGTTCACTGAAAGCATGAAGGCTACAACATAGATTAAGAAATTTAACAAAAATTTTCAAAGTGGCATTTCACTGACTTTACATGTGAAGTTAGTTCAGTTTACGTACTACTCAGACTGTGAAAACAGCTATATGATGTCGTCTGTGGCTATGGAGGAACCTTTTCAAAGTTTAAAAAATAACTAAAATAAACACGATTGAGTTGCATTACGGTAAATGTAAGCAACAGCGTGTTTGAAACTTTACCCATGGAACTAAACGTCAGGATCTCTCAGTCTCTGCTGCTTTGAGATAGAGAGATAGATAGATAGATAGAGAGATAGAGAGATAATCTTTTAAAAGTCTCTTGTGAGCACAACATTATGGAAGTGCAATGATGAATCGCTGGGAGTCCCCCTTTAACCCATTCTTTCCCCCTTACTAGCGACAAAGAATTTTTCCAAATCATGACAAATCAATTTCAAATCTCTCCTTGTCATCTCTAACATTTCATTCAAGAATGTATCATGTTGACTATGTCATTTAATAAAACCCTGAACCTGTAATAACTGCTTTTTTGGCTACTTGGGGGCCGCAGAAACAAGTTGTGAACACCACAGTCACATCCTATTGAAGTTGAAGATACAGTAAACAGTTGTTTATTTACACATTTAAAGTACTAACTCTGGTTGTAGCCGCTACCAACTTGTGTGGGAAATATCAAGCTCCTGAGATGCTAAATACTCCACTGTGTGCAGATGCTAGGCTCTAACTGTATGTAGGTGTCTGATGTTTGGTGTTGAGCAGGTACTGTACGGTGGGTTTTTAGAGCTTATTCACAGAAAACAGCTGCCTTCTGCGGCCTGAGGCTAAACAATGTCCTGAAACTTACCATAAAACTCTGTAAAGCCAAGGGTGGACTCGGGTGCCAATTCTCTGTAGGAATCTCTTTCAAATCTGCACAATGTCATTTGATACATTGTGATAAAAATACAGATTATAGGCGCTATAAAAAGAAAAGCTTGTGTGTGTATATAGAGGATGCCAATCCATACAGATGATAAGATTAATTATAGGTTTTTATTGGCACCCCTTAAAACATGTTACTGTGCAATTTAATCAGATGGAACTGTGCTGCAGTGAGGGAGCATCACAACAGAACAGTATTGAGCCACCTCTCTGGCACCAGTATGACAGCTATCCACCAATGAAAAATGATTCCTCTCCAAGTAAAAAGGCATCCTGGTATAGCAGTGTAACAGAGCTGCCAGAGCAGTTTTCAGCACTCTGTCTCTTATTTGCTCAGCTGTTCCCGTCATCTTAGCTGCTCAACTGTATCCATCTGTAAGACTATTACAGATGTATATAATGAAACTACTGCTACAGTTTACTAAAGAACTTTCAAAAAGGGATAATGCTGAGATCCCACTTTGCAGTCGAAGTGACACTGAGGACTTAAAAAAACAAAACACAAACACTTGTGACAGTATAGTTCAGGGTGTGTGTGTATAATATACACATATACATACATACACACACACACACACACACACACACACACACACACACACACACACACACACACACAGATCTTCAAGCAGATAATGACTACATAGTGAATAAAACTTAAAATTCAAATTAGAGCTTCATGAACAGATCATATAAAGACCATTCCCTGGCACAATCTGTGCCAACGACGCGCCAAAGAAAATCATTGTCCCCCTCCGTTGTTTGCCAATTCAATTTACCTCCCACAAAATTCAATCCCCAAGCTGTGCAGTCGTGCAGGCTTTCCAAAACGAGGAAACAAAATTACAAAACCTCAGTGAGGAGTGGGAGATTGGCTGCAGCAGAGGTAACAACACTGTTTCAGAATGGCTAAGAACTTTCAGAGCTGTTTGGTCCAAGAATTGATGGAACATATTTTTTTCAGGTTTTGAGCTTTTGGACAGGTGGTCACATAGGTTTCATTAGGTCATCTTATTTTAGCTTCATTATGACTACTGCCCATTTGAATATCAGAAATCAACTGCAATGCAAAAATCCAACAGAGCCTTTATTTGGCTGCAATTACTCGTTTGGTCGCCACTGCTACAAATACTGTTTGCAACAAAATGGACATCTACTTGACAACATTTAGAGGTCGCTATGCTAGTACTGTGTGAGTGCCCAGATGAATCCAGATAAATGGGGGCGTGGTACCTGGGGCACAACTATCGCCAACTAGGAGGGCAAAGATGTGAGCTGTGAAAAAGTACAAAATTCTACTCCATTCATATGGCAGAAGAGAGCGAGGCATACTTAATACTATTGTTCACTGCTTGAGATTTTATTGTCCACCATTGCACAAGTCTTCGAGGTTCATCAGTTCCCAGCCTGTGGTAAATCACAGCACTAAACTCTGCCTCCTGGTTTTTCAGATTATCGGGCACTTCTTGCAGTCTAGCATTTCTACACATTAGGGAGCAGACAGGTATACTTAAAATGAACCCCAGGTAACATGGGTTTCTCAAATTTTGACTTTCTAAACTTCAATATTTAACATATACAAGTTCATTAAAGACTGGGTTGCTTATCTATGCAAAGTGTGGAAGTCTTTAAAAAGCCAAGCTTCAAAGCCTCCACCAATATAATTATGTTTTTACTCCAAACACCAGAGTGGCTTGCTTTCTCTCAAGTGTTGCCATGTTAAAAGATTACAGATACTTTTAAGAACTTCTTACTTATGATAAGGTGCTGTGGCAAATAGCACTCTGCTACAAATTCACTCATCTCTGACAAAACACTCATGTCTCCAAAAGTAGATTTTCTGGGAGGAGCAAACTTTTGATTTCCAGACTCCGAAGAACATCACAGACTCTGGAGTTGATATGGTCTTCACGCAAGAGCTGTGAAATGCACATCAATAAGACAAAAACAGAGTCTTTATATAAGCATTTAAACTTCTAAACTGATGCAGAGGTGGACGTTTTCCAAAAGGTGTAAAAAAACAAAACCCAAACCAAAAATCTGACAATGTTCCAGGAATAGAAACAATTATAAAAATCTTCCTAACAGGATGGATTCCAACAGGATTTATTCAGAGGGTCATGAATACAGATGCGTATACACATGCTGATACAGACACTCGCTCACACACACACGCACACACAGTCTCTTCTCTCTCAAACACAACATAGAGGTTTGGGAGGAATTAGTTGAATGGGAGCATTTCAGAAGAAACTGTATTATTTTGAAGACCTGCTGTGAGGAGACTGTGGTCCTTTTATTTTAAAGAGAACGCACTTCAATTCTTTTATGCGATTTCCCATTTCTCTTCTTTCACTCCTACCATTTACCTCAGGGGTTCTGTGAGATTTTTCCATCAGTACCCCCTGCCTATATGGCTGGAAAGAAAAACAGATGACTGTACAGATTGAAAAAGAAGTAGACATCAAGCACTTAATGGCTGGCATTTGCCTTTTTTTCTCTTTTTTGAGAAGCACACAATCGACCAAAAGATTAGGATTACATGCTACCTGTGTCTGAAAGCTACTGATCTTCACAATTCCACCTTAAAAAAATCCAGTATATCCAACTTTTAACTATCCAATTTTTGTATGTGTACTGGAACGCCAGTATCATGTTCAAATGACACGCTACCATACTGGGCACGCAGAAACATGTAAATCCAATCCATGGCACAGCTCCTCATTATCTCAGAATTAACTCTTAATTTAACTGCTGACCTCTGGTAAGAGTTTAATGCTAAAATAAACCATTTTAGACCACTGCGAAGGCCAAATCGTGGTTTCAACGTCAAGTCATGGGGTCCCAATTCAATTGTTTACAACTTAACTCATTATCTTGCCCTGTAACCTCTCCCCCCCCCCCCCCCCCCCCCCCCTCTCTCACTCTTTACCTCATCACCTTTCACTCCCATCCTTCAACCGTGTCTCCCTCTTTCTGCCGTCTTCCCGCTTCTCCTGCCATCATGATGGTGATGCCTTGCAAACTCATTTTTAACACAGCTCTCCCTTTCCCTAATCAAATCCACTCTTCCCTCCCTCATCCCTCTCTCTGACAGTGATGGATGGCGGCCTTCACCCGTTTATCGCCTCTGCATATTTCTCTGCCCATCCGCTTAACGACACACATTCATACAGCCTGACTCTTCATCCCTCTCTTTCCATCTTCCTCAAACTCCTGCTCTTTCCTTCCCACTCATTCTCAGCTCTTCACACTACTGGGTTTCATTTTCCTCCAATCTCACACCCCCTCCATCCACCATCTTGTGCACTCTTCTCCTATTTTGTTCTCTTTTTGTCTCTCCCCCTCACTGTATTTCATGCTGTTAGCCTCTCTTGGCATCCCCAAGTTGTTGTCCACTTCCGTATCCAATATTGTTACCCCTCTCCATGTGCTTTCTATACATTGTGGATGACTAAGGAGGAGAGAATACGACAGAGGAATGACACAGGAGTGATAGTATCAAAAGGATGAGTGGGCTTACAGTACACACGACTGCTGCACGAAGAGGCAATGTGGGCGTTCTTTTGTTCCTTGCCTAGAGAGAGAGAGAGAGAGTGTGTATGTGTCGGCCTCCCTATAATTATGATTGTGTGGGAAGACTGTTTTGGTATGCTTGCGGTTGTTTCTGTATGCAAGTGCTCACCTAATATGAAGGGCCTGGATTATGAGTAAGAGTGCATGCTAGGAAGTCTTAGTGTGACTGGGATAATTTCTCTGTGTGTGTATGTTTGATCCTTGCATTTGGGCCAGTAGAGCTTGTGTGTATTTTCAGATCAAACAATGTCAAAGTGCACGTCAGCAGAATGCATCGACAGTCAAATGACGTAACTTTAAATGAGCCTGGCTCACAGGAATTAGGCTGTGGGTAGAAGCCTGCCGTTGGCCCACTATTTCGGTTGGAATTCACCTCACCTTCCACTATATTCCACCATCGCCACTTCCTGGGCTTCGTGCTGCGGTTGTGATTGGTTTAAAGAAATACACACAAGAAACCCCCGCCGTACCTCAGAATGATTCAACCAGTACAGCGCTAAAATGAAGTGTGGAGACTACTTATGCGAGACTGCTTTAAACATTTTCATTAATTTCTTCCTTCAACTTGTTAGCCTCACCTAGTAGTCCCCTCTTCATGGTGCTGTGGTGACTGGCTGTCAGTGACTTTGAAGCCATGTAGAGTATCTATTCACACTCCAATCAGATCTGTGGATTACTGTGCGTGTGATAAGTGGCTTTTGAGAGCTAATACAAATCCCCTTGTTTGTAAACACTGCAACATTCCCTAAGTCGATTTAAGTCGATTATAGGCTAATGGCATTTGCGTGTGCCAGAGAGGATGCACAAACACATACGCCAATATGCAGATTCGAAAATATACATGCAAATTCACGCATACAGAGTTTAACATTATCAAATGTAGCTGCCGAGTAAGAGGGCCTGACATTTATAATAGTCCACAGAGAATTAAAGACTGAGACCAAAAAGGGAATTTAGCCTTTAAGTGCAATAGGTCTTCCATGTGAAATTAAGCTGCTTCCAAACAGACACAGAGCTTTTAAATCATGCCTAAAGCTTCTCTTAATTGCATGGGTTTGGGTCAGGTTCATCGTTCTAAAGCTATTAGCAGCCTCATATTTAGCTGGGTTCGGCCTCATAAAAAGAAGCTGCACCCTCCTGGGGGCTGTGGTGGGTGTTTAAAGAGAAACTTTGGAAGTTAGGGTGAAGTTAGGATCAGCCTCCCAGCTCTGAGCCGTGCTCCAACACTAGCGGTGCGGAGTAGTTTCTTCCACAGACGCTTTTAGCTCATGTTCTCGCTCACTTCATGCAGCCTTTCTGCTCTCTCCACTCGCCTGTTTCTTGCTCTCTGGAGGGTTGAGGGTTCACGCAGGGTAGTGTAGCAGGAGATTTCCCAAAATAGAGGGAACAAAAGGGGGAGAAAAAAGAAAAACCCTAAGCGTCTGCGGACGCTCATTCGGTAGACATGCCTAGGAGCACACACACTCAAAACACAAACACCAAGCCAAATGCACATGCACTTTCATGTGATGCGCTTTTCACACACAAACAGGATTTTCATCTGCTCTTTGTCTGATCTCTTTTCTTGCTGCCTTCCTGTCCTCTCATCCTCTGTGATTTATCTCTCTTTCATCCATCTTTCATTGGCCGACTCCCTTTAGTTTTTCCTTCCCAAAAAGCTTGACACAAAAGACCTTTTTGCATTATTGCTATACAGCCACGCTCGCTACTTTGTGTATGTGAGCGTAAGAGATTTACAGTAGTTGGATGCTCACATCTGTGTGCTCCCTTCTAATGGCAAACTCAGCAGCAAACTTAAGAGCAAGTGAAGGCTTGCTAAGTGCAGAGGTATGTCACATTAATTTATCCACAGGAACACACACACTAGACAAGCACAGTAGAGTTATACATTAAGTGTAGACACTAGCTGATGGTACTGACTGTCCACACAGACACGTGCAGAAACTCATATATACTGTATTGCACCTGTATGCTGCATCAGTACAATGTGTAAGATAAGACTTTATTGATCCCCAGAGGGGAGATTCAAGTGTTGCAGCAGCACAAGAAATAAACCAAAGAGGCAGGTAAATAATGACTTTAAAAAACCAAACAAAAAACAAGTCTCTAAGTTGGAGAAATTACTTGGTAGATTTCAATTTCTTCCATAGTTTGTCATTTACTCAAAATGAAGACGCAAAATTCAAAAAAGTTTTGCCAGGCTGAGGTAGAAAAGTTGTCATACTGAAAAACATTGAAAAGGCAGATGGAAAAAGACTTTAAATGCTTGATGTTGTGGTACCTCCTGCTGTAGATACTTGTGTCACATCCTCGTGAATATTTCTGCATAAATACGGCAGTTGGAAAAACACAGTGACATGTCTCCTATGCGTTGAATGCTGGAAACTACTGCAATACGTGAGCAGCAAGTACATACCTGTGTCCAAACGAGTGAATGTACAGACACTAAGCCCCACTATATAAAGAGAGCAACGTAACAAATACTCTAACTGTGAAGATCAATTACTTGTATGATTACTGCCTTTAAATGGGAAAGACAAGGAGAAAGAATGAAAGAAGGCATAGAAGAAGAGGTTGAGAGAACGAAAGAGCAATAGGAGGAGTGTAAACGAATGGGACAGGGTGCTATCCATCTCTCTGGGTCAGATCGATCAAAAGGACGGATCGGTGTGTGTGTGTGTGTGTGTGTGTGTGTGTGTGTGTGTGTGTGTCTCAGAAAGCTTCAGTTCTGCACTGTTCTAGTTGCAGATGAGATCTGCTCGATAATAGAGAAAGAGCAAACAATGAAGGGAAGAGGAAGGTGCAGAAGTGGAAGAAGAAGGATTTCTAGGAAGTAGAAAGGAGTGAGGAAGAGGTATGGGGGAAAAATGGAGGCATAGAAAAATCAAGACATGAAGCAGATGGGGAAGGAAAGATGGGTGAGAAAGTTAGATCAATGAAGGAGGTGAAGAAGGAAAGGTAGAGCAAGAAGGAGCATGCCTCTGAGACAGGCAGAGGATAGCAGAGGATTGAACAAAATCATGTGTGTCACGTAGGATCTAAGGATGTGTGAGTGTGCATAGTAGGTGAAAGTAGGAGTGGGAGCGGCAAGGAGACATGGAGGGCAGCAGAGTCAGCAAGCGATACAAAGACAAGACAAAAAGAAAGAGGCGGAAGTGGTGATGGAGGGGGAAAAAAGAGGGGAGAAGGTGGTGAGGTAGAGGTGTGACTGATAACATTGTCATACTCAGGTTGCCTCAAGGGCAGACAAGACAGAGAAAGAAAGACAGAGGGAATGAGACAAAGAAAGAAACTGCAGAAATTTACAGAGCAGCCATAGGTGGAAAGGGCTATAAGATGGAAGTTGAGCATGGAGAGACAGGATTGTGAAAGACACAGGGAGGTGCACTGCAGTGACAGATAAATGGTAGAGGATAGATGGGTAGGAAACAAAGAACAATCCCTAATAATAAAGTCAGAGGAAGAAGAAGAGAGGTAGGTAAGAGAGCGAGGAGGTGAGGGTGAAGTTGTGGGTAGGCACGACACAAGGAAAACAATGTGAAGGCTTTCACATGGGGAAAGAGGAGAGCTGAAAATGAAAGAATAAGAGAAAATGAGAGAAAGAGCAGGAAACTATTCCGAGAAAGCACAAGTGAGAAAGTGCAGAGCAGAGACAGTAAAAAGGAAGGAAAAAAGATAAAGGTCAAATGAAGGAGTGGAGAGACAGACCGCCCAACAGGAGTGCGCGTGAGCCTATTGACATTCAGTGTGCTGGGGGTAAAGTAAGCTGTCTGAGGAGCAGGAATTAGCAGAGCACAGGGGTAGGACAGAAGTGCTCTGCTCGTTCTACACCACCACCAGACGTTAGGGCTTTTCAGGGGTTGCCACAGAGTCAACACATTTTTAAGCGCCATTTCACTTTTGCCTGAGAATTTTCACATTTTAGTATGCACGCCTCCACAGGAGCTCAGGAGCAGTCAACTTCCAACGACTGCCCGGGGGACTGGCTGTCACTGCAGGCATTCGTGACTTTGTCTCCCCCCCCCCCCCCCCCCCC
>NC_060161.1:15372570-15433045 GCF_021292245.1 Micropterus dolomieu | reverse complement strand
CTCTTTGTCCCCCCCCCCCCCCCCCCAGACATAAGGAAATAACCATCTATCCCATTGCTAACCTGGAGTGTGTGTTGGAGTTATATTTTTAGGTTTGATTTGAAAAAGGTACCGAGTTCCTGGTAGTCATTATAGCTCCCTAGAGTAACCAAACAGCCATCAAGTCTTTAGAGTTAAGTAGAAAAAAGCAACAAAAGCAGTGTTTTCTAAGAGTCATTCTTCAGTCATTGTAGCCTAAATTTCAATTTGTATTTATGTCCTGTCAAATCAAACTGCATTTCTCTCCTTAACTAAAAGCCCAATGGTGTAATGTTCCACCAAGTAATAATACCATCCTCAAGCAATCCATATATAATCTATTCCCATCATCTAAGAAGGACACTGCTTATTTCCTTCCTTCACTTTGCTTGTATGAAAACATTTGGCAGCCTTAGATAGCATTCATCATCAGTTCAAGCACTAGTTTTATTTATCTTCTGAATGCAGACAGTGTTTAAAAAACAGTGATATAACTCACATTTTGGAAATAGACCAAAGGGAACCATGTAGTAGGGAGGAGAGTGCAAACCGGAAAACCCTGTACTTTGATATCGACACCGCTTCAATATCTGAACTAAATGGTAAACCCTCTGCTAGTTTCACGCAGAAAGAGCTAAGCTAGCATGTAATGGAAAATATTGAGCCAGCAATCTGCGTCAACCTGTGAAGTCAGCATGATATACGGTTATGTCTGGTCATTACTCAAAGTATTAGGTTGCATACATTATACATCATCACCATGCTCAAAGCTCTACTCTGCAAGGTCCCAGATTGCTCCACATTAAAATACAACCGTCTTTCTCCACGATGATGTTAGTCTCTGTGTCCGTCTCTGACTCATCGCCTCATCCTCTGTCTCTTCTCCAGAGTCACCGCGGCTGTGACTGTTATCAACACTCGCTGTCACTCTCTCTGTATCTAGGTTACAGTCTCTATGACAACTATTATGTATGCCAATCAGCTGCAGTGACTCATCTCGATACCTTATCGTCACATAGCTGTATTCAGGGATGTCTGTGCACAAAGCGTATGTTTACTGGAAGATTTTCTGCATGTCTGAGATTACAATGGGACACTGTTGTACATTGTGCTTGACTTGAGTCTTGCTGTGGAATCAAGGCCGATAGGCTGGTGACCCAATTTGATTGCCTGACCCACGGTCTTAAGAAAGCGTCCGATGATATAACACTTGTTTAATCCTCTCCTACAGGTTTCTAGGTAACTGTTACTATGGGGACTGGCTGTGTTCAGTCTTCTGGGATGTTGTTGCTAGGCAATAAGCTGTAGTGGTGAAGCGGTACGTGGGACTGTGTGTGCGCGCGCGTGTGTGTAAGAAATAGACCAAGAAGGTATTTCTTGCAGGGGGTCAACTGCTTCTCAATATGGTTTTTCATCAAAGTGTTAAGCTATGAAGCACCAAGCAGGCATTAGTGCAGAGTGGTCCTCATTTAAGAGGAGGCCTTGGCCCACACAAGTATGAATGTGTGCAGAAAAGACTTTCCAGCTCTGTCTAGTCAGAGAAGTCCAGACACAAAATCACACTTCAGATCTCTGTCATAAAAACAATGTCTGACCAGGGAATGAATCTAAAACCCATTCTGCTTTCTCCCCATTCTCCCCCTTTGTCTCCCTCCAGGTCTGTGGATTGCCAGGCGTTCTACCATGCCTGTCCCCCCACCCCTCAATCCCCGCAGACAAAAACACCTGCCCCACACACACCTCCACCCCGAACAAAGGGACACCTTCCCCTCTCTCAACCCTCCATCCTTCCTCTCTCTTTGTCTTCTCCCCCCTCTCCTTGTCTCATCTTTGCCCTCCTCATCCTGTCTCATCCACTGCGGCTGCCCCAGGTCTACCAAAAGAACCCTTCCTGACTCTGTCCCTTTCCCGGCGTTTCACTGGCTGACTCTTGTCACATGCTGCCTGCTGCCTTCTCTGATTGGAGCAGGGGAGACTTGGGGCGTGGTCTCGGCCTGTCCCTTCCACTGCGTGTGTCGAAACCTTTCAGAGTCGCTCAGCACACTCTGCGCCGACAAGGGCCTGTTATTTGTCCCCCCGCACGTTGACCGGCGCACTGTCGAGCTGCGATTGGCTGACAACTTCATCACGGAAGTGGGCGGGATTGACTTTGTCAACATGACCGGATTGGTAGATTTGACTCTGTCGAGGAATACCATCCACCTGATCCGACCAATGGCCTTTGCTGATCTGGAGAGTCTGCGCTCGCTGCATCTGGATGGTGAGCCAAAACAGTAATCCTACTCAAAGATAACCGCAATCCTGCAGACTTAAACTACGTGGATTTGACAATTTGGTAAAACATTCAGATGAATCAAGTTCCTAAGTTATATTATCTATATTTGTGTTCAGGTAATCGTTTGACAACACTTGGACCCAGGGACCTCGCAGGTTTGGTCAATCTGCAACACCTGATCATCAACAATAACCAGCTGGTGAAAGTCTCTTCCCAGGCCTTTGATGACTTCTTGCTCACACTGGAAGACCTTGACATGTCCTACAATAACCTCCGGAGGTAAGGTTTTGCACCTACACGCATCAGACATTCACACAATCTCCTCTGTTCTGCTTTGTTAAGTAGAAACACTCTGTAATACTCTAGAGTTCCCTGTGCTCAGGTCTCTATCTCAAGCATATGCTTGCAGACGCACAGCTCAGCTCACAAACTTTCAAGGCACAGGGGAAACGCCTTATATGATCACGCAAGAGTCAGCAAACACAATGAGGAGGAACCGGCTCAATCTGCTGAGGCTGGGAGGACAGGACTAAAAGCTCAGGAAATTGAAAGTGAATCAATTTTGATGAGGTCCTAATTTTCTTTGACTTTGATTTTGTTAAGAATTGATGAGCTCACTCCACTGTGTATTAGTGTGCACTGCTATTCCATGTGGTTGTGTAGCACTCCTCTCATCTCCATCTAGGACAATGGAGACCTCTTATAGCATCACTATCTATTCCTCTGGACTAAATAATAAATCAGAACAATGATGATATTCTCTTTCACTCCCCTATTCTCCTCTCCATAGTGTCCCACAGCGTTGATGAATTCAGCACCTTTTGGCTGTCAGTTCTGATTCAGATGTTTCATTTGTCTCCTCTACAGGCGCTCTCTGGCCTCTGTCCAACCTCCACCAAGCCATAAGAAAAGTGTAAAGAGTTTTAATGAGTCACACATTATCAAACTGCTGTTCGCCCTTTGTTGCAGGTTACAGAGAGGTTACAGAGTGTTTACATAATGAGCCTGTATCATTTAACTTTAACAAAATAATCAAAGTGCTCAAAACAGAACAGGTCATATGAGAACCCTTTTTAGGCAGGGGACGAGATTATCCACGTGGGGAGGCCCACCTGTGTAATTTAATTGTGAGGGAAAGTGCGGGACACCTGGTGTCTCCTGCAGATTACATTTATTCAAATTGACTTTAGCAGAATTTTACAGAGCTGGGCTTTGGAACCTGAACTGATCTCATGTGGGTAACTTTCTGGGACACTGGTGTTGAGCAATGCCGCAAGGACTAAAGTCTTTATTTATTACAAAATAAGTTATGACCATATTATTGGTTGGCTTCTTCACTACCTACATCTGACTCCCGGTTACTTGTCAAGGTCTGCATGTTAAAATTTATTTAATACCAAAATGAAAACATTTGTGGACAATCACTTTGACCATATCAAAGAGGCATCCTTTTACTACACTATCCTGCTTCATTCACCCGTCTTTCTCTGATCTACACCACAAAATCATTAAGCCTAGTACTTCTTCGCCTTCACTTGCCTTTTGTCTAGAGACATTCTACTGTATGGACAAAGACAGTGGCCATCTGCTGTTTGTTGTACACATAATGTCAATATTTAGCAACTTTACCTCTCCACTTGAAGTGATTAAGATAACTAATTCCATTAATTTACACAATGCAATATATTCTGTCAACCAAATGAGGTTTTAATTAACTTGTTTATGTGGGATCTTGAGTGGTAGCAGGTTCTATTTGTGCTCAGCGCTGAGCATGCTACAGTCTTGAACCAAAGCAAATGTACAGTATACTCTGTGGGCCCTTTTGTTTAGCAATGTAGTAAACTCAACAAAAATAAAAGAACACAAAAAGAAAACAGCGTAGGTGTATGACCTGACTCCAAAATAAAGTAAATTCATTATTTCACATTTATTCCATTTTGCTGGTTCTCAGTCATCAGTTTTGACACACTAATTTGCCTAAAATGTTCTAAAGTGAATGTCGGCACAAAAGGAATACTAAATGACAACAGCAATGGGTCACAGATGGGACTGGTGAAACCCGGATAAAAAGAATTGAGAGGGAAAACAAGCATCTGTTGTAGTTGTCTGTCATTGCAGTCACCCTTAATTAGTCTTTGTTTATTCCTATTTTCCACAGAATAACACGGGGAGGTGCTCAGAATTTACAGATTAAACTCATCTATAATAATAGCAGCACACTCCTCCTTTAATCGGGTTAATTTTCTATACAGTGTCAATGTACCCACAACAACAGACACTAACCATCAGAGTGGTGAATACGTCTTCACTGTTGCCATTGCGTTCAACAGATATTCTCTTATTTCTCCCTAAATGTGTTTCTATTTCATTGCTACAGGGTACCATGGGAGTCCATTCAGAATATGGCCAGCCTGCACACGCTCAACTTGGACCATAACCTGATAGATCACATCGCGGAAGGAGTCTTCGGAGAGCTGTATAAGCTTGCAAGACTGGATATGACCTCCAATAGGCTCCGAACCCTGCCTCCTGATCCCCTCTTTGCAAGGTAGCTCTTAAGCTTGTCTTTTATGTTTCTCTAAGAAGTGGCTTAGTGGAAATATTCTGTGGCAGACAACACTATCACTGAGCCACCAAAGTGGTTTTTAAATGGAGCGTTCTAGCACTGAAACACAGGGGAGACAATGTTGTTGTACAGAGATTACTCAATACACTACTTATTTTGCTAATTATCCATATACAGTATTGTACATGACACTATAAAATGGTTTCACTCGTACCAGTCAACAGACACGTGAGGAAGGTAAATAAATAAGGATTTTATAGGGCTTGTCGTACATTCTCAACTTTGGAAATAGTAATGGCAAGGAATTTTGTTGAGGAAAAGAAAACTTTTGTAATAGTGACAACTAAGCGCCAACAAATAATACTGTCATCACGGTCACCCATGTGAGGTATTACAGCCCCATTTTTTAAAAGGGACAATTTTCCGGAAAATGCTTAAGTAGTAAGCTCAGAGCCCTGTTTTCTTCCTTGATATTAGCAAGTTATTCCAATTTTAATTTGCACAGGCCAGCTGCAAGATGCTTATAACATATATAACTGTTAAGTATTGCTCCTAAGTAGGTTTGTAACCGCCTGCTGTGGACCATTTTCACAATCAATTGTTTTTCTCATTTTGAGCAGCAAGCTCTTATATACTTGCTGATGCCAAGACCTCATTTTATAGCTAATAAAAATAAATAAAAATTGAGTGACAAATGTGCAAAGTTGTTGCTATTGAACAAAGAAAGGGAACACACTTCCTTGACAAGGAGGAAAAAGATGTTTATGAAAACGTTGATAGTTCTGCTATTGGACTTGGAGGTAAGATAAATGCATTGGCATCCATCTACAAGTCAAATTAATTAAAAATCTAGCGATTAAAATACTCCGTTATGGCTTTTCAAATTTGTGCAAGTGAACTGATGGCCTTGTCTACTGTCATCTTCAGGTCTCAGACAGGTGCAATAAGTCCCACCCCCTACAATGCAGTTATAAGCTTAAATTTCGGTGGAAACCCGCTGCACTGCAATTGTGAACTGCTATGGTTACGGCGGCTTATCCGTGGAGATGACATGGAGACGTGTGCCACACCTGCTCACCTGGCTGGAAGGTAATCATCATGAATTGGCCAATGGATCATTTGTCTAAATTAGAACCAAACATTTAACCTATTCTTTTTGATAAGTGAAGCATTCTTCAATGTCAGATGAAGCAAAAGAATAATTACAGGTTGAATGATGTATTGAGTCTAACTGAATATCATACTCGAGTGTTTCCCAACCTTGTCACAAGGCCAATCTGTCCTACAAGATTTTGCTCTAGCCCTTTTTTTTTTTTTAAGCATACATCCAATTACAGGCCTCACATTTTATGACACCTTAATTAGATCATTGTGTGTGCAAGAATAGAACTGGAGCAAAGGTAGGCATTAAGGAATGAGTTTCGAAACAATGATGTGATATTACTGTAGTCATTCTGATACCTCACACTTCCACCTCTCTGCTGGAATTTTCCAGTCTAACCCTGCAGTCAAACGTATGGAATGAAAACAAAGGACTGAGGAGCAAAATGAGCATCTGTTGTTGTCATCTGTTATCACTGTCATCATTAATTAATGTTCTGCACACTAGAATGGGAAAATACACTACTCTGTTACTGAACTTTACCCTTAAAATGATAAACAAGAGCACATAGAGCTTTAGGTTAATGTACTAAAAGAATCTGCCAATGCCACTTTGAAAGCATAACAGGACAAATTTCCGTACTTAGCCAAAAAGGTGATTCTGCTTTCCCCTTTTATCTCCCTTTGTCTCAGATATTTCTGGTCGATTCCTGAGGAGGAGTTTACTTGTGAACCACCTCTCATCACCCGTCACACTCACAAGCTGTGGGTGCTGGAGGGCCAGCGAGCCACGTTAAAATGCAGAGCTATTGGCGACCCTGAGCCAGTAGTCCACTGGGTTTCACCAGATGACCGTATCATTGCAAATTCATCCCGGACCAGCTCCTTCAGCAATGGGACGTTGGATCTCTTAGTAACAGTTGCCCGGGATGACGGGGCATACACATGTATCGCAATAAACGCAGCAGGTGAAGCGACTGCCACTGTGGACCTGAAAATAATCCCCCTGCCTCACCGGGGCGGAGCAGGCGGAAACACAGGGAATAACAACGTGAACACCAAAAACAACAGGAACGTGACCAATGGGATTTTACGGACTGATCCGGGTTCCTCGGATATCAGCACGGGGAAAAATGGAGGTATTAACAACGGCGCAGGACGTGGAGGAGAGGTGGACGATGGGAGAACAGCTGGAAGTGAGGATGATGAGGGCGACAATAGCAGGGCCACCGAAGGGGAGCGGGTCGATGGAGGGAGCATGGAGAACGAGGAGGGGGACGAGGAGGAAGGAAGGATGGTTGGAGTACAAGGGGTTACATCAACCTCAGCTCAGGTCCGATGGGATTTGGGGCGTTTGTCTGCAGCTTACGTTGTCTGGATGTATCAGATACAGTACAACTGCACCGCAGACGAGACCCTCATCTACAGGTGAGTTAAAAGTTTGCAATGCAATACTCACTATGCAAACAACGGGAGCCAATGTGAAATGTTATTTACATTAGTTTAGATACTTTCCAACAGATATCCGTTATCGTCGTGCAGCTTCTCCTCTACGCAACCACAAATCATTTTTTGACTGTCTGTCTTCCTCCCTGCAAAGGTGGATATCCTGTTTTCATGCAAAACGCCTTAAATATTTATCCATTACAGCACGACACTTCACTAGTGCAACTGTTCACCTTGTACATGGGCGGGTGGATAGCTCAAGGGAAGGATGAATGGGGAGACAGATGAAGGGATAGAGGGGCAAAGGTAGTTAATAATTTATCTCCATCACTGTATGACATTAAAAGCCAACAGGTAGATAAGTCAGTGCATATGGATGAGAGTAGAAAGGGACGACAAGGGGATGAACATTTGGGGGAATAAAGGGGAATTTGGAGGATAGTTTCTTTTGAAAGTAAATAAGTGTCCCTAACTGTTGCTGTAGACATATGTTGCATAGCAAATCTAGCATGTGCCAGTATTAATGAACACGTCTGATGAAGTAACAAGGGATCCTGATGGGACATGCCATTTTACATGCCAAGTAAGATCGAAATCTTCAGAAAGCCCATGCCATTTTGCATTTAAAATGAGATCCCCTCACCCTTCACTGTCCATGTTTATTCACCATGCTCTCAGAGAAAGATAAATAATCAAACATTTATAAAGACCGGAGGTTAAGGGCTGCAATTCTGTTCTTGTTATCACAAATTATTTAAGTAGACCACTGCCACATGCTGCCTTATAAGTTTGGGTAACATTTCGGAGAGAAACACGAGGTGAAAAACTAATTTGCACGCCCAAAAAAGCCTTTGCAAACCTGCCAATCTTTGCTCAGTGTTGCTATGCGTTGCTGTGAGCCAATTTGTATACATCAGCTGTGGGCCTAGCAAAAACAAAGGAGGAGTACTACTGTAGACTCTTGTAACAGCTAAAGAAAGCCAAAAAGATTAAAAGGAAGAACAAATCAAAGCCTTCCTATAAAACAAACCTTTTCGTTTTACATGAAAAATGATGAATCACAAGTTTTACACCTTCTGTGCTAGTACGGTGAAACTGTTGATACCCTCAAAAACTGCTAACATCAACAGAAACAGGAGGTCAGAATGAAGACGGGGAGTAAATGAATCTGAGATGGATGGACGCAAAATAGGAGTCTTTCCTTGATTAATATGACAGTGGAACTTGTGTTGTAGCTACTTTGAGCACTTACATGCACCATACTACTGCACAGTACATGAATTATGCTAGCAATTTAAAACTGTAGACTGATGAACATTTGTGTGCGTGGTGGTTTCTACCACACAACTGAAACAGTGACAGCAAGATGGATTTTGGGAAGAGGAGAAGAGTTTCTGGATTTTTGATTTCACTCATCACTAAGTTTCCCTCAGATAAGATGGTATTAAGTTGTTAGTGGTATTGAGGAGGGGTGAAGAGAGCTAACTATCATATGACAGGAAGAGGACAGGGAAGACGGGCTGATTAGAGAATATGAAAAACTGTGTGCAGGCATAACCAGAAGGTTTAAGGGGAAGTAATGGAAGATGGAAGCCAAGGGTGAATCGGGAAAAGAGACAAATGGGGGGAGGAGAAACTAATAGTTTGAGTGATGGATGGGGCCAGAAGGGAAGAACGGGGGGATTTTAAGATAGGAATGAGGCCTCAAATTTCAGAAGGAGGGAGGAAAATGATTGAGGGAGAACAGGAAGACAGGCTTCACCAAAATCACCTTGGGAGATGGAGATAAAAGAAGGATGGGTGAAAGCAGAGAGGGGTGGGCTCAAACGGTCCTCAAGGAAAAAGCAGGAAAGAAAGGGTGGGGAGAGAGAGGGGAGAGGGAGGTATTTAAATGGATCACTGACAGAGTGAGAGAGAACGTGTGTACATGACAGAAATACACCTGGGTATGGAAATAGGGAAGAAAGTGTCAGGAGGGGAAGAGGGGAAGAGTGGAAGTTGGGAGTGCCACAAAGTGAAAGAGAAAAGCGTGACGAGAGAAAGAGCCCACAGAAATTTAGGATAAATGAAAGAGAAGGAAAGGACTCTTCAAAAACAAAAATACAGTTGTTCGTTCCAATAAACTGCTAGGGAGAGGGTGGGGTGGATGAAAGGACAGGTGAATATAAGTCTCATTGAAATGCCACATCAAAACAGACCAGTGTAGATTCTGTACAGTCCCATGACATATATGTTGCAATTACACATGGAGAACTAATTACACGATTGAACTGAATTAACTGAATGAGATGTCAGATCCCTCATTGTTCAGCTGCGTTTATTCCTCTACGGAAAATACTAATAATAGCGAAGCTGGCTTGCTACTCAACATCATCAAGTAAAGGTGTATTAACTCTACAAACCAAAGCATATCAAGTTAGAGAGACACAGAGACTACATCATCTACAGCGCCACAGGAGTTGAAACTAGCGGTCGACTGATAGGGGCTTTTCATGGCAATTGTTTAAATGTGTGTTGATAAGCAGGCTGTCATTTCAAGAGCTAAAACTATGTATTTCATAGATGGAACAGAACAGCAGAAGAAGGATAAATCTAACACGTTATTATGCAAATTTCACATTTAACTTTTATTATAGCGACTAAATGCTCTTCTACAACCGGCCTCATATAATTATTTAGATGTGTTCATTATGTTGTTCGTTTCCAGTTTAGCTACTGATTAATTTTAAAATGTAGGAAATTTGACTGTTTTGATCTGTAATGAAATTAAGCAATTGTAAAATTAATAAACGCCGTAACTTCCACTACTGCTCAGTTTAAAGTGCTCCCACACAGCTGAGGGTTTCATTTAGTTTTCCCTTTGATGTGAACTGGAGCGTAACGTTCACTGCTGCCAGCGGAGGTCAGGCGAGAACACCCCCCCCCCCCCAATACTCGAATCTCAAAATTGAAAATCGAATGTGTACCCAACGGTTGAATATTCGAGTCCAGCACTAATGGCTGATATTTCAAAACAAAGAAAAGTCATGTATAATTCCATTATTCCATTGTTATGCAAATTACAATCTAATATATGTGTTATCTTAGCCAGTAACCTGTTGTTTTAGATGAAAGTTTAATACATTGATGAAATAGAAAAATACTTTGGGTGATGCTGTAGATTTGAGAATGTGACCGGTGTTTAAGGGAGAGTGGGGTACAGTTTGTCAGAAGTGACATCACTCTACATTCTCAACAGTATAACAATATATATTTAACGCTAGCCGGTAATGGTTTTGGATGAGATGTCCTGTCATTTATTGATATCAGCCTTGTGAGTGCAGGGATCGGTCGATGCAGATTATCCCAAAATGGCAGATATTGGCCTGATTATTCGGCTAACTGACGAATTGGTCCATCACTAGGTGAAACACCTTTGACAAATTTGCAACAAAAACTGAAGCTTGATGATGGTAGGATTTGTTGCATGTTTGTCGTATTGGATTGCATGCAATTGTACGGCTGTTTAGTATATTCTACTTCTCTGAAGGAACAAACTTTAAAGAAATAATGGAACGGCAGCACTAGTAGAGGTGATGGCTCAGCTGTGCAGCTTGAGACAAGAAATTGCAGACAGACACCAAGTGTCACACAGAAGCAAAATATAGGACAGATAAGCGAGAAAGACTGAGTCAAGACAACCTGCCTCACAGAAGAGATGCTGAAATTCAGCAAGGAGGGAGTAAGCGATCTGAAGTTTGACTAAACTCTAAAACAAATCAAACAGAGGGAGGGGGAACCGTCTCAAAGGAGATGGCAATGTAGTGGCCATCTTAAAGGTGAAATTGAGAAATAATCTGAATTGGAAAAAAGAAGGTGGTGGTTAAAAGAAGAGACAGGAAGTCTGAAGGCTTTGAGGGTGGAAAAAGGGAAATCAGTCTCAAAGGACAGATAAAGAGGAAAAAGAAGGGGGCATCATCACCCTGCAGCCAGGGTATAGATTTCTATCATGCTATCCAAATGCAATATCACACCAGCTAGCAAGGCTGCAAAGAAAAGAGTCAGCCAAAGGGAGTCTGGCTCATGAATTCAAAAAGAGAGAATGGATGAGTGAGATTTCATGCTTTCTATCAGGGATTTGTGTTCATATTTTGTTATTGTCGCTGCTGTATGTGTGCTTTGGCAGGTGGAGAAAAAAAAACCCCAGCAGCCCAGCTGAATTGAGTTGAGAAAGGGGAGGGAAGGAGGGAGAGACAGAGAAAGAGGAACACAGAGGATTTAAGAATGGAAGGCAAGGAAAGATAGAGAATATATATCTAGTCTCAAAAAGTGGTCTACATACATATATGCACCTTATATAAATAGATTACAGAATAACAGCACATTGTGTGGCTGCCAGATTTAATCATCTTTTAAGAAGTTCAGTTGCATGCATAGACGACACCAGCCTCCATTTTAGCATGGCTTGTCTAATTCTGATGGCGTGCGTGACAGTGCCAGGTGGGATGTCGTCTATGTGGCATCCGCTGGGCACCGCTCACCGTGTCACCCTCAGCTCCCCTGACACCTTCAACAGAGCCTCCTTCCTGGAGCTTTGCCACAGTGTTACAGTACCACACTTTGATTTGAGTGTGAGACAATGTCCTTGATCCTGGCATTCAGACATCTGAAAACCGCAGCGACAGAACAGCCAACTATTGCTAAGATTGCTAGTTGAATGGTGGCAATTACCAAATTGGCATGTCTTTCTTGCCCACACATGGGTACAGCCTACCTGAAGGACAAAGAACAGGAAAAAGAATGTCCCTCCATGTTAATGAGGCAGCATTTGTAAAGTGACCTCTGTGGTACCATCTGTTACAAAATCCAATGTCTTTTCAGGAAGACTTCTAGTTTCCTGCATGAAGTCATAAGTTGAAAACCTCAGTTGTAAACCAGCACAGAACAAAAGAGCTGGACACAATCCAAAAGCCCGTTGGCCTTACAAAACATGAATCATTGTGAAGCCGGTAATGTTACGTTTTTGTTGAGACAAAAGCATGTTGATTCTGTGGTAGTTATGGTGCAGAATTATACTGTAAGGTGTTCTTGTTTTCCCACCCTGTGTACATATTGGGAAGACAAAACCACAAAAGACTGCCTTAAAATAGCCCAAGTTATATTATCACCTCTTCACCCATTTCAAAAACTATCTGAAGTCAAGTTTATAGCGCAACACACGACTCGGAGATTCACATCAATATTATTATTGCAGGACATTTTCATACTAATTTAATCAAATTGTACATTGTAGGTACCACTGATGTCAACCTCTGTATATACTGAAATAGAAATATATAATTCAAAAGCTCTGAATTACAAAAAGACAGTCTGCTTTTTATTGTGCTGCTTATGTTTGTACATGAACCGGTTTCTAAAATGTCAATCTTTTGGGACAGAAGTTTAAATACTTTATGAATTACTGGTACATGAGGTAAATCAGTGGGGGCATTTGTACATGCACATTTCAGAGCCAAAAGTTTCTTCTTATTAAGTTCAGAAGTCTTCTAAGTGTGCAGGCAGGGGTGTACAGGCGTTTTGACAATGTTCACAATTTCTCCCCAGTCACAACAGGATCGACCTTCCCTGCTGGGCACTCAAAAGTGCCAAATTTGACACAGAAATTAATGCGAACAGAAATGATCACAGGGACAGAAAGAGGAGGAAGTTGGAGAGAAAAGTCACGCAGAGTTTAAGACATAATGAGAATAATGAAAGTAGAGTCTCAGAAAAGGTACGCATGGTCAAAATGTACAGGGTGAGAGTTTGACAGCGGTAGGAAAGGAGCATGCTGAGACTCCAACAGAAGAGTGTATGGGTAATGAGTCACAAAAGGGAAAGGAAATGAAAAGATTAAAGAAACCGAACCTAAAAATTAGGTGCATGGCAATACCACTCATTTGCAAATGAATTTTTGACACAAAGTAATGAACTAGCCTAGTCTATAAATGTAAGATATACAGAGAGGATATTTGCTTGGCTGCACCAAACAGCTTCCACTTGTCATGTTCTATGTGGCTGTTTGTATTGTACAATATGATATTGCTCGTGAAACTAATATCAGCATCCTATTTCAGTCTTGTGTGAGCCTGGTAACCAATACAAGAAATCACGAGAAACAAGACAAGTACATTTGCTGAGACAGGGATAGATAAGGAGCGTTTTAACAGTGGGGCAGTGAGGAGGCACAAAGAGACAGAGAGAACAAGGGAGGAGGGAAGGGAGGGACAAAACTGGGGTTGAGAGTCGTACCCCAGGGGAGGATGTAATTAAGTGTTAAACTACTGTGTCAATACATGTGTCAACTCACATCATAGGCAGAGGAAGGAAGGAAAAGAGAAGGGTCAGCACTCAATACACATGTCAATGTCTATTTTATTGTAGGGTCAGAAGAAGTAGGAGAATGAGTAAGGTAGGTAGGTAGAGAGGGACAGACAATGAGATTCATACCATCTTTCATTCTGTGGCTAAACATAAAATAAAGAAAAACAAGGGATAAATTATAGAGAGAGACAAATACTGGGAGATTGGGCAGAAGGAGGTCATAAAAAAAAGGAGCAAGAATGAGAGAGAAAACAACTGAATAAGGCGGCGCGGAAAAATCAGGCCAAAAGAGGGAGAGCCGAGAGAGAAGGAATAACAGAAGGAGGAATGAAACAAAATCTGGTGGTGGGGGGAGATTGACAAAGAAGAGATCAGACAAAATTGAGGGAGACACCAAACAAGACAGTAAACAGTCCAACAAATCAAGTCACAAATCACCAAAAATGGAGGAAAGGGTAAATGAACAAAAGACATGACATGGGGAAAAAGGAAACAAGTGCAGTATAGATGTCAGCCAGAAGAGATAATTGCTTTGTTGTTTTTCCTTGTTTCTTTCTCTCTCTCTCTCGCTCTCTGTGCCCAATCTAGTCTGGTGTCAGACCACCACAGCTGGTTATGTAGATGGAGAGAATATAAAAAGGGGAAAGAAGTGGAAGAGAAGGGAAGAGAAAGATGGGAAAAGGGTTGCAGGTTTCTACATCTCTTTTATCCCCCCTTGCTATCATTCTTTTCCTCTCCCTCTCTTTCTCTCGAGTACCAATAATTACTCGTTTCTGTGTCACCAGCTTGAACAAAGCACTCCCTTGTCTCAATCACTTTCTCCCTGCATCTGTGTGTATGCACGTGCCTTTGCAGGGTTTAAACATAATTAGAAGCACAGAAACACACACGGTGGGGTAGGTGACACAGCACAATGCCGGTGTCTGCAAATACAAGCATAGTAATGAGACCACCACCCCTGCCTATTGGACATAACCAATTCAATCAATCGATTCATTTTATTACAGACCAGCAATCCAAGTTATATGAGGTGCACTTTATATTCATGAACATTCGCCGCCTCAGGAGCAGTGAGGATTTAGGTGAATATGATTTCATGTGTCCATGAAGTGGACGCATACCACAGAGCTGCAGATTTGCAGGTACATATGACAACAGGCATCAAAATATAGTTAAAAATGCATAATGCAGTGAGGAATAGTGAATCACCATATCAAAGATGCATGCATTTGTGAATGTGTCCGGGTCTTTCCATGTATATTTCAGTGAATTTGCTAGCGTATTTCTTTCCCTGCCAACGTGGTAAAAACAACTAGAGAGGTGATGCACGATCTCATAAGGGAGGGAACGAGGAGGGAGAGGGGGAGGACTAGAAACATTTGATGAGGGTGGCAGGGAAAAGGAAGATACGAGGGCAGAGGATGAGGAGGAGGGAGGAGCAGAGGCTGGTAAACAGGAAGTAATGAAAAGAAGTGTAGTGAAGAGAGGTGACCTTGGATGCTAAATAATGGTACACGGTTATAGCTGTGGCTAATAGAGACATAGTACAGTGGCTGTGAAAATGAGAGAGGCTAGGAGGTCAGGCCGGAGGATTTGCAGCTAGCAGAGCTCATTGGCTGCAGAAATACAGGAGGTAAAAGAGACAGAGAGACAAAGGAGAATAGATGTGCAGAGGGAACGAACACAACTAAAAATGTATGTCAAATGATAAAAAGGTATCAAGAAATGATGGGCGATTACAAAGCAATGAAAAGGGCAGAGGATGTAGGAGATAAGAGTGAGGGACTGATCAGCAAAAAAAAGGAAATCTGTTTATAAAGGATGGATGGAAAAAGAATAAGGGATAGATTGAGGGAGGATCGAAAAAGAGCTGAAAAGAAGGATAGAGGGAGGGATGGAGGACAGTGTGAATAAAGGAAGGGGTATTGAATGGCAGGATTATAAAAATGACTCAAGGATTCACTCAAGGTGTGTGTATGCGTGTTGTGTGTATGGTCACACAATGGAGGACTGAATAGTTTGATCCTGTGTCCCAGTTTATCAGACATAGTACAGACTGCGAAAAGCATTTAGTTGTTTTCTGGTAATCCACATACATACAAATTCATCTGGTGCAGTATAATTCATAGTGCAACCATATATCAGGAAGTAGAAAGGGAATCAGCACAAATATTATTTGTAGAAGGCTTTGGCAATGCAGTTTCTTATTCAGTGCTGAATCCAATAAAGCACGCAACAGTATAGCAGCAATATTAATCAAACAGACGCCATGCGACATGGGAAAAGAGGGGAAAAGAAAGGACAAAGTATGCATTAACATGACAGTGAATCAAAAGAAGAAAAAAAAAACATTTAAAAATAACCTTTGTTACAGAGAACTGGCCCCTCAGCTGAAGACACGACTCCTCAAATGTCTCTGCCTCGCAGGGTCGGTCAATTCTACACAGACGCATACATGCTCTGGATGAAATGACACTGCTGTAATATTTCTTAAGGCCTTTTGTAAGCCTATAATCTGACCACAGCTTTTTATTCAGAAACAGAGACAGCAGTAGTGTCATCAGTGCTACTTCTTGCATATTTCATTGGGAAATCTGATTGAGATTGAAATCTTTACTAATGGACTTACAGGGGCAATTTGCAATGCCCTGGTGTGAGATGCTTCTTAAGATGTTTTACTCTTTGCTTTAGGAATATACGGTACTTACTCAAAAACCTCCCTTTCCCAAAATTAGTTATTGCCCTGATGTTGCTTAGAATCTGTTTGTGATTCAACTAGATGATTTTAATGTCACTATCTGCTCTTCGAAAGAAAGATGACTGATATTCTGGTGTGTTTAAAGTGTGGATATTGCATGGAGATACTTTCACTAGAAGTACTGCGCTGTTGAGCAAATGAGTCTTTGCCATGGTAACTTACACCTCAGTTCGTAATCCGCTCCAGCGTGAACAACAAGTTAATTATTGAATTTGTGACAGTGTTAGAAAGCAATCTATAGCGACCTAATGTCCAGTGGATGAGGCTGATTTTGGAGGAGAATGCCCCATGTGTCTCTTCAGATTGGACTTGGAGAATCAGACAGTATACGTTGTCCTTCATCATCATGATCATATTGAGCATCTGTTAGAAATTAGGGGTTTGGAGGCATCTCTGTGCTGGTGCTTGCTATTCAAATTAGTCCAGGAGATTTGCTAAAAGAGATTGAGTTTGCAACACGTTCTTTTCAAAAAAACATTTTAATCCTAAATTATACCTGTGCGATAGTTAATATTCTGGCCATTTTTTCAAAAAATTTCAATTTTGTTCACTTGAAAATCAGTGATCAATATTCCTACGTAGCAGTACTGTAACCCAAATCCATGAGTCTGCCCCTCTGTCTTGCATCGAGTTGGCCCCCTCTTTTGTTTCATGGCTAACTTGGCATTATTCAAGACATGCAGCTCCATAATTTCTTTGAGACTGAATAAACTTAATATGTTTGTGAGAATTGTCAATCAGACGGATTTCATTTGTGCTTATGTAACAGCAGCTAAATTACACCCAATTAAACACTAAAGAAAAACACAAGTAGGCTAAATTGTTGCCGTCCTTGGTGTCTTTATTGAGTGCATTTTAAACAGACTAAGGTTAAGGGCCTTCTGCATTGGCTCCCCCGGTGTCTGAGTCACACTAGATGGCATTTATAGGATGTAGCTCAAGTCTGAAGGGAGCTGGAATGGTTAGCAACAGACGATACAAATAAACCCTTTGATGTAGCAAGAAAAGGGAGAGAAAAAAAGGGAATTGGAGAAACCGAATGCAGGAGAGGAAAGAAAAAAAAAATAAATCGGTAACAAAATATTCATGGCAGCAACACAAAGATGCACAAAGACACACCTGCCCACACAACAAGGTTGGACAGCAGAGGGCAAAGTCATACCCATCAGCAACAGACACTTGAGCTGTGCTACAGTCTCCCACACACACACTTTACCCTAGCATGTCACACACACAGACCCACCAACATAAAAATACACAGACTTTTATTCCAGTATGTCATAAATACAAACATAACAACCATGACCGCGTGCATACACTGAGACAAGCACATACAACTTTTGTAGAGCCTGTGCCCCTCTGTTCTTATCACCACCACATTTCATTGTTTTCTCCCCTCTCTCCGGCTCTCTATTGTTCACCTCTCCCCCGTTTGTTAGCTCTAAAGGCTGCTCGAACACTTAAAATGAGGACACATTCAAAGCACTTCTCTCTTTATTATCCCACGCAAGCACTCACCCATTACAGACACATGCAGGAGCACATTTGCAGTCAAAATATAACACACCCTTCACTTCTGATGACAATCCATCCATCCACACATTCCTTTTCTATAAACTGCCAATATGTCCCATCTTTAGGGTGATCCTGGCCCTGACCGTTAAACCTAAAATGGCCTCTTCTTTTAAACGTGAGGTCCCACAAAATGGCTTGACGTTTGCTTCTCGCAGGGATTCAAGTACGAGCATGCACACGTGCACACCCCCCTGCACTCTAAATGAGCAGACAGAGTTCTCTTTTCATGTTCCCTGGGCGCGCTCTCCATCAATAGCTTCATTTTCCCTCTCCCCCTACTGCAGTATCCACTCCTGCACTGCTTCCAACCATCCTTTTGCCCCTCCTTTCCTCTGCTTCTATTCGTATTCAACCCTTTTTTCTCCTCTCTACTTAGTTCCTCAATAGTCTAGATATTCAGGCTAGGCTCAGAGTTACTGAATATATTTCACGTTTCACTACAAATCTTGCGCACACTGTTTATTTGACTGACCTCTATTGTTTTTTCTTTTATCCCTCTTTAGAATTCTACCATCGACCAGCGACCGTTTCCTGCTGAAGAACTTGGTCTCCGGTGTGGACTATAACCTGTGTGTGTTGGCCATTTTTGATGACACAATCACATCATTAGCGGCAACAAAAGTCCTGGGCTGCACCACGTTCTCCACCAAGGATGTTTACCCAGCATGCCGTTCTCTCCAAGCACATTTCCTGGGCGGGACACTCACCATATTGGTTGGCGGTGTTGTTGTTGTCACTCTACTCGTGTTCACTGTGGCTCTTATGGTTCGTCACCGTGTCTGTAATCACGGCGATCACATGATTTGTCACAACAGCAACACTGAGGCAGGAGGCGGGGCCTGCTGTCAGGGTGGAGGCGTTGGGAGTGGGGACAAAGGGGGAAACAGTAGTGGGTGCTACCAATCAAATGGTTCCGGGGACATGATGATGGTGGTCCTGCCCAATGGTCTGCCTTCCAAGAGAGGAGGGGAGAAGGACAAGGACAAGGAAGCGGCTGATTCTGCTTCCTCTCTGCCTCCAAAACTCCCTCCAAAGCCCAGGCCCAAGCCTAAAGTCAACCTGGAGCAGTTTCTTTCAGCTGGAGGGGTAGTTTCCACAACAACGGGGGCAGGAGGTGCGATGGCATTGGTAGTAAGGCAAAGGAAGCTGGAGAAGGCGCCGCCATACAGCCTTGAAAGTGACAGAACTCCACTCTACTACTCCCCTTCCCCACCATCCACCCTGCCCCGTCAATCACGCTCCAGGGACCGCCCAAAACCCCATCTGGAGAGAGAACTGACCAATCGCGCCAGTTTCTCTCTGGCTGCACCTTTGAGAGACTCAGAGTTGTTGGACTGGAGAATCACTCCCCGAGGCAGGGACAAATGGAACTCCTCACAGGCTTATCAGAGCCCTCTATCCCCTCTAAGCCCTGCTTGCGGGACAGTTAGCAAACGGCGGCACTCGCTGGATATGGGCTCCTCTGTTGCCCTAGCGACTGATGCTGCAGCGACTGTTGCCAAGCGCTATGGTGCTGTCAGTTATGCCAAGCGGCTGAGCGTGATCTGGACAAGGCGGAGCCAGTCGCTTCATGGAATGCTGGTGCAGTGCGCCTCCACAACCAGTACAACATCTTCAACGGCCAGCGACGAGGTCGAAAGTGCCGGGGGCTTTGGGACACGCTGTGAGTTCCAACGGGGATATATCCATGCTTATAACACCACCAACTCCAACTCTAACACTGGGATCACAACTGGGAAAACAAGCAGTGTAAAAGACAGGGGGAGGGAAAAGGGGAAAGACGGGAGAAGTGCTGAAGAACTGGAGGAAAGTGTGGTGTAGGGGGGCTGTGAGAGGACAGTTTGAATGGGATCTTGATTTGAGGAGGGCAAAGAGGTGGAATCAGGGGACAAATTGAGGGTGCAGAAAAGTGCAGATGAGGAAGGAAAAGTTGAGAGTTCAGTGGAAGGGACAAGAGTAATTCACTTGAGTCTCACTTGTGCAGCTCCCTGATTTGCTCTGGGAGAAGTCAAGAAAAACAGGAGAGGAGAAAACATACCTGGAAGTGAGGTGAAGATTTTTAAGAGGCTCTTTATAGCTGACCTAAAGAGCGTCTGGAAAAGTAAATGGGAAGGGAGATGTGAAAGGAAAAAGGGCAAGAGTGGGAGAAATGGGTGAAAGTTTGAAATTAATTTTAAATACTCAAGGTTGAGCTCAGGCTCATTCCAGGATATATAAAGAAAAAAGTACTAAAAACAAAACTCAGAAAAATGAATTAAAAGAATGATCTATATACTGTGGGAGAGACGTAATCAAAAAGGGTAAAACATCATCAGAGCAACAGATCCAAGGATATATAGCACAGACAAAAATGGTGTGAGCTCAGTAAAGCCTATACACTAATAGAACCCGACTCTTGCGAACACTTCAACTTGCCAGGGCCTCAGCCCCCACGACACCACAACAGTTTACACTGGATCAAGAAAAACATCACAACCGGTAATACTGGAGGAACGCTCTTCACTGAAAAAGATTTGGATGGCATAGTCCTATTTTGTTTTCTTGTTTTTTGAATCCCACACTGATGGCCATGTTGAAACTCTTTTCCAAAACACAATGAATGTGACTTTTGTGTGTCCTCTGTGGCTTGGACAATGATTTTGGCTTGCCGTGCCTGCGGATTATGGGAGCATAAATACAGGGCCGGGTGCATTGGACATGATCAATCGATGCAGGCTGTAAAGAGCAAGTGGAGCAGAGACTTTATTAAAAGAAAGACATTAGGATTACAATGGAGTCGATATGGATTACAAAATGGAGGACGAGGGGTGTATGATGAAACGTCCGCGTGTGCATTTCTGAAAGACAAGATCATATTTGATGTTGGATGATAATGGACCGAACAAATGAATGAATGCATAATTGTGCATGCGTTGATGGATCAGGGACAGGATGTATGTATGTGTTCCTGTATGTGTTTGTATGTGCACATGTATATGAATGTTTGGAGGGGCAATCCAGTCAACCAGACTCCATTTGTGGTAAGTAAGGTTTAGCGCATTCTGGACATGGTGCAACTGAATAAGTAAACATTTTGGATTTGTGGTGGTCTTAAGGTTCACCAAAAGTGACGTAAGAGCGAAATGCTGAAAGACATCACCAAAACAAGAATAAATCACTATTCCCATGGTCAGAAAGCTGCAAAGTGGCAATAGAAAATTTAAAAATAATTTTTTGTGACTTCAGACTCCTTTGTGCCACACGGATTTGCATTAAATCCAAACAGTGAATGTTTTTAGAAAGAAAGCAGTTTAAAAAAAAAAAAATGACAGAACCACTATGGAAGACACTGACAATATAAACTCTTCACTGGAAGACTTTGTAAAACGTATAATGGGACGACTGATCCACTGGCACAAACCACAGAGACTCTTAAAAACTCCTATCAAAGACAAAAAAATGAAAAGAGAGAATTTGAAGTACATATATATAGTATATATATATATATATAAAATGATGTTACTTGTCGCACCATGTGTTTCTGTTTTTCAAAGTTTTCTGGGGAATGATGTTAGGATCAAATACAAAATATGAAATGTGTGATTTTTTGTTTTAGACAAAAAATCTTCATGATTAGAACAGAAAAATGTTCATTATATAATCATAGGCAGACACAAAGATTAAAACAGATATTGAAGAAGCATACACAGCAGAAAACACAAACTAGCACACACACACACCCCAAAAGACAGACACACAAACAAATGCCTATAAAACAGAGCCAAATACATTAAGAATAATGACGTTTAACCATTACTGTTGTTTCCTTTCTGTTTTTATTTCATTTTGCCAAAGTCAATATTGTTATCTGGACTTGATATAAATAATAAAAATTACATGTATGGAACAGAGACGGACTCATTAACACAAGTAAGGAGTAAGTTGCGAGTCATGTTTGTGTGCATGTGTGTTTAGAGATGTACTTTACATGCGTTTTCCACAAAAGCACATAATATAGGCATAGGTGTAAAATAATTTAAAGTATGACATTTGCCTGTGTCATTGTAGTTTTGTACATCACGAAGTGCCTAAAACAGATTCAAGAGAGTTAAGTGCTATTTAAATCCGCACTATTAGGAATTTGGGGAATATGATGACTATATCAAGAAAGAAACGCTAAGTTCTTTGGATTCCTTTAAAATGGGATAGAAATGTGAAGATGTTTTAAGCTCTAGGCAAACTGGCGAGTCAAAGACGCTTTAGTCTGTGTGGCAAAAATGAAGTTGTTTACTTCTCAGTCAGTGGAGTTGATTAGAAGGGTGCAGTAACCCTTCTTGAGGTAATTAAAAACAACATATAAAACAGAGAAAAGATAGGGTGTGAAAAGGGAAGCAATCTGAGGAAAGCAATCAATAGTTCCAGGAATAGATGGAGATGCATTTATAAAAAACAGAAAGACAAGAGTAAATAAAAGATTTCATATGAAACGCAGAATAGCAAAGAGCTGAAGTGACAGAAAACAGAGTGGTAGACAAAGAACTAAAAGGTGTCTAATGGATTATGATTCTGATGCTTTGTTATTATGAACCATATCTGCTGGTTTCAGGGAGTAATGTAAAACATTACAAGACTCTTTCACCGCTGCCTGCAGCTGAGTTCAACACTAATTTAGCAGCAAAGCAAAGAAATGAGCTGGCAGCGACCTGCAACTGAACATAGCTAATTAAACTTAGAAAAATACAGATGAGTGGAAGAAAAGACAACAGTAAACTGGAAAACATGAACTCGCAAAACAAAACATCCATCCCTATATCAACTTTAACTGGGTGATGGTGGCAACAGGTAAAACATGGTAGCCCAGACCTCCTCCTCCCATTATCAAGTTTTTACTGGAGGATCCCAAGGATGTCCCAGGCTAGATGGGACAGGTAGTTTACCTCTGATTCTCATCACAGTGGATGTACCCACTGTTCGATGTCTGTGAGGCAAGAACCTAAACAGTGACCTGAAAGGGGCTGGTGCTTGGCAAGTGTGCTTGCATGTGTCTGCCGCCTGTGTTTGCATGGCTGAATGAACTTGTTTCCTAATGTGTGCGAGTAAGTGTTGATGTTATTTTTGTCATGTCTCTGCCACAATTTGTTAACAGGATAATTTCAACAATAGGATCAAATGACTGGTTTGTGTGGTGTTCTATGTGCGAAAAGGGTTCCTATTTTCTCTTGCAACTTGAGCTTAAGACAGCAGACATCACCTGAGTGATGCAATGACCAGAGGAGATGAAGAAGAGCAACAGAGCGGGCGTGTGTATCTGTGTGTGCGTGCGTACATCAGGGTAGAGGGCAATTTGATTTGAAACTCATAAGTAGCAAAATTAAAAGCAGCACCGAGTTTGTCTGAGTGTGTGCACACTTATGTGTGACGGGCAAGAACAACACAGCACAGAACACCAGCCCTCCCCTTTGCTTTCTTTGCCGAAGGCAAAACCCTGGTCCAATTTGACTAATTAAAAAAATGCTGACTAACGTGCAAACACACACATACTCACTTTTTTTACACACACACGTGCATATATACACTCTACAGGACAACCTTGTGGCAGTGGTGTTTGTGTGCTCATGCTGTGTATGTGCGCGTGTGTGTCTCGAAAGGCCATGCCTGCCTTTAGCCAAACTTCCTCTGACATTTGCAGTTATGATCAAGGTATGATGCATTTCCCTGCAGTCTGCTGAGTAACTGCTGACTCAGGATGCATCAGGACTCAGCACCTCCTGCGCTAGAAACCAGTTGGACCAATTCTGCAACATGCTGAACTCTGCAATGATAGGAACAGAGTGGATATCAGTCTACCCAACTCCCTGGCAACTACAGTCTGAAATAATCAGTTGTACTCCTTTGTCCTTAAAGGCAGTACATGAGACGATAAACACACAACAGCCGCATAGTCCTCAGCTATAAGGGATAATTCCAGGGTTCCTGGAACATGACTTGACCTTCTTTAACTTCGCCGAGGCACAGAACTGATTTAATAAGTGCAGACATAGTAACTTTCAGGGATACAATTCGACTGAGATGAGGGACTGTAGGAAAAAACAGGCATGAAAAACCACATCTGTAGGGATTAATGGACACATACAGCTACAGTATAATACAGAAGATACAATTTAATGCTCTGAACTCCAACAAGGACAAATGATGATGTCTTTGACAATCTTTTGATTTGACAGCCAGACACCTAAATTAAATAAAATAGCATGGGCAATAGCAACCAACAGATTACAAATGTCTTTACCAATGAGTACAGTATGACAATGTCTTGAATCATCATTTATTTATTAAATGCAGTCACTCGCAAATATGTAACACATTTAAAAGGATGAGGACACCTCCAAAGATGAAGGGGCAGTAGCAATCACATGATGCATCTATTTCGCTTTAACGGAAATTGTCAGCCAGATTTAGTGAATATGCGTGTTGTGTGACAGAGTGACAAACTAAAGAATTGTTTTTATTTAAGAAGCAAAGAAATTTCCGTTCTACAGCAGACTGCTGCTAATACATGACGGTTCTTTTACCATGTGTGCATGTCCTCTTGTTTCAAGTACAGCACAGCTGTGCCATTTTATTTTTTCACTTTGAAATTCACAAACATGGCAGGAAACCTTTACAGTAAATTTAGAGATTCAATCTTCAGGTTTTGCCTGTATGACAAATTTCCATTTTACCATTTTTAACATTGCTGTTCTTTGGAGTTGACAGCTCTGACTTTCTATGTTCCTGTATGAGCTAATGAACCATCATGCACCTCTATTGTTGGATATTCAACACAATGCTAGTGTAGTACCATTTTGTAAGGATGCTTCAAGTGAAATACCCATCATAAACATTTAACTTACAGTCCACAACCAACCAGATGATAATTGCTGTTTACCATTGAATCATTTTTTTCTGTTGCAACTATGGTTAACAAGGCTCAGGGGAAATGAGGCCTGAATGATGACTACGGATTGTCAAGAGAGCTAATGATGAAGGTTGATGGATGCCCGATGTCAATCTGTCGATGTCAGATATCACCTTACTTTCAGAGTTGAAGGGATTCACTAAGCATATTCATGTACCAGTTCGAAGCATTCACAACCTTGTAACTCCATGGTTCAGATCAGCTGAAGTAAAGTCATACAAAAGTTGTTTCTACCCCCTCAATGCCAATTCCCCACATGCTGTCGGTATCTCTCGCACTCAACTTGTCAGTATGTCTATAGTGTAACTCCTCAAACAATAAAAGAATAGCATGGAGAAGATGAGAGAGAGAAAGAGTCAGGAAATAGGATTGAAAGATAGAAGCAGAGATAAAAAGATTGATTGGATATAGAAAAGCAAACAGAAGGAGAGAGATGGGAGTAGCTGCGAAAGAAGAAATCAATGGTGCTACTATAGCAGCAGAAGACAGGGAAATAATCATTTGCCTTATCTAAATACATGATACAGAGAACCAACTTCTTTTCATGAACTACTTTTAGTTACCAGAACAGCTGACAGATGCTGGACAGGAAGCAAGCATCCAGTTCGTGTAAAACTAATGACCTCAAGGTAGGGTTTATTGGAAATGTGTTGAATTCTGATAAACACCAGCACTACCAATACAAAAGACAGCAACAGTCTCAGCTACAGTGTGTTTAATTATGCCAGGGAAGTAAAGTTAATTTGATAATGACATGCTACACAGAGCACCTGTAAAATAAACAGATGTGAGAAGAGGTGGCAGAGGACGAGAGATGGCAGAAGAGCCAAAGTGGAAGACAAAGGAAGAGAAACAACTAAAGGTGTTGAAGTGATAGGACATCCCTGCAAAGCTTTACCTTCATGCATCGATTCCTTTTTCTCTCTCTGCCTTCCTCTCACTGTCTCTCCGCAATCTTTAATTTAGCCTTCTATCTAATTGGCTCTCTCCTTCACCTCCACTGACTTCTCATTCAATTCTTTGTTCATTGCATTCAGCGCACTGTCCTAATCTCCACTTCTCTGACCTCCTTGCTCGCCTCGCTCTAGCTGTCTTTCACTCATTTTATTCCGCTCTCCTGACTGTAAGAAAATACTCTTTGCCTCCCTGTCACCCTCCTTTGAAGAATATTAACCTTCTCTTTCTCCTTTATTCTGTTCCTCCCTCTTGCTTCCTTTTCTTATTTTAATGTCTCTTACTGTCACTCCCACCCTTACCATATCACTACCACCCAACCTTCCCACTCAGACACTTCAATATTAAAATTCATCTCTCGACTTTTATTATGTCACCCAAATATATTCTGGCATTTCATCTTTGCTCCTCTGTCCTTGCATCTCTCCACTTTATTCTTTTGGTTCATTTTCTGCTTTCCTCCCCATTTGCGCCTCTACTTCCTATATATTCCACTTTCATATCTTACAGCTGCATTTTAAAAAGTTTTTGCACCGACTTTCCAGAGTCTGACGAATTATTTGGTTTGACTACATACATGAGTACATACGTGCAATGGTAAATAAAAGTTATAAATTAGTTAGTATACATTCATTCCAACATTAGAAACATTCAAAATTGAATAAATTCCAATTTTTAATGATATCCCAATATATAATCTCATAAAAGGTATTCTTTCAATTGTATGCTGAAAAAAAAAAAAAAGATCTTTCAGTCTGCAGCTTTCTCCTTCACCTCTGTTCTCACGCTTCACGTATTCTCTTGTTCCTCTTCAGCCTTCTTTTCATTCAGCTGCTATTGTAAGTAAGAGAACATTTTATTTAGAGACCATGATTACCTCCCTTCATTCTCAGTGCCTATCCTCCCTCCTTATCCTCTCTAGTGCTTAAAAAAAGTTTTTCTGTGAACAAAACATATGACTTTTGCTGGATGCCTTTATCCACTGTGCTCTGCACCATTATGAGTGCACAAGCTTTTCATTCCAGTCAGAACACAGGCCCTCCAGCAGTATTAGTGTCACCTTACCCTTCTAACCTAGCTATTGAGCTATACAAGAAATGGGACCCCTGACCATGGTAGTGTCAGTAATGTTTTACCAATTGAGTGATCCATTTTTCACACAGCTGAATGGCCAGACTCTGTGGGAGCTTTAGAGTGGCCTAACATTGAAATAATATGAATTGTATTTGTTAGAGTGGAGCAGGTGGTTACAGAATTTTGGGCCTCATTCATGAAACACTTCTATGTAATGAATTTTAATCTTTGTCACAGCTCAAACAGAACACACAAAAATCCAAGTTACATCAATTAATTTTATTGCAACTTGGAGGCAGTGGGAAAAGCTGAACACACAACACTGATGTATCTATGTTCTATGCTATCTTCACATCCAGGGGACACACACAAACATGCATTCACACTGAATCATGTTTCTGTCAACATGCTGGATGTAAGGCTTTGCCTCATCACGCAGGTTCCCCTCCTTCATTATCTGGCTCCACTTTGTTCACCGGCTATTCGCTAACTTTGTCTGATATTTGGTGCTGGGCAGGAAGTTAATCAGAGCTGTTTTTGCTAAGAAGAAATTGCCTGCTCTGGCTACAAATGAGGCTGACAATAGTTTTTTGTGATCCAAACCAAATCAATGAGCTTAACAAGGCCATAAAGCTCCACAAAACTGAGAGAAACTATAGAGCTGGGTGATACTTCTGTTTGTCACTATGAGAAACACCTTTGACATTAATCAATAAATAAATATTGATTAGTGCAGCTTTAACATTGGCGTCAAACTCTAGGCCACAAACTAGTTAATAAAGTGCTTTATATTAAATACTGCATGCTTAAATTAAGGGGTATCTTTTGGCACACTACAACAAACTTGACCTTGATACCCGTGTGTGGGCTGGAGTTTTTTGGATGGAATCCACTGCTGGCAGGTCATTATTGAATGGCAACCTTTCCAATCGTGGATTCAAAGATCCCCTCAATTTTAGTTATTAAGGAAACGTGTCTACCCTCTTGAAGCCCTAATATGCCTGACAGCCGAAGGATACGTTGGTTTCTGCGGACGGTTTATATTTCTCCTTACTAAAATTAATTTCTTACATAGAGTGTACAGCGAGTCACATTTTTGACCTTGATCCTTTTTACCACAACTTGCCCTCGATTCCAATCTCTGTCGGGTCCCTACAGAAGTACTAGCATCTTGCCAGCACTCTCCTCATTCATTCTGTCTGGCCGGCCTCTCTCGGTCACTCTACTACTTTCAACCGCTCTCTCCATCTTGCCGTTTATCCAATTTCTGTCCTTTTCCCCATTTTGTCTTCAGTCAGTACTTGCTCTTGATGATCCTATGATTGTATACAGTCATTTCCTCTCACTCCCTGCCTTGATCTTGTTCACCTCGGCCAACTTTCCTCGTTTAACTTGTGTCTCCTGTTGTAACTGGGAGATCTTCCCTGACAGGTTGTCTTAAAAAAAAAAAAATACCAACAAACTTCTCCACTATGTCTTCTCTGTTCACCTCTCCATCGCTCACGTGTCTTGTTCTCCCCTTTTCCTTTCAGTGTGCTGTATTTTGTTTCCCTCACCTATTTTTATTTCTGACATCTCTTCTCTCACTATTTTGTCCCAGACGTGAAGTTGTCTATTCCCTCCTTTTTCTTACTTCCCCACAGGGCCTCTCCTGCTTATCATTACCTCTCTTAACATCCCGCCCACTGCCCATCTCTTCTTCACTTTCTCCTTCCGGAACAAGGAATGAAACGGGAGCTTTCTGCCCTCTTTTCATCATTTTTCACTCCTCATTCTCTTTGTCCTCCCATGTTGCAATGTTACCACCTACTCCTCCGACTCATCATCCCCTCCAGGCTCCCTTCAGACTCCTGATCAGAAAGAGGGAGTGAATTTCTGTAACTTCTCATCTTGTGGCATTCTGTAATATCTTTTCCGAAAGGGTGACAGTAGTAGATCTTGGCGTGTGCATGCGTATGAGAGACAGCGGCAGAGAAACAGACAGATAAAGTGGGGTGTCATCTTTCAGGCTGCTTCCTAGAGAGACAGCAAAAAGCAAAGACAAGAATAGGGATCGAGAAAGAACGGTAAAAGAGCTGATGTGAAACATGTAAACGAAAGAGCCAAGTAGAAAAATCATCAATAAATACTTGCTGATTTGGGCAACGGTTATATAATGGTGGAATTTTTAGACTCAACATTTCTAGTCTTTATCTCTTACACAATTTCCATAAAAAGTCATTTAACAGCGCTTGCTAAATTACTGCTACAAATATGCATCCTCACTCTAAGCTCTCCTAATAAACAGAATTCCATTCAAGTAGATTACATTTGCCTTTTGTGGCTGCTCAATTAGGGAGGCTAAAACCCCACAGATCCACTCCCATTGCTGAACCACCACTATTTAACTAAAAACCTAAGAGGGATGTGTGTAAATTTATAAAATACCTACACCCAATTAGTTATTGTAACATCCCCCCAATGTTTCTCAGTGCTTCAATACTTCCCTTTTCCTTGTGGGTGGAACAAATGGTTGCCATACTCGATAATTTAGCTGCAAAATATAACAGCAAATATGATCCAGCTGATGGTCTTTCAACTTTGCCCCTTGCCCTACTGCTTACGGTCACAAATGGGACCCAAACTAAGATAAAAGTCCCACCTGGTCACCAAGGTTCCCCAAGACCTACAGTATATACATTGTAAGGAGGGAATTGGTGGTTCTGAGCACTCGGCTTAAGATAAACAGCTTTACGGCCACGGGGACTCTCAGCTGGGCTATAATTGAGACTAACTGCTCAGAGAAGGTCCTTTAGCTTTCCAGCTGACAGCACCAGTCAGTAAGCATGTTAACCTTGCTTCTTATCTAGCCATGCCTAAAGGCCAGATACTTTGGGAGATTATAACTATGAAATATTCAGTGTTTGCTGCTAGTGGATATTTCGGACCTTGGTCCGTTGTTTTCCTCTGCACTGCTAAATGCACCGCTCCTTTCTTAGTTGACTTCATTGAAAGTTTGGACAGAAGTAGAACAGAGAGTCAGAAAGACACAGGAGCTAGAAAGATATTTAGAAAATACATCACAATCTTCAGTTTATGGAAGGAAATGTTAATGTTCATTATCATTATGAATGTGATGTATGAAAAGAAGAGCTTTCTTAACTTATTTTTTTTGACCCAACAGGGGTGTTCCTTTGGCAAAATACATTTAGTTGCATTGCTTTTTTGCCTATTTAGGGTTGAAAGAAAGTAAATAAAAATTAAGGGAGCTCTGCTTCCAGTGTGTGGTATTTTTGTTGTTTGCTGTAGCCTGTTGTATGAAAAGATCCCATAAGGCAGTGGTTCTCAACCTGGGGTCCCAGGGGTCCTTGAGAGGGTTTCAGGGGGTCCACAGCAAAATGGGGAATAGTTGATTTTCACTATTATTCCATCCATAAGTAACACAAAGACAGAATGTATACGACTATTTTGGTCATACGTTTCATACACTTTCTGTAATAAAACAAAAGCAAAAATGCAACCAGATCAGGGACCTCGGGACAGAAACTTATCAAACGGGGATCCGTTGTCTAATATGCGCCGGGTCCTTGATATTAAAAAGTTTGAGAACTACTGCCATAAGGTGTGTTGTTGGCATTCATAAATGTTTGTTTTATCTAATAGTTGACAGCTGACAAAGTCCAACTTTCATTTGATTCTGCAAGTAGAAGGTGTAATTTATTCAATTTGATAATGTAAGGAATTGTACTGTGGAAAACAAACTATACAAGTAGACCTTCTATAGTTAAGCAACTTTGCAGATGTTTGGAGAAAACTTGTCATAAAAAGCATTTTTTATAACCTTTTGCTTCAAAAGAAATAAAAAGTAAAAATACATTTGTGTCTTATGGGCTGCCACAATAGGCTGTCATTCACGTCTCATGGGGTGAGGGCTGTATATACAATATCCGTAGCTATGTGGATTGCATATTGTCATCGGTTGCATCTTAAGCTGCAGCTTAGCTTGTGGTAGTTTAAGATCAAAGTGCTGTCAAACATCCGCAGCATTCAGACTACAAGGGGAACAGTCAAGCTTTAACAATGTCCCATTGCTTGCCAGCGCCAGCACAAAGATACTGAAGAAAATGTATTATTTCCATGAAAAATTCAGAGTTTAGCTGCATACAGAGATGCCAGACTTTGGCACATTGCTCAGCACTGCTCACAGCACTATTTTCAAAGTAGTACACCACTTGCTACGATAACAGTTTGCTAAGAGAGGGAAATTACTACTAAAGTTGCGCAGTTTGTCTTTCAGACAATAAAAAAAAAGATGAGGTCTTCTGCTATTAGTTTCTGAAACTACAGACTGTGAAAACAAAAAGACATTAGAATAAGAATGTTATAATACAAATGCCACAAAGGAAAACAAAAATGTTTGATGCTGCACCTCCTCTCCGTGAAAACATGCAGCACAGCGTTCTTTCACCAAACATATCCATTTGCTCCTGCGAAAGACCAAACCACTATTTTAAAAAGATATAATTTTAATTTATCATTGATTTTTATTTTCTATTTTCAGATCACTGGCTTCATTTTAGAGAAAATGGTACCAGCCTCCAACAATTTGTCAATTATGACTCAGCTCAAGTTAGTGGACAGACAAATTATGAATTATAAAGTTGTTGTGCAGTGATCTCATGCATTCTTGTTGTCTTATTTTGTGCAATTGTTTGTACATGATTTGAGTAAAGAAATATTTATTCTGTAACTGAAAACAGATGTCACAGCTTGCTCTAATCAACCACACAACAGAGCTGCAACGATTGCTAGACTGATCAATTTGTTGTCAAATTAATCGCCAACTGTAAAATGCACAACAACCAAACAACATTTTTCACCATTTTCTGGACCAAACAACTAATCGAAAAAAATGGAGAAAATGATCACACACCAATCGATAATGAAAATATCCGTTAGTTGCAGCCCTAGTCACCTCAAGTGAAGGCGCTCAAACTTTGAGGAGAGCAAATACTCCTCATTAGGGATTTTATTTTTAACATAAGCACAAGACAGGCTGGTGGATATTTAACCAAAATATCAGCAAATGGATGTCCCTCCATAGGGAATCAATCCTTTAAACATATCGGTGTTTGTGTTACCTAAGGAACAGCAAATAAAAACCTCAAGATTAATCCCTCAATTGCTCTTCATTGTCATAAAAAGGCAGCAACACTAGCTTTACCACCTACACACACTCCAGTCAAGTTGCATTTGTCAGTAAAAACAGAAGCCTTATGTAAAATTCAACCCTTACATGTCACTCGCTTGCAGGTCCACTGCTAGTAATCCCATAATTAATAGTGCAATCCACAAACTACAGTGAACTGTGGGTCACTAAACAACTGCAGGGTGTTTCATTCTACAAAAGGACAGCAAGGGACACACACACACTTCACCTTTGTAACCTTGCAAGCACCACTATACGCCCACAAAACCATTGACCCTGTCCCCTCTGTGTACTTGGGGTTTGCTCCTGCTGAATTAGAACACTGGCATTATTGAGTCTTACTGAATATAATTGAACCTTCCAACCACATAGATGGTCACTTGGGTTGGATATGCTGCACAAGTGTACCATCAAGTATACACACACACACCAAACCTAAGTGCAACATGCAAGCCAGGTGACGTCAGTTCATGTCTGCCAAACACAAGGCATTCAAGCTCAACCACCCACTTCCCTGGTCACCAAACACCCAAACACTGCATTCACGAGCAAATCTCGGTGGCTAGAGAAACGCATTTGTAATTTCTACATTTAATAATAAAAATGAAAAGCAACCAATGAATAGAATAATGCTGAATTTGAAAAACTGAATAAAGAAAGGCAACAAAATAAATTAACAAAGCAAAAATAAATACCTGGAGAACGCTGCAGAAAAAACATAAAAGCCAGTGAATGACAGAAAAATAAAACGAGAATAAGAAAAGAAACAAACACAACAGGGCGACAGTTTAATTGCACAGCCCTTTATCTACATGCACACAGTCACCAAAATGACAGTTCAAGTGTATGTTAAATAGAATAAACCCCAACAGTATCGCCAACACAGCGCTGCACACCACCCAAACTATCACCGCTTGACCAATTTCATTACACAGTCCACCACTATGCTGGGACGCTCATTGTAGTCTTAAAAGTCCTGACTGAACATAATTTTCCCCTTAAAGAGCCTCAAAGGAACGAACAAAAAGAGAAAATTTGTACTGAGGACTTTTAACCGTGTCTCTTCTAAGACTTTACAGACCCCACTGCTGCTTAGGCCGTGTGGTCTGTAAAGTCTCTAAATCATTCTGTCTGTCAGTTCCCAACTTCTACACCCACTAGGTTGTGACAGTACAAGAACACAAGTCGACATTATGTGCCAACTTTAAAACATATGCCATACACTGAGAAGACAAAGTATGGGGCAGGGGGGCGCAATGGATAAGACACATAACTTTGGTGTGAGAGACCCAGGTTCAACTCCCCACTGTGACACATCCACCAATGTGTCCCTGAGCAAGACACTGAACCCCTAGTTGCTCCAGAGGCCTCTGACATATATAGCAATTGTAAGTTGCTCTGGATAAAAGCGTCTAAAACTATCTTATGGTTACAATAGGTTGATAGATTTATACAAATAATAATAAAATCTCTCTAGACTCTAAACAAGATAAATTAAAACATTAGCACTAATGACACTACAAAAATGTGCCTTTAAAATAATTAAGACACCACTGTGACACTGAACAATGGAGGTAGCTTCTCCAGTTTTCATGGCAGTGATCCCCCACTCTGATCTGAGAGCAAAATGTCACAATAACAGCACACAAAAGCTGGACCCTTGTGCAATGAAGGCGGCAAGAATATGGACAGATAAGTGTCATTTCACCTTTTACCCCTCATCTGGACATCTTTATAATAAAAGCCAAATGTTGCAAAAAGGTGTGGAGGTGACATGTAAGAATACATTTTAGAATGACATAAGCTGAATGTTCTGGCATGGTTTCATGTGTGTGCAGTAATTTATGTAAGAAATATTAAGTTGGTTTACTCAACCATTGTCAGTAAGTGGTCCCAAGTGTAGTCTGAGTAGTACATTTGTTATTTCATGCCACTCCCACATGAAAAGTGTTTGAGTCTCCAGGAGAGATATGTAGGAGAGGGGAATATAGAAACGTTGACGGCAAAGAGGACTGGATTAAAAACAAACTAGAGGAAGGACAAGAGAGGGAATGAGAGAAGATATGAGAGGCAGGTGAGGGAAAAAAGAGAAAAAAAGTACACGAAACAGAGTAGAGGTTGCAGTTAACACCCATCTCCTGTCCTTAACATTGCCGCCCCCACCGTCTCCCTTATTGTGAGCTGAAAGAGTTTGTTTTCTCAGCAGTGCCGAGCATTAAGCTCAGATTCACCGTCTATTTAAAATGAGACAAATCCCTTTATTCTCTCACAACACCACACACTCTTGCACACATGCAGACACATGGAAACACACACCTTATTACTTAAATCTTTGAGAATAAAAAGTCTGGATTCTCTAAACAATCCTCCCTCGCATTTCTATTGATCTGAACATTATTTATGCGTCCTCTCTTTCACTCCTTCCGTCTCTCACTCAGCCCCTCCCTCGCTCCAATTTCTTCAAGAGCACGAGCCACATCACAGAATAAAATGCAAACGGCCAATCCTATCTTGTCACAGAAAAACACAGATAAGAAAATGCCACTGTGCCTTTAGAGAGGCATATCCTAAAATACATCTTCATTTCCTATCAGAACTTTACCACCCAGGCTTATCTCTTTTTTGGGAGGGGGAGGGCTGTCATCAAAATGGTGAACACAACAAACAGTTTTTCTACTTTTTAATGTTTGTAGAGAGAGGCGCCTGATAACCTGCACCTGATTTTGTTTTAATTGACAATTAATGAATCCAGACATTAGCTGATCCAAACACCTGGCTAAGGGCAAGCCATAATTAAACTCATTAGAATTAGAAAAGAGACTTTTGTTTTCAATCACTCATTAAAGCAGCCCAAACACAAGGCACTCTCCCAAAGTAATTTCTCTTTCTCTCCATCCCTCCCGCTCCTGTAGCACTTTAAAATCTTTAGCCAACCCTCTTGAAATCACCCTGTCCCTTGTTTTCCTCAATCTTTAACACTTTCTTTTCTCCATTTTGTTCTGCTCCATTTTTTCCCCTCATTACTAACTGGTGGATTTGTTTTTTTAAATGCTGTCCACGTAGCTCAAAGCTATAGCCTGCTATCCAGAAGTAAACATATTCAAACCTGAAACAATTCATCTAGTAACTCTTTGGACTCTTTGTTGCTAATACTGGACTTTTCATGTCCAAAATAGTAATGTGTCACTCAAAATCCCACTGAGGCGGTCCACAGTATGAGACCATGGTTAACATATGGTCTAGGTGTTTTTGAGCACCAGAATAGCATGCGTCTCACCGTTTCTATAATTTCATCTGAGTGGAAATGTCTTATTTGATTAGCTGAAATATTAAACAGGCCATGGCAAACCCAATCAACAGATGAGCATTTTTCTGAAGTGTCTGGCAAAGAAATCTTTGGTTATTCAGGCAGAGCAGTTGATTCCTGAATATAGCACACTGTGTATTCATTTCCCAAACTACCACACATCTGAATCTAATGTTGCTAAGGCCAAAAAAATACACAACCCATCCCTATACTTGAAGTCCAGCATCGCCAGCAGACTCACTGATTTAATTAGATCATATCAATCCATTTCAATTATTTTTGTCCTGGTGTGTGACAGGACAGAAAAGTACTTCTCTCCAATTATCTCTGTAAGGATGATTTTAGTGCTTTGACAGCTACATGACAGCTTCTGCAGGAGGAAAAAAAATGGACACCTCAGACCATTTTCAGGAACAGATTCCATTTCGCATTTTAGGTATTTACCTGATGCTCTTATCCAGAGCCACTTGGAGTGATGGCGGCGGTAGAATAAGCTTCAGTTAGTAGATCACCAAAATTATGAGAAAAAAGTTTTAAAATGGGAGATGGAAGAGACTTTTTTTTCCCCCCTGTTAAAGCTAAAAGCAAATTAGAGTGAGCTGAGGTGGAAGACGTGGGACGAGAGAGAATGTGTTGTGGAGAGAATGTGATTCGAGGTACTTCTTGAAGGAGTGGGTTTTCAGCTTATAACTGAGGATGGGAAATGGCTGCCTTTCTGACCAGTGGCAAAGTCATTCCACTTTTTGCCTTTTTGTACTGATTCATTGTGGCCCACAGGCTTGCAGTGTGTAAAAACCCCTTGAAATTCATAATTGTAAATAATCCCATGCCAAACTCTGCACTACAGTGTAACATTTCCTTTAACATGGCTACTTCCTGGAGCCTTGGAGAAATAGACTAACTTTTCTGCAAATAAGTTCTTTGATCAAGCGGCTGCTACATGAAAAGCAGACTGGTACTAATTTCCTCTAGTCAAAACAGCACATTTGCACAGCAGGCAACATAAAACTACAGCAAATACACTGTATACTGTAGAATTTATTACTGTAGATGTTGATTCCTAGTGTTTTTGGTCACCCTGTTACCTCTCCTGTAGCACCAAAAACTTTATTCATCAGCATTTTGTTTGTCCCATCCAATGCCGAGTCTACGCTCAATTAATAATGCAGCCTCAAGGGGCCACTACCAGGGCGTTAGACTTTTTAGTCTTGCTTTTTCTTTCCCCTCTCTCCCTCCATATCGATCTACCAGCAGTCTAGACTGTGATGAAATGCCACTCTGAAAGGCTTTGTCCAAGACGGCTGTAAACATGCCACCTCTGCCGGCCTTCTGGCTCTGTAGGGCCTCAACAAGGCCTTTGTAAATGTCTCAACTTGAGGGCTGTTAAGGGCAAGGCTAGTTTTACAGCCAAACAAGAACATTGCAGACTACTTTGGCTCAAAAATTACAATTAAGTAGACCTCAGCTTCATTGTCCACTAAGGCTGGACTGCTCTATAAATCTACCAAAGAGTGTTGATACATTCTTATGTATGTATGCTGAGGGGTAATTGTACTTTGGCAATGAACTGGGCACTTAGCATTGTCAGGAGTGGAAGGAAGACCAACAAACAGTGTATGAGTGAAGGAAAGTTTGGAGTGGTAAGTGAGAGATTTTGTACTGATGAACCGTGCTGAACAGTTGGCAAAGCATACATCATTTAGCCTTACGAGCAAAACAGACACTTTCAGACCAACACAGAGCGTGTAGGCTTGTAATAGAATTCTTTATTAGAGAGCACAGGGAGAGCAGGTATTCCTCAGGCTCACTCCGGGAAATAAAAAAAATTAACATTTAAACAGTCAGTGCTACTGGGCTGCCAGATGTTACAACAGAAACAAGCAAACCCAGCTGTCAAATAACCAGCAGAACTCATAAGGATGTATGGTGGCATTTCTTTTGTGGAGGGAAAAAAAAAAGCTCCAGTATTCCTGCTACATCTTTTTTTAAAACTGCTCGGCTTTCGATGAGCAGAATTGGCAGCTCTGACGAATCGGATTTTCCTCCAAGGTTTCCAAGCATTTTTAAGACATATACATAAACAGATGCAGTCACAGGTGTAGTCATCACATTTTACCGCACACAACAATAAACTACTGCTGCATTTAACGCTGCCCTGAAGATGAACTGCTGTGAAAGCATTTCATTCTCTTTGTGGGTGTGAGTGGAATAATCAGGCGACCAGCCAGTCGAGAGAAATCGAGTTCTGTGTTCCATTATGCCCGTTCAATTAGACTTGAAAATGTCTGAGAAAAGAACGGACACCCCTGGGACAAAGACTGCAAGACAAATGCATGGCCACTACAGTTCAAACTGCACTACTACTATTCTGCTGCTGCTGCGAAGAAAAAAATCTTTACTTGTGTTCACACTGTGAGCTACATGATTAAAAAGTCACTGGAAGTGTCGGAGGAAACTGCTTGTCAAGTCGGGTCAGATTTCCACATTTCTGTTTCAATAAAAATCAAGTTCAGAGCCATTCAAAGCCTCTCGTTTTACTAAAAACTCTTAATTAAAGCAGCACTAAGGGAATAAACATCTAAAATCCAAGGCTTAGAGCATGATTGCATCAATTATTTGGGCTCATAGCTCCATTTGTTTATTTTCAGTTAACGCAATCTATTAGAGTGACCCAAGACACCAGGATGAGGATACCAGTGGCCAAATTCTAAAAGAACATTAATATTACATGAAATGTATAATTTTGTTTGTCGTTTAACCCGTTATGAGAATGAGCTTGTTTGAGTGTGTGTTAATTGTGTTGGAGGCAAACTGCATTAATGTTTTTGTGTGGGTAACAGATGATTAAGCCCTAAAACCTTCCTGTGAGTGAGTGAGTGAGTGAGTGAGTGAGTGAGTGAGTGAGAGAGTGTGAGTGTATTAGAACACATCAATTAATCAGTGTGTGTACCGACCCTTAATTAAAAACTCCCACTTCCCCCTGGACTCTACTCCTCTGTGTGTGTGTGTGTACACGTGTGTGTGTGTACACGTGTGTGTGTGTACACGTGTGTGTGTGCACGCGCATATTTGCATGCAGATCACCGCTGCTGAATCTCAATATTCATGACTATGCATGGGTACGTGCTCACCACCACAGCTCATTCTTAAAGCCACATTTATCCGTGGTACATTTTCACTTTCTAACAAAAATGTCCCGCTGTGATTTCAGATACAGGTAATCAACAATTTTGGCCGCCCCAGGTATCTGTTGAGGTTCTACTCGCCAGAATGTGACAGCGTAGGTCTAACCTTAATTAATGCCCTATTACCATACGTTCTGCCCTTTGTTTGAAGAAGTTTCAAGAGTAACTCATCCTCCTGACTGAGCCTGAGGTCAATGTCTTTCCTGAAAGTTCACTAGGCATTAACTCTTAATTTAAGAATGTTGATCAAATTGTACTTCAAGGCAACATACCAGAGAAGATTACTAACTTGAAATAACGTGTTTGGTCCACATGTTGACTGTATTTTATTTCTACATGGGTTGTCTATGCTTCGCTGCCAACTCTTAATCTAAGCCTTCTCCCTTTCTTACTTTCTAATAACTACAATTAACAGCATACACATTTTTGCAACTTTCCTTTAATAGAAAATTCTCTCTTTACTTATTTATTAGGATCCCAATTACCATCCAGTATAAGCATTGGCTATTCTTCCTGGTGTCCATTAAATTGTATGTTTATAATAAAAAAAACTGCCTATTAAATAACATTTTCCAAAGCTGCTGCAGGTTACAGGCCTACTTTGGCAACCATTAATATACCTGGGAAGTCTGCCCAGTAAAGTCTATTTGTGGGGAAACATGGCTAATTTTGGCCTCACAGATTTATAAATTGTGAGCTTTGAGTCTTCTTCACCTATGGTTTGTGTGTGGCCTTGACATAGTCTGTTATGGTCTGTGCCTTTGCGCGCAGGAAGTGAACAGCAAAATTTGACCTGCACAGAATTGCGCATGTGAGACTGATCGACCCCGGTCACTGGGCATGGCCATTCAAGCTAAAAATTGTCCGATTCCAGTCATCTGCCAATCGATAAGTGCATCTTTAAGAATCACACATTGTGGTGAATTGAAAGGAAGTGAACTGCGGTTGACCCAAACCTCAGAGGCCATTACAGACCTGTCTCGTAGGAAAGTACATTACCCACCTAACTAATCAGATTTCACACCTTCAGCAAGGTCATTGCCTTCTCTTCACCACCTCTCCTACCTGCTGTTTCCAACTTTTACTCTGATCACAAATTAATATTCACAGATGTCCAGACTGCTGCTGGGGGGCCTGACAGTGTGTGTTCTTGTTTTTTTTAACGCGCACACATTAAACTCAAGCTGTGCCGTTAGAGCAAATAGGGAGACAGATTGAAAGAAAAGAATGACATAGGGGAAGAAGTGAGGATGAGGAATACATGAGAACTAGAAATGTAGAGAAGAGAAAGCGAAACAAAGAGGGGGAAGGGGGAAAGAATTAAGTGGAATCAGCCAAAGAGGAAGCTGTTGTGAAAATTAAAGATCAATGTGTTATTCACTTCTGTGCCGCTATACATAAATACCTAACCTTGACCCTAAGAAAGATTCTTCTTTCAATATGGTGAAAACGCACACTGAACCAAGTGTCTCTAAAAGGAAATTATTTCTCTACATCTATCATTTTAGTTTCATCTGCATCTTTCTGTATTGGTTTCCCCCCCCCCCCTTTTTCTCTGGCTTTAAATCCCCCTGGTGGAATTTGTAAATTTAAAAAAATACCATGAACTTCAATTTGTCCAACTGCATCATCATCCTTTCCAACTTTTCAGTCTCCCCTCATTCATTTATTCCAGCTTCCCTCTCCTAGTTTGTGTGTTTATTGTCATTCTGGTTCAATTTTATTCTCCAGCATCATCGAACTTACGTATTTTCTGCATCTCCTTTCCTCCCTTTCCTTCTTCCCCCCTCTCCTCCCTCTGTCTCCCCTCCTTCCTCTGGCCCTCTGCACTTCGTCACAGCAGATTTCCAGCTTTTAATCCTGATTATGGCTTCCAAGTCCCAGATGACAACATCCAGCTCTAACTTGCTGTGTTTGTACACGTGTTCATACGGCAGCACGATGCGGATTCAGGCTATAAACATATCTGTCTTATGTCTGCTGTTTGATTAGCTGTAAGACACGGTGTTAGTGTCTTTTTAGCGAGTGTGCACGTTTGCTTCATGATAGCAGACTCTTAAGCTGGAGTGGCAGTTTTAGTGGGCAAGTCACGTTTGTGTGAAAATACTTGCATGTGTAACATTGTTTTCCCCAGAAAGCAGCCGTTTTTTCCTGAATGATTGATTGTGCATTGTGTGGTGTATTTTGAATAGCTTAGTGGCTGTGTGGCACAATGCTCTGTCATCTTAACAACTCCGCCGTTCTTCCCATATTATCTCCACCGGACTCTTTTGTCCCATCTTCCCCTGCCAAAACCCGAGGTCATGAAACTCACTCTTGAAACATCTTTAAGAAATGCCACATTCTTGCAAATTTAAGACGAAACTCCTAACAAATCTGTATACTTATTTTTTAGACTTATTTCTATCACAAAAGCATCCTTTACATATGGGAAGAGGTGATCTAATGGAAATCAGAACTAAAGCTAGCAAATTAACTTCAACTTTGAGTGAAATGCAAACAGAAAGATGGGTCCTCTGGGCCCTGTGGTAAAATGACAGGCAGCCTAAACCATTAATAGTAATAGTAGTATAGGCTGACAAACTCTTTGTAGACTTGTTGCTACAGGGCTATGAGGTGCTCCAATCAATAGCGCACCATGGCAGTTGATAGCGTGTCTGTCAAGCCAGCTCTCCGAAAAAAGATTTTTTCACTCTTTTGAAAAATGGTAAAACATGCAGTATTAAAATAATTTATATTTCCTTACTCAAAGATTGAGGACAATTCAAAATTCCTATCAACTTTAAGATATAAAGGGTGTGGACGAAACCTTTACAGTGTAAAGCAATCCAATATAAGGTAAATCTGATAATGCTCCTTTACTCTATGTTACGTTTTGAAGGTGTAGTTTGTGGTATTAATGTACTGGATGGCCTTATACATTGTACTATATTGTAAGGTGTTTCTTTTCTTTGTCCAACGTACAGTGCATATAGGGATACACAAACAAGGACACCTTTCAACCACACACAAAAGACCAATTCTGCCCATTTCCCGTTTACAGCTTTTTAAAGTGGGGACCCTGCAAATGGCCGGCAAAAGAAAAACTGTTAATTTATGGTTAAGTGACAGGAAACTGCTTATTAAAATTGATCATGAAAGATACTTTTACATTTTGTACAGTTCACCTATTCTGTGTTAATCTAAGAGTAGTTTTGCGGCACATAAACCCATCAGCGCAGGATGAAAAGCTAAGACTTCTCCTGAGAGTAGCTGAAATTTTAATGCCTTTAAAGCCTTAAATTTAGGCAATTTACATCAGACTTTGGTGTCCTCAGAGTTTTTAGGAGTCAGCCTGCCTCTCTGCTCACACCACTAAACACGTAAACAAGTCTGCCTGTCATTTTGCTGTTTTTATTCCTGTCCCTTTCATTTTCCATCAGTGTCAACTTTTTTTCCCCTACCCAACTGCTCTCATATTTTTCTTTTCTCTTCATTCTACGCACTCTTTCAATCCTAACTGTCCTAACTTTTGGCTTTCACCCATGTGTCACCATTGCCTCACCTTGCATTCCTCCATTCACCCCTCTGTCAGTCAGCTAAACCTTCTTATTTATGCGCTAATTGGATTTGCATGTTCTTGATCTTTTATTCAATTTCCTGAAATAAGGCTTTTCCAGGACTTGTACACACAAGAGTGCACGTAGAGGTGCACACAAACATGCATGCAATCACACACACACGATAATTACAAGACTGTTCGTGTTATTAAGTACCGTGCAAGTGGCTGTTTAGAGGTGTGAAATGAAAGAGATAACAGATAACCCAGCCCCCAGAGACACACATAAGTGTGTGAGAGAGTGTGTATATAACTGTGTGACAGAAACAGTGTCTGTTAGTGTGCGTGTTGTCAGAGTGTGTCTAAACCTCTTATTCCTCCCACTGATAAGTCAGAGATGAGATGGATTTCCCGTCTCTCCTCTCCGATTTGCAAATGCTGAGTGAATGATCCTGCTTCTGCCTAAAGTCAAAGGAGGCTAACTCCAGTTCGGAAGGAGAAAAAAAAACAAACAAAAAAAACAATAAAATAAAGGAAGGAAGAAGGATTCATCCTGACACTAGGTCAACACTGATCTCACTGCGACTAGAGTGACGATGAGTGGCGAAGGCAAAGAAAACCAAGGAGAAAAAACAAAAAAAAAAGATGGTTGAATAGATTTTCAGCTTGATGATAAATGAACAAATAAACTTAACTCCAATGTTCTGTCAATGAAAGCTGTTATGTATAGTCCAGTTTTAAATGACTTAATCAATGCTCTGCAATAACAGACTCTTCAGGAGAAGCACAGATGTTGAGGTTGCTTGCACAAAGCTTGAAAAGCCACTTGCAGCGCGGTGGTCTTTTGTTGTGGCATGAAAGTTAGATGTTTACTCCTCTGTACAGTTGACCTCATTCACACAACATTGTCTCAGTTTCTCTTGAGTTTATTGGAAGAAACTAAAATAAAACTAAGAAAAGCTGTGATTCATAAAGTATTATTTATACGCATTACCAATGCAGGTGATTTCTGTTTCAGCTTAATTTGGATGTAAATTAAGCTTTAGAGTTTGGATTAAACAATAACTGTTTCTGATTTGACTCTTCATCACAATTTATTAATATAAATAACAGCTATAAAAAGGGCCAATATGGATTCTAGAAACAGACTGCAGGTACACAAAATCTGGAGATCAAGATTTAAAAAAATGGTAGACCATGGAAAAACACATGTAACCAAAACACAAGTCAGTGAACCGTTACCGGGAGACTCACGGACCTGAAAACAAGAGATACACATGAGAGAACTAGAAGACAACTTTGCTCATGAGGGAAGACAGAGGTCAAACAGGTGAAGTAGTGGAGGAGCGTGACAGAAGAGAAGAAAAAAAAACAAGAGCGTTCGGGAGTCGTATACTTGGCAGGCAGAGAAAGAAACGAACAGAGCGTAGGGTATTATAAAAGAGTTAGACAAGACAACACAGGCACTGGGAAACAGCGTGCTTGGCCAGACAGACATGTTCACAAGTCCACCCTGACACAGGTTAACACAGACACACACTTGAGACCAGGTAAACAGAAAGTATGCAGCAGCAACAATCTGAGGGTTACATTCCTGCTGTTCTGATAGCCCAAATGTAGCTGTGTGTCAGTACTACACTATCTTAAAAAAAACAGAATCTGCTGAATGTCATAATGAATGACCAGCTCTACTGACAACTAGGGATGGGGATCAATACCTAGTTCTAAAAGGACCCAGTTCCAAAATTTCTCAACATCCGAAAATCAATAAGGTCCGAGCTTATTGATACCGCTATCGAGACTAGCGGGTCCTATAATGTAGAGTTACGTCTCGAGCGTCAAATCTGGTTTAACTTGGAACGCGATGAATAAGAAAACTAATGTTTATTTAGTGACGGCACCGGAACGCGGTATTAAACGGACCCGCGACTGTTTATCATCAGGCTGCAGCCTCTGCGGCTCCTTCATACACAGACACAGCACCCAGCAGAGAGAGAATCCGCTCCGTTGCGGTGGAGACTGTGAGGGTTACGTTAGCTCCAAACTACTCCAGTTGCCCAGAGCTATGCTCGTTACTGTAAGTACATGCAATAAAACTTTCGCAAGTAAAAAAGACAATACTTTATTAATACACTCTGTAAGGTAAACCTGTAGAAAGGGTTAATTTAATCAGCTCTGTCCATCCTGTATGTTTTATGCAAGCACAGCTAATGTTAGCTTGGCAGTTAGCCAAATGTTAAAACAAGCAAAAAAGAAAGCCGATTGTCTGGAGCATAGACTGGTCTGTAGGCTTAAGATCTGGCACATTGTTATAAACTCAGCTGCTGGCTTAGACAAGCCAGCCGCTCTTCCTTCGACCAGGTAACGTTACCTGCAGGCAGTGAATAACAGCAGAGTGGAGGAAGAGAGACTGATACAGACTAATGTCGCCACTCACTATTGTGATGTCAGATATTGAGTTTATATAGTGACTTTGGTGTTGTAAACATTAATGTAGCTGCACTAGAAACATTTAATTGTATTTAAAATATTAAATTCTAATCCTGTAATTAATTTAAAATCAACCAGGCAGTTGGCTAATACGCGCACTTCAATATTTATTCATTGCAAGTTATGTCATCTCAATATATAAAAATGTTGTCGCATATTGAATATTTTCCTCACACCGTGCAGGCCCACCTCATGCCCATTGGGTCTGGTCTTACCAAATAACCATCAGCAAATAATAGTAAAGTATCGATAAAGAATCTGATTGTTAAGCCGTCTCAGTAAGGGTATCAAAGAAAAATGAACGATCCCCATCCCTGACAACTGCACAGCGCAGCCAGATAAAATCATAGTATCCACAAATAAATGGAGCGCACACAGTTTATTTATTTATACGATATGATGAATCCCAGCTGTCGCTACATATTTGGCTAGTACTATTCATGCAATACTAATTCAAAACATTTATGAAACAAATTGAAGTGTGAAAAAACAAGAGCAGAGAAATAATCAGAGGACTAAACAATGAGGAGGAAGATGATTGAGCGAGAAATAAACTACCAAGAACTAGACAGTACAATAAAAACCCTTTCCTCCATTAAAAATGAACTCATGTTTAGTCACTGTGACCTTGTCCAAAAGACGGACCAAAATCCATGTGACACTTAAATAATCATGTATGACAGAAGTGCTGATTAAAAAAAATAATGCTCTTACTTTCATTGATATGAAGCGAATAACACCAGGACAAGTGTGCCGGGATCTTAAGATGGGAAGTAGCCTGTGATCTGGCAGGCTATAACGATGCAAAACATTACAGAGATTCTTCAAAGAGCCTCTCTAGATGGGAATCATCACCAACCACCCTCTCACTCACTCACACAGACAGCGCTACAACCTCAGGTCACCTCCAACTCTCTCACTCTTACAGATGAGGTGTAAAGATGAACAGCGACAAAACCAAAGTGCCTGAAGCAAAGCCCCCGGTGTCGCAAAAATGACTTCTAAACAAACAAACAAACCGAATACTACATAGTTTATGAATCACAGCCTTTTCCTCACGCTACCTACCTACAAACCTACACACTCGCATCCAAATCTCGCAGTCTGTTGAAGTCTCAACCCATCTCCCATCTATTCGTCTACCTCTGTCACGCACACAGTCCAGGAATCAACAGGAACGTGTCCAGAAAACATCAGATGTTCTGCAGAAAGGGAGTATGTGTTTGTTCCCGAGCTCATTAGTCAGTCAGTCATTAGCTGGTTTCACATGATAAACCATCAACTTGTGTGATGAGCAATTTGCACAGGACAGATGCTCCAGGTCCTCAGGTCCCATCAAGAACTGGTCCTTTGGGACACCTGGGGCAGATTTATTACTTGAATCACACCAATTCTTTTTTCTTTTTAAAAAAACAAAACAAACGGGTCCTTGATGTGAGACCAAGGTAAAGAAAGCAGCCTTTTTATTTCCAGCCAGCAGCAATGTCGTTTAAAACAACACAGTAAGGATGTCTTAAAAAAGCAGTTGATGGCTACTTTTGTGATATTGTGCTTAAAGAGGCCAAAACTGCGTATCACTCGGTTACTACTGTAGTCCGTAAGCTAGGTGGGCATGCTAACAGTTGCAGCTTTAGTAGAGCATATAAACACTGTTGATTCCATTTCTTATACTTTTGCTCTTGTATTTTTTTTTTTCCAGGATTGAAAAATATGTACACCACCCTTCACTCTTTAAATGTCGAGTATCACGTAATGTGTATGGGGTTGTAGCCATACACATTGCTTCAGCATGTGGAGAAACACACGAATAGTTAACTGATCGGGGGAGGGGATTATCAAAGGGTCAATTAAGGTAGACAGATTTAAAGTTCTTCCTGGACAGCAGTGTTTATTTTTTGTTATCCTAGTGTTCAGAACAAATTTATTTTTTATAATTCATTGCCTCATGTCAGTGACTTAAAGAGCCTGCGATTAGAAAAGATTTACAAACCCTGATTTCTTTTTGTTGTCGCTATAAAGAATACACACAAACGCCGACATTATTCAGTCTTCGACTCTTCTAAATTTAACCAGCAATGTGCATTGAAGACAAACAGCCACAGGTGCACTGAGCTCTATGGGCCATGCCACCTTACTTGTCGCTTTCTGTTACACACTCCATCTTGATTGCCCTTTTGCCGTTTTCCCCCCGCTCATCTATCCATCTATCTTTACCCTCCTGCCTCATGTCTTGTCGCTTTACTGCCCATCACTTTCCTCCCCTCTCTTTTTGCTGCTGGATTTGTGACATTTTACTGCTTGCACACATGGCTCATCCTTTGCGCGCGCACACATACACAAACATACTGATAGACCAAGACACACATACAGGAGATAAACAGGGCTTTCTGAAATGCCAAACATAATTCCACACAACAGAGGAGAGCAGCATGTTCTCAAGTGTCAACCAAGTAACTCAAACTTTGGTTGGTGCATTCTGGTTTTCACTTGAATTGAAAAGGTAAAACGATACTTCACATGCTGAGGAATTGTCATGATTACAGGAGCCACACAACTCAAAGAAAGATTTGTAAAGCTTAGTGTGGTCTTTCTCAGATTTGCTGTGGCCACATTTTCTTCATTGGGGGGGGGGGGGCAGAGTTATGAGGATGTCAGTCTTCAGCGTCATATCTCTTGTGAGCAGACCAAAGCATTAATCGTTCTTGGATGTGTTGCCAACACTCTGGCTTACTGGTGACATTCCAACACGGCACTAGCAACACTCTCCAAAGCTACCACTCACAAACCCAAAGAAAACACTGAACCACAACTCTTGTTGTAGACAATAAAGGAACATCTTCATTGGTCTCCATCAGCACATGATTATCTTGTCATAGTGCTCTAGATTCAGCCAACTATGTATGCTTATTTATACACATATCAGCCACCTGCTAAATGAAATTAATTAGCTAGGACAGAAAACACTTGCTGAATTAAGTAGGGTGTCCACGTCAAACAAGTGTCACATTTTCAAACTATTTACTTCAGCAAAACAATAATTTATTTGTTTGGGTTTTTTTTTTGAGCCACAGGAGCAGACAACATATTACTGTGGTTCTACGGTACACAATCCAGGTTTTCAGGAGCCCATCTGGTTTTCAGTGTAGAAGGCTACTCAACTCATGGACAGAATCAAACTTGTGATGCCAGGTGGTTGCAGTTAACTATCTGGTAAGATGGAAAACCTGAGCTCTTAATGTGTGTTGTCATAAATAATGTGCATATTTTTTTTCAAGCTGGCAATGGATGATTTCATGCCATTCATCCATTATTAAACAATACAGGTGCATGGACCCTGGGACATCAAACCCAACCAGACCACTCTTAACAACAGGCAGGCTTTAAATTCAGTGGTGTGAGAATGTTGAATGTTGCTTGTTTTGCTCAACAGAATCTTTGAAAAGAGATGTCAAAGTTTCAGACTGCCACCAGCAGTCTTCAGAGAAACACGTTTAATTCAAAACCTTGTAACAGTTATCCAGTGTGTTTTGCATCAATGTACCGTTTTCTGCCGGTGTCAATGTGATACAAAGCTTTTATACTAGTTTGATGGTACAGAATGGAAAGTTCTCCAATTCATGTCTGATCAGCACATGCACCAGGGTTGCTCACAGTATCTTGTTGCACACACTGTCCTCTGTCGTTTTGTCCTTCCAAAAGAAATCCTACTTTTACACTGAGAAACAGCTGTTGCCATTGCAGAGAATTATTTCAATTGCAGCCAGCGTAAGAGAGGTACAGAGGTTGGCATCCTAGTGTGTTTACATAATCAATTGAGGAGAGGACAAAGTGTCCACAAGCCCATCACATCCTGGCTAACATCAAACACTTTCTCACTCTATTAGAAGGGAACATTTATCTATTAAATCTGTGCTGACAGTTTGTCAAGCACACTCCAACTTAAATGAGAAATTAGAGTTGAGAAAACCAATTTGACTTGCAATTTCACCTCATCATGACTAATTCAAAGCAGACTGAGGAATTACTATGACTGAGCAGACTGAATTTTCAGTTCCACTACGCTACAGCTATCCCTTTATTCTCATCACCCCGATTTTCATCTCTCTACATGTAAGAAACACTGTATGAAATACAGCAAAGCAAATGTTAAATGAAACCATTAACTGATCTTTTATTTATTTATATAAAAAATAAATATTTTTTTTTTATTTTTAATATTATACTCCACATCCTGTATAATGGGTACCCAAAACGGCAAACACAAGTGGATAAACTCTTACTGACCTATGGATGTAAACTCACACCTCCAAATGAATTTACATTAACCCCTGCTGACATTCATTCTTGTTTAAATTACACTCAAAATAGGACATGAAGAGCTTTTCTTTACTTGGTTGTGCAAAAAAAACACAATAAAAATAAGCATCATTGCTCATTTTCTGCCACTCTGTTTAACAAAGACAACATTTTAATATGTCACTGGCATTTCAGCTTTTAAATAGGCTTTACTGAGGCTTAATAACTGGAATGTGTCTTTTCACTTAGCAACTATATAAATGTTACATTTCCAAGAATTTGAAATTATTTAGTTGCTTTTCCATCTTACCAGCATCTCTACACAAAAAAAACAACTCAACTGCTGAGAAGACTTGCTCACCTTGATAATTGACTACCCTGGCTTCACCTTGAAATTAAATGCTTTAATTTACACAGTAATAAATCTATGTTGACACTGCTCATGGTATTAATAGCTCAACACAACTTTCATCTCAATGTACAGGGCAAAAAAGGCACATGTGAATTCGCTGTTAAGAGTTACTTCAAATTACCTCAGACTCATCCAGACAGCAAATGGACCTTTTTCCATAGCAGGGTGAAAATGAAAGATGCAAATGTTTCAATTCTGTACTTCTTTCTTATCCAACTGAACCAGTAACTAGCTTTAAACAAATTGTCAACCATCTGTTAAAGTAAGTACTTGGAGTGGCAGAGTTGTTTTAACACCAACTTTCATTAGGCTGACAAAAACAAAAATAGTACAATTTTCCCAGTCTGACTGACTTAACACTGTGTACCACACTAAGTATCATGTTTATAAGGTGTTTTAAAAATAAAGCACACAATACCAAAGAATCCAAGACTTTTTACTTTCTTTGTACGGGTGCAGACTCCGGGTGGCTTTGTCTGATTAGGAGTGTAAATATTTGTGGTAAGGTAAAGGTGTGGGAGACGTGTGATGCTGTTCATGACATCATTGGTTTATATGACTGGTACATGAACAACCCATGCAGCTCATTTATTTTTTAATTACCTCCACCTTCTCAATCTGTTAGCTCAAAAAACATTTGCACTAGGTGATAATGTTTAGCACAATCTCCCTAGAGGCTTCTGTGTTTTTGCAAAGATATATTCGTCAGTTTTAGATACAGGGTATGTTTTCAGTCTGAAAACCAAGAAATAAAGAGTATTAGAGAGCAAGTAATCAACCAGAGAGGTCACACAAAGATGTAAGAAGTGTCTAGGAACACTGAAACACCACTTCACAGTAACCTGTTGTACTCTGCAGACTGGCTTTAATTGTTTGAGATAGGCTCTTATCAAGCCATTCACAGCAAACCAATACAGAGAACACCGTCACATTTAAATCTCTGCTGTCAAGAGAATATCGCTCCTCAGGGTCTAATGCAGTTGCCTACTTTTCTGCTTGACAACAAAGCATTTTGACATATTCCACAGTTTTCCATCAGCTCAAGAGGTCATGCTTTTCTCACCCCGCAGGAAATAATGATGAGCATGTTAAATGCAAATGAAAGCAGGAAAAAGCTGCAGACAAAGCACCAGCACCCTCAAGCACACATGGCAGGATGTCCTACCTTGACCCCTCGCACTCTGAACTCGGCCAGGGCTCGGCTCATCTTGGAAGCGGCTGTCTGCAGGTCCTTCCCGCTGGCGATGACTTTTACCAGCAGGGAGTCATAGTGGGGGGAAATGACAGCACCCTGGAAGGCAGAGGCACTGTCCAGGCGGATGCCCATGCCTTCACCGCTTCGGAAGACCTGGCAGGAACAGAACAGAAAAGCGACGAGTGAAGGACTTTATATAACAAAAAAATCTTGATATTTAAAAAAAATAAGATTACAGATTCCCTGCATAAACAAATACATGTTCAAAATACTGTTGTTCATTGACACCAAGTGAATTATTTTAAATAAAAAGGTTAAAGGTGGATTCTGCTGCAGTTAGCAAGAAAATACGCTAGTACAATTTGTCAATTTAAGATTTAGTGTTTTCATTAGAGCAATCATTGTCTCATTCTGCATGGTCCACAAATATCAGTGGATGTATGTTTTTTTTAAAACATTCTTCAGATACTTCTTGCAGGAAATTGAGTGTCGATTATGTGCAACTGCGGTTCCTCAGTAATCAGCTTTATCCGCAGTACTTAGGAAACAATTGTACAAGTAATTGCACCCCTCTGTCTCAGCTCACAGGAGGATAAAAGATCAGCTGTCTAGTACATGTAGCCATTGCTTCAGAGGTCAAAAGAGGGAGGCAAGAGAGCATACCAGTCACACAACAAAAGTGAAAGACAGGGCATCCAAGTGGTTCGGTGGTCTGAAATGTGTCAGTGTGTTAGAGTTTAAATCCAGCTCTGGATCCTAGTCACGCATTTCTCAGTATTTCATATCACCCACAACTTTAAACTGTCAAATGAAAGTGAACATACCAGGAACCTAAAAACTGCCCAAAATAAATTTGGCAAACTAAAACTTTGACACTGCACCCTTCCCAAAGGTGCAAGACGCAGGGTCAAATGGTTCTTTGCTATTGAGGGTTTACCATTTTAGTGTAGTGGCACAGCATTTTTCATTCCTTACATGTTTAAATTTTAACACATCCACAGCATTTGTTAATGGTTTGTTAGTGGATTGTAAATGTGGACATCGCACATCTCTTAAAACGTAAATTAACCTGCAGACATACGAGAAGAGCAAAATAAAGAGATAAGAGGTGAGAAAACAAGCATGAGATGAGTTAGAAACAGAAAGGCTGGACTGTTCCAAAGCGCTTGGCAAGAGAGCAGAGGAGAGATGTGAAGAGGAGACTGAGGACTGTCCAACACCACAACATATGGAGCCCCTCGAGGGGCCGGAAGAGAAAGGAGAAGAAATTGTAATTATAGCAATGTTGTGCCACAGTGATGATATGCTGGTAATATGTTCAGACAATGTAGATGTGCTGCCAGCATTCCAACAATATTTTTTCATTATACTTTTGCTCTTTACAACTCACCATTTTATCTAAAGTGATTTTGCCTTCATTCAGTTTTGTTCACCTCCAACAGCTTAAAATCATCAAAACACTGTAATTCCAAAACGAAACACACACACACACACACACACACACACACACAAGGAGTTCTAATCTTTTTCAACTTAAAATGGAGGCCAAGCTGAAAGAGACTGCCTACATAAAGCTGTGAATGTATGAGATGCTGAAGGAGCGGAAATTGTCACGAATATTGCTGCACACTCAGAAATGGCCTCTACACCTGTGCAATATGCTGTTTCAAAGCTCAAAGCCCCAATTTCCAGGTTGTGATTTTCATAAAGCCCTGCACACCCCTTTGATTTTCAAGGCTCAAGGCTGGCCATCAACACTTCAAGTGTCATTGAAGTAGATCTCAAAGTTCCACACTCACGCTTTCTGATGTGTATGTGAATAACTCAGCATAGATTCAATTTGAATTCAAAGTGTAGGTTTTTGTATTTGAAGAACGTGATTACAACAGACACCCTTCAAATTTTAAAAAGACTGCTGCAGTGCCAGTACACTTTGTTATTTAGCAAGCTTCAACAGCTTTGCTTGCATAAAACCATTTTCTGAGGACAGAATCATTTTCAAGTAAATACATTTCAGGTAGGGACAATTGTTCAAAATAGACTCGTAGCATTCATGAATGCAACCCCGATCTCTACAGGAGGGAATATTTTACTGAAGCACATAAAACAGGGACACTCATGATTTCTGCAACTGACTGAACAAAAGACAAACTAAGAGTTCAACAAACGGGTGACAGGCAATAAAACCAGGAATGTTTTTTAAAATGTGTACAGTATTTACGTATATTTTTCTTTATCTGGTGTTTTGTAAAGTCGAATGCATCAAATAAAAATCTAACCGTACTTTTGATGAGCCATATTTTGCTACAGTAATCTTGATGACTCAAGTTGCCTATCCTGCTTTGTGTAAATGCCTGTGGGAAAATCTACACTGTTTCCTTTTCCTTTCATTAAATCTTTCCTCTCTGTGAACAAACCTTATTTTCAAATTGTTCTCCGTCGACCCTTAACACTGCAGGCCAAGCATACACATGGACAAATGCAGCTGTTAAGTGTTGGCTGCTGGGGTTTATTTGCACGTCGATATTATATATCACACAAAATATGGTAAAACCTTGCTCACTTTGGAGATGATTCTGCTCTTAGCTTTGACCCATTCAGTCTATACGTCCCCACTAGTTGACTGAGCACCAAGGCCTTTTTCTTCCCAGTTACATCCAGCTGAATAATCACGCAGTTTAGGCACTTTTATCCAGAACAACTTGAAGTGATAAAAGGGGGAGGCGAAGGATCAGAGACAGGCTCAAAAGCTCTTCTGTTCCCTGAAAACCTGGCCTTTGTTGTTGTCTTGCAGTGAAGTTTTTTTTTTTTAAATCATTAGCGCTACCCAACAGCTCTCTTACTCTCTTCACATCTGGAAGCTGCCCACACCATCTAGGGTATCGACTGACTGGGTATCTTGTCATATATTTCCTGAAAGCCAAATGCAACCAGACAAAGAAACAACACTATCGTGAACACATCTGCAAGATTACACATTTTATCAACAAAGAAAACATTTTGAGCCTTTAAATATGGGCCAATATTGTAATACAATACAATTAATACAATTTCCTAACTGTGAACAGTGTTGTCCTGCTTGTGTCAGGAGACTAATCAAACACACTGCAAGACAGATGTTTGCCGTTACACTTTACCACACACACACACACGTACAAATATATGCATATAAATATGTAGTTGGACTGGAATCCACAAAACTAGCACAGTGGAGCCTCAAGTTATTGAAACCACTCAGATATAGGTTGTTTTGCAGAGGAAAACAAATTTAAAAAAATAAAACATTTAATTGCACAGGGCTTTCAGAAACTGTGGATGCACAAAGTATCGTGAATGGCCTTAAGGTTTATAATTAAACTGAGTCTCACTTGATCTACTGTATGAAAGAAACAAATAATCCCAACAAACAATATAGTTTTGCACATAAGGCATGTGTGGAAGCACTTCCATTTTACTTTAGTCTACCATTTCCTAATGAGGGACAATGCGCTTTTAAGTTGACCTTTTGTGTACGCGCCTTTATGAATAGTAAGTTAATTTTGGCTTTGGGGCATATCGATATGAGATGAATGGTGCCACAGCAACAGCACACAGAGATGAGAAACACACTCAACAAGGACTCAAACCTAAACAGTGCCACTAAAGATTTTATAGCCAGACGGGGGAGTGTTGGTGGGAGCAAAAGTGAGAGAAAGAGAGCGAGTGCGAAACTGTACAGGCATAATTGAATGAAAAGCCAAGCACAATGTTAATAATTGAAGTCAAGGTGTCAGCTTCTTTTAGCCCAGGGCACTGTAACAAGAAACCCCCACTTTTTTCTCTCACATTCGCTCCATGTCATTGTCTGTCTCTGTCTTACCACCCTCTCTCTCACGCTCGATAGTCACAGATACTAATAATCTAAGTACAAAGGCTTTGTAATAGACACATACATGCACCGATTTGGATCCCTATTGTCCTGAACTCCCACACATCACTGCCATCTAGCTCACAAGCTCGTGTCAGAACTTCCAGTTTGTTATTAGCTTACTTGTAATAGTATTTCCACAACACGATAACATACCACTGGTGACTTCTCACTGTAGTTTACGCATTTTACTCTGCATTTTGTTCATTTCTCACAGCCTATTGCAAGTCTATTTTAAATCAGTCTCTCTCTCATTTGTCTGTCACCACCTCGCTGTCTACAACTTTCTTCTTTTTCAGTGCTTGATGTGTATCACTCAGAAACACTCTTCATATGCAGCATAGGTCAGTGGTGTATTTCTCTGACACTGTATGAAAGAGCACTGGTCTGCCATGGGCACATTACAAATCCTCACAGCCCGGCCTGCTAGAGCGGTCTTAAAAAAAAATGATTTCTCAAATCTCGAAAAACACACATTTCTCTTCAGGAATTCAGAAAAACAAGTTGATTTCCCCACTGACGCCCATGCATTTTCAAGAATGTCAAAATGGCTTCTCGATGGGTTTCAGAAGCCCAAGTCATAACACTTCCTGAGCGCGTGGCGGAAAGTGAAAAATCTAAAAACAGAAAAAGCCAACAGCATAAAAAAAAAAATGGACTTACAGTGTTTCACTTGACTGTGGTGATATGTTGCCTTACAAGTGGAACAAGGCAAGAGAACATTTGCAAAAAAAAGTGTCAGGGCCCGGGAAGTGTATCTGAATGTTTATTTAAGGAAAGAGAAACTGTGTTACTCTGATGTCAATACAGATTTTGAACACTTTGCTCAGTGACTTGAGAAAATAGGTTTTACCCAAAAAACTGGGAAATAAGTTGTGTGAATTGGAGTAAAAAATGTGTGCTCATGTGCCAAAATGCATTTATCACAGTGCCTTGCAATTTATCATCGAGATAAAAATCACACTCACCATTGTGAATTATATATGATGAAGAGAAGTGGCTCTCTCTACCTAAAGGACAAGAATTCCATTTCACTGCACTTATCCAAAGGACTCAACTCCTGAAACTGCTTCAATTTTCTTCATTAGTTCTTTTAATTTCCACAAGCTCACAGCTTACATAAAGAATAGCTTTAATTTTTGCATCTTTGCCAGACCGCTGAGTTTAAAAGTGCATTCATTGGGTTTGTTTGGCATTAAGCTATAAAAAGCATCTTATAAAGTTTTAATGGCTAATATGTTAGGAATAAATGGCCTATTTATACATCCAGCAGACACAAAGCAAGATTAACTTTCATTTGGATGCAAGTGTTTGGCAACCTGACAAACCTTAAAAGTCAAATATTTACTTAGGTCTGTTTTTGGTCTCAACTAACTCCTGAGGGAGTTAAGCTGCTTAATGCTTCACTATGTTCACCAACAAGACGCCAACTTTGTGCTGGCCATAAAACCAAAACAACAAGCTGAAAGAAGCTAAAACACTCCGTAGAGCTGCGTGGAAAGGCAGACCTGTATGGTAATTCTCAGTGGGTTTGTCACTACAAGCGACCCCTTTCTTATTACATCATTTTACGTCATTGATTGTTGCAGCTTTAATTTGACTGAATTGCTGTGCTGTTCTTAATGTTCGACTTAAAAGCAGATCTTGGGCTAAGTTATACATTCTTGGTGGGGTTCCCATCTCCTTGGTTGACCTACATTATTTTGGTTCATGCTTCCACATTCATATAAAAATTCATATTAGCTTCTGTTGATAAGATACAGTGCTCTTTCTAAGGTATTGTTAGTCTCACAGAGTCAGCATGCATCTCTCAAGCTCAGTTTCACTGCAAGATTTAAGTCTGGAAACATCCAATTGAAAATCGATTCAGCCCGTTCAGATTTGTACCGGACCAATCAGTGATGTTTAGATGACAAATGACCCACTCCCTCGCCAAACTCTGTAGGTTTGTGTTAGATATAAAATGTGTTCTTAAATGTTTCAGTGCATTGCTTCTTGCTTACTTATTGAGTGTGCAAAAAAAAAAAAAAATTAACCCTGATTATGGGTTTTGGCGGTTTCCACCAGTGACTGAACAAGATCCTCAATACTACCCATTTAGGAGATGTAACATGGCAATGGCCCAAATGCTCAGGCTCCTTAAGTGGACCCAAGACCAGATTTCACAGTTAGCTTGCTTTTTTAATAACACTCTCGAAGACACTAAGCCATTTACCACTAGGTTAAATTTCTCCTCTCCACTTTGCCGTTTTTCCCCACTTCACATGCAGTATTCTCCGAGCCTCATTTATCGCCCCTTTCCCCTCCCTAACCTTTCACCTTCTCACTGACTTTCACCCAACTCTTAGTCCTGCTGCTACCTTGTTACATTCCCCTCCCCGCCCCTTCATTGTCAGGTTTTGTTTACGTATGGAGTTGAAAGAGACAGCGCACGTATACTTGATGCTAATGTATGGAGAGGAAACCGTGAGATAACATGCACTGCCTGTACGATGCACAAAGACAAAGTGACAGCAATATCTGAGCTCCAACTGATAGCGTACCAATTAGAGAGGGAGAGCAGCAGACAGAGAGGCAGAGGTAAAGAGAGCAATAAAAGGAAAGAGACAGAATAACAGACATGAGGAGAGAAGGGAATATAAGTGCCATGTTAATGTTTGAAGTCGAGCTGTATGGATGAATCAACGCAGGCGAGCGGTGGTAGGTGAGGGAAGAGAAGCAAGACTGCGAGGACAGATGTCAAGAAGGAAAGAATGAAGTTTGTTCGCTGGTAATTGTTTTTGGCAAGCAAAACCTGATTCTTCACAATTTCTCCACGAAAACTTTGTTGTTGTGCTTTTCTATAATTTTATAGGGGCTAGGCGTATTAATAGACGTAATCCGGATGGGGCCGAAAACCACAACTCGCCCTCAAAGCCCACAAGAACAGTATTAGTTTACTTCTTATGAGTAACTCAAAGAAAAACAGAAATAAAATCGCTGTTTAGATTAACTTTTAATCATTTGACACAGAAACTGTTGCAAACTTCACAACTTGGTCACTAGTTCCAGTGACTCAGTGTCTCAGAAGCATCTTCCTACTTTTTCCTTTCACAGCTAAATGAGTAACTAGGTTGACTCCCAAGGAGGTTGGTGACAGTTTATGGGCAGCACTGGAAAAATCTGGACATCTCCTGAATTTAATTACTTATATCCTCCAAAACTGGGTGTCTCAGTTGACTAGGATGCATGTCTGTATCATGTAACTGCAACGTGCGGAATTAAAATCTGGTCTGGGTATGCTGTCACAAGCCCCCTGAGCCAGTATGTTCAACACAATTTCAATTAGGAAACAGAGCTTCTATTTCATTTTAGCTGGAATCCAAAAGGTAATGCTGATACTGAGAGCTTTAAAAGAGGACAGATGCTCATTATCATTAGTCATTAGTATTTAATGGTTGTAAAGTCTGAAAAATCCCTGCATATTTTAAATTGCAACCTCTTGTCTGGCAAAATGAAATCATATAGCTTCCAATGGAATAGGCAAGTAAAGACATGTGTGGCTCAAGGAAATGTGTTATAGTGTGAGGAGAACAAGGGGAAATGTTTGTGTGCAGTACAGGAGTAGATAAAATGGCTGATGTGGTACAAGAACATAGAGGGACAGCATTTTACACTTGCACATTTTACTCAAAAACATGCACATCAGCAAAATAGATGCTTTAGAAATCAGTGCAACATTAACTCAAATGCCTAAAATGTGAAAAGAAAACCTTGATGCGTGCCTTCAATAATGGAATTCATTCATAGCAAAACTGTCCTTTGAAAACGCATGGGGGGGGGGGGGGACAACACATGCCTTTAATTCCTATACAGCCAGTTATCCTCTGCTGGATTTTGTAATTACTCATAATTTCACATGACACATAGAAATCCATATGGCAGCTTGTGTGAAAAGAACTTGAATGGAGGACTCATTTTGCAGCCATCTCTATTGAGAATTCACATGTTATTGAAGCAGCCCACTCACACAAGTGCCCTGTAGAATCATCTTATATCCACAAAGTCTTCAGAGGCTGAGATAAACTGCTTGGGTGTCAGTATTTTAGTCACGCAATATCATTGGTTTAGCTCAACTCAAGAGACTATAAAGCTATCCAATAGATGGGAGACAATATTGGACATCAACTAGTGTCAGGAGCAGTGTTGATCCTTAATATCGTTGTCCTTTGTCTCAATCGTCAGGTGATGCGGTGGCTCACTTTTACTCTGATTGAAAGAATTTGGCTTCAGTATTTATTTGTTTCACGTCAGTTTGGCAGCCTGAATACAACGTTCAAATGTATAATGCAAACCTGCCTGTCTCCTTTCAGAGATCGCTTTTGTCATTTTTCCTAAAACTAGACAATATTTCTCTAGGGAGTGCAGTAATAAAGCGCTTTTCGACCAAAAGTACCAGGGACTTTTAAGTCCCCAGGTCTATTTTCAAGGAACTAAAAAGGTCCCTTCAGCCCACCGTTGTGTGTGTTTCCACCGTGGTTTAAAGACCTGCGAAGATTAAGCAAATTAACCAGCTGACGTAGGCTGTAGCCATACAAAGGGATGCACAGGCATCATTATATGTAACCACTATCCATGAGCAACATTTACAAAAAACATCAGATTTGACTGGAATATAATGAAAAAGTATAGGCTTGCTTGACCATTAAAGTAGCTTATTTGTGTCAGAGTATAATGAAGAGACACATGATAAAGTCCGTGACACATTTAATAGTAGCCAAACAAACTGGATAAAGCCTTAAAGTTCTTCAAATGACTCCAGGCCAGAGAAAGCAACACAAAAATAAAATCGTGAAAGTTTGGAAGGTTTTAGAAACATTTCCAGCGACAAGAGCTGCAGGACTCACGTCTCTGTCGCCTGAGCGTCGGAGGAACGCGATGTAACGAAATTACCTGCTGTAATCAGCTGTTCCGCTTGTTTTGGAGAGGAGGAGACCGACTTTGGCTCTGTGTGAAAACCTCCTGACTGATGAAAACTTAAAACAACAACAACTTAGGAACCAGTATTTAGCGTAAACACCGCTGCACGCCAGCTGCCATTTCCAATATATTTAATGCCAACATACGATCTCAGGCCGACATCGGCGAGACTTGTGTGGCTTGACTGTTGATTGTGATTTATTGGTTTGCAAAACAACGGTGGAAAAGAGACGAGCAGTCGCAGAAAAACAGCCAACATTCTCCAGTTAAAGCCAGTAGCCTCTACTCACCCCACAGAAATTCACTGCAAGGCAAGCCGCAGAACTACATTTAGACCCTGGTCCCTCCAGTGGAAAAACAGGGAGTTCCTCCAAAAGGTTACTAGTTCTGGGGTATAGTTCCTTTGGTCGAAACACAGCTATAGACAGTGACAGCATCGTGATAAATCTGACAGGTCTGATAGTTTGGTGCACTTAGCATCAGTAACTAAAGGGGGCATGGCTTAGCGAAGAGTCAATTGGGCCCTTGTCACAGTTGCTCAAATCCTAACACTTGCCCATTTTTCCTGCTTCTAACACATCAACTTTAAGGATAAAATGTTCACTTGCTGCCTAATATATCCTACCCAATCTGTGTGTGTATATATGCATGTAAAACACTTGCATCATCTTGTCACAAGATCTGACGTAATTGCTGACGTAATCTGCACTCTGCGCATGCGTTGGCGTCTGTAGCCACCTGTCGGAAGCTCCGTCTTAAACCGGACTCTTATCCAGTTTTAATCCACTCTTTTTTTCCGTTACATTTTTTATATCCTTTTTATTTAACTTAACTTTATTTAAGTTTTACGTGGGTTAAGGATTTTAGTCATCCGACATGGATTTTAAGCTAGATGACCGTAAAAACGCGATCAACGCTACTGACCACAACAAAGCTCCGGTGACTATGATAG
>NC_060161.1:15348160-15372470 GCF_021292245.1 Micropterus dolomieu | reverse complement strand
TGGAATGCTGAGTTCACTTAACAACTGCCTTTGTGAAGTTAAAAAATGGATGTCAAATAATTTCCTCCAGCTGAACTCAGACAAAACAGAAATCTTGGCCATTGGGTCTCAGCAGATGGCAGATCAAATACTGCCATCTGCTGGTTCCCTAGTAAATCACATTAAGCCTGTGGCAAAGAACCTTGGTGTTTGGTTTGATAGTAATTTAAATTTCGAGAAGCACACCACAAAGCTTGTTCAATCATATTTTTATCAACTTAGAAATATAGCTAAAATTCGATCTATGTTAACTTTTAAGGACACCGAGACCATTTTACACGCCTTCATCTCATCACGCCTGGATTATTGCAACAGCCTTTTCACCTGTTTAACCCAAAAATCTATTGATCGACTCCAGACTGTCCAGAACTCAGCTGCCAGGCTTTTAACCAGAACAAAGAAATATGACCACATTACTCCTATTTTAGCTTCATTACACTGGCTCCCAGTATGTTTTAGAATTGACTTTAAAATTCTATTGATCACTTTTAAAGCTCTTCATGGTCTCTCGCCTTGTTATATTTCTGACCTTTTAGTCCCATACGCACCAGCACGTACCTTGAGATCCTCGGGCAGAGGTCTGTTGTCTGTTCTAGAGTCTCGACTGAAAACTAAAGGGGACAGAGCGTTTTCTGTCAGGGCCCCGAGGCTCTGGAACAGCCTGCCCGAGGAAATCAGGTCGGCTGAGTCGGTGAACTCTTTTAAGTCCCTTCTTAAAACATACTTTTATAGGAGAGCTTTTCCCGATCTTATTTGACTTATCTTATCCCTTTTTTTTTTATTGTATTTTACTAATTTTATATTAAATTTTCATGCTCTTATCTTTTTTGTATTATTCTTTACACTTGTTAAAGCACTTTGTAACTTGTTTTTGAAAAGTGCTCTACAAATAAGGATTATTATTATTATTATTATAATTTAAGCAACCATCCACATGTTTTTTACTCAGTGACCAGAGTTCTTCCCATTAGTCTGCCCCCTTCTACAGGATTATTCAAGACATCAAAAGGTCTCCTAAGTGATACTATTGACTTATATTGATCTGCTTTAAAATTGAACACCAATTACGTGGCTTGAAGAGTATATACCTGTAATGGATTATTACTGAGACCTCCTTACACTTCACACACTCAAAAGAACAGACACACAAAGAGTTCCACTTTATTGGAAATAATTACTGAGATCTCCCCAGTGAAGTATTCGCTGCACTAGCCAAGTGAAAAATATCTTCAGCCTTTCTGACAGGTAACCAATACGGTGACAGCGAGGCGTAGAGGTGTGGCTTTAATTAAAAGCAATTCCCTGTCTTCTCCAACGCTCCATGTGTCATTCTTAAAGCTAGAAACAAGAAAGGCATCAATCCAATTTCATTATCAGGGAGTTTAATATAGAATCTTTGATTTACACCATTATGAACAAAATTTTGGTGATATTTTAAGCCATTTTAGCTAAATTAGTTTTATCTAGTATTTTATTCTGTCCTAGATTTTATTAATGTAAAAGAAAAGCGACCTGAGCCAACCATGCCTTCTATGTATGATGCACTCTGTATTAAGAAAATCTGGATACATACTGATGATCAAACAAACATACAGACTGCAACACTGGAGCAATGGCGCCCCTGTTTTCGCTACCTATCATGTTCTGCTGACTCTTTGTTATCTGTGGCTGTACTCGACATGCGCTTGTCCAAAGCTTGCCTGGCAGTACACAACCATCGTTCAAGTCCCTGAATCCAAATTACAACCACCCCATCCCTCTCTTATTTCAATTTTCCTCCTATCCTTTCAATTTCACCTTCAATTTCTGTCTCTATACAACCTCTATATTTTTTTCATTTCACAAAACCATTATCTACCTCACTCTCCCCCTTCCTGCGCTCTGTGTCTGAGTCCCTAGGGCGTCCCTAGGTTTATTTATACTTTCTTTCATTTAAACTTTTATTCCTTCCTTCCTCGCGCTGACTTTGAGTGTTTATTATTTCTTCTGTCCTCCGTATCCCTCTAATGTCACCATTTTTTGGCACCTCAGACCACCAGCTGTGCGATTACAGGCCAAGGCCCAAAATTTGTTTGTGAGTGTGTGTCCTTCATAACAAAACTATATTTATGACCACACGCTAACTACTTTGATGCTCAAAGGGGGTAAGAGACATATCTCTGTCTGGAGTGCGCACACAGACACACACACACCGCAGCAGCAGCAGCGCGCACCCCCCCCCCCCCCCCCCCCCCCCCCCCCCCCCCCCCCCCCTTTTCAGTCCCTCGTTGCCTTTCATCAAAAGGCTCATTTTTTGATACCCGACTAAAGTGGCTTCTCCTTTCAATTCTCTCGGTGTGCGTATGTGTGTGTGCTCCAGACGGAGGTATAATGACCCTAATGAGCAATAGAGGATCTCTGCTGCTCTCCGGTTTTTCCTCCTTTTCATTTTCTCCCTTTTTCTCGCTCTCTGAATTTTCTATCAATTATCGCCCATTCTGCCTTGCCTCCACTCCTCCTCAGAACACACTCTAATTTTCCTCTCCGTTCACATTCTCCTCGCCTCTCCTCTGATTTCCACTCTTTCCCTCCGTCTCCTTTCATTTCCCCTCCACTCCCGTCCTTTCCTCACGTCTATCGTCCCCATTTCACCTGCCATCTTCTTCGCTTGAATCCTCTTTTCCTTCTCAAATCTCTCTTCTTTCCCTATTTTCTACCCTCCTCCCATCACATATTCTATTACACATGCCCCTTCTAATTCCCTTCTTACATATCTGCTCCCCTCTTCACCCCTCCTTCCCCTCATTTAAAATCAGAAAAAACAGCTGTAAGTGCCCAGCTGCTGAAGGTTAGCCTTAAATGTTCATGTTGTGTCTAACACACTAAGCGGAGACAGAATAACACCACACACTCGGGAACAAATACATGGGCACAGATGCCTGCTGCCTGCCCACCCCACGTACACACATTCACTCGTATCGCTCATGCAGTATTAAACATCAGTGCAACCATTAGAATCAGTGGCAACCAGATGTCTGTGACGGCATTACAAGCTGTTTGGGGGTCTTGAGGTGGGATGGACGGACACACACACAAATACCAACACATATCTGATATACAAGCTGTCCAGATTTGGATGGACCTCCAGCCGCGTCACATACAGGTTGATTTAAGATGATATACTTGTACCCTGAATGTACAAGATGTCTAGATATGGATGGATGGATCCAAACAAATCCCACTCACAGCTAGCCGGACAATATGTACATGCACAATATACACACTCATGTTCCAGAGGTCTGAGCCTACATGGTTCAGAAGACAACTAGTGATGTCTCAACAGTCTAAATAGAGCCTCAAGTCATGAAAGAATAAACTCTAACATGACAACGCCCCATCCAGGAAAGTTTCATCACCTTGGGAAAACCGGCTGCATTTTAGGTGTTAATGTTTAAAGCTTGTCGAGTGTCCTCACAGAGCATAAAATACCCTGAAAGTTCTGTGATGTCTGCATGAAACCTTCATAACTGCTCCTCAATTATGGTTTTTAACATCTATTGCCTCTGCCTTCTAAATCCATACATGTAACTCCCACATTTACAAAACCACAGCTTAAATATACCTGCAATCTGTGAGTCCTGGATAATTTAAATAAAACTTCATTAGAGTATATGCTTACAGCTGCAAAACGCTGAGACTTTCTCATTCTAAACTAGCCAAGTTGGGCTGTTTCCATAAATCTTCATGTGGTGACTTTACAATCAGTTTTATTAGTCATGCTAGCAGCATGTCTTTATGTAGGCTATTAACACCCGGCATTAAAATAAGTCTCGTATTCAGATTGAATTTAGATGTGATTTTAACCTGTTACATTTACACCTGGTATTAAAATGCATCTCCGGTGTCCACATTGAGATCAGATTGCTCTGTCCAGGTCAAATAACCGAATGTCACATCCTCCTCTTATTTGCGTGGGCCCAAAAAATGCCCTATAGACTTTATAATGACTTTCTAAGCCATCTCTGAACCAGCTATGCACAGTGATTTGTTTTCCTCCATAAATTACACACCCATGTTACTCTCATTAGAGGGGGGCTGATATGGCTGTAATAGCTCAGCCGGAAAGTGAACTAAACAGTGCGAGTTCACTTTCACAAATACATACATTAATTACACCGTTCACCAAAAACACGAGTTCAATGAGCGGCACTCTTTAAGAATGTTAATGCATATTGCTGTATGGACACGCTGCCTGTATACGCCATTGAACTTTGCAGGAAACTGCGACTGGTAGGCATTTTTACCCATGTGGATGACAACACATTTGTTCAGTGTAGTCACAATGTGTCCCCGACCACCTCCAGAGGTGATCAGATCACAATCCGTACTCAATGCGTCTTGGGTGCATTTACAATACTGTCATGCGGTCAAGCACTATCGGATTGCAATCTGATCACCCAAAAAGTATTTCAATGCCAGGTGTAAACATCCTCATCGATGGCAAGGTCTCAGTGTTGCAGCCAGCCACTGTAGACCAGACTGAAATAAGACAAAAGCCATCTGGCTCTGCGTCCACACACACACGCACAGCACCCCCCCCCCCCCCCCCCCCCCCCCCCCCCCCCCCCCCCCCCCCCCCCCCCGCAATCTTGGTCCGACTGTTCTGTTACACCATCAGAGCAGGGGCGTCCCCCTCTAACTCTCTAACTTCAAGAAGCTTTTGAAAACTCATCTCTTCAGAACACTTCCTCTTTTAACACACCTAACCCCTGGCATGCTCCTCCTCTTGAATGATCCCGTACGTCCTATTAGCCCTTACTAGTATTTATTGCTGTTCTTACTAGTATCTATTGTCAGTTGTAGATCTCTTACTATATTACAGCATGTTGTTCCTCAAATGTAAGTCGCTATGGATAAAAGTGTCTGCCAAATGAGTAAACATAAAATGTAATCCCCAAATTTCTACCCTGTATAACCTTTACACCTTCGATGCCTTGTGTCTGATCAAACATTTCCCCCTAAGTCACATGTCTGAGGCAACGTGTGACTTGCTTATCACTGAAAGTGCAACCTTTAAGGAATACATTTTTATTTTTTTACAAAATGCTTTTTTTCTGAACCTGTCACTTCTTCGCCTGCGGCCTTGGCCATGGCTCGTCTAGACTCATCTCTCTCCCTTCTGGCTCACCCAGAAGTTCAAACCATCATTCACCTTTCATCACTGCTGCCAAGTCACTCCATATCTTCCTCACGGTGTAGACGGCAAACATTTCTTTAGGCTACACCTATTCCTTACACCAGAAGTGCTACCTCTTGATTTGACCAACTTTTGTCTAACCATTTCCTCTCAGCTCCTTGAACTACCTGTTGCTTCTCTGTCTTGTGCCTATTGCACCGCAGGGCTCAAGTTGCTTAGGATAACAGAATCCGCTAAATGGCTTATTTAATCATATTATATACGTAATACAATGTAATGCAAAATATTTATGCAATGCAAAAAATCTATATAAACACTAGTATATATGAATACATGAAATATTTTGAATATGGCCTAGAAACTGGCTATGAAAAGACATAGAAACTGGGGAAAGACATTCAGTGTTTGTCAATTAGAATCTGTCCAAGTCACTGAACAGAATATTTTCATATGCAGCAAATCATAACACCTAATAAAATAAGTGATATCAAGGTCATGTTGTTGTTGGTTTCTAGCACAGCAAAATGTACAACAGTGCAATAGGTCAATAGACAGAATAAATGTGTTTTTAAGGCATGTCTCCTTAATTGTAACTCACATGTCTTAATGGTTTGACCCCAACAGCAAACTTTTATAAACACCATTAAAAAGTTCATTCTACTTTAGCATTTAATTAACATACACAAGTTTTTACATGAAAATTTTGCATGTGCATTTTGCAGCTGCAAACTTTCAACCAATCAATCTGTCAATCAACATCTAAATGGCCAAAAAACAACAACGAAGTAAAATAAGGACTTTGGTTTAGGTTTTAATGACTCACGTCGTTACATAACTGCATTCTGTATTTACATTTTAAAATTATTTCTGTGCTACACGTATTTGCTGATAAATGTTGCTGACAGTGGATTTCCTATATTTTATTTAATCAAAAACTAGCGACAGCTGGAGACACAGGCGGCTTGTCAGTTTCTTTTTGATTACAGTGTGCTTGACTGCAAATCAATCTCAAACTTAACTACTTTGAAATTATACACTGCCAACACCGAGTCCATCAGGAGGCTGAATTTTAAAAAAACTTTTTCCGGAGCTGAAGCAAGAAGAATAAAATATCGTCATATCCCATCTATTTTTTACAATCTAAAATGCATTATTCATGCAGGAGCTGAACCCAGAGGTCATGGTACATTTTCAGATATGAGGGACAACATTCACTATAAAAGATCCAATCCGCACAAAAATGAAGTGGGCTTGAATACTGGAGGCTGTTGCATGACACTAACACTCCTGTTGTCGTTAGCCCAAGCTGAAAAAATGAATACCAATGGAGAGGGGCAGTGGGACTGATGAACTAGAGAAGCAGACAAGTGGCGCCGTGAATGTTCATGAAGACCAAAAACACTCACATATGGAAAGGAAAAAATTAAATATCTGGACCACAAACATGCAATGTGAACGAGTGCTCTGTGTGGTTTTTGTATCGTATAAGTGACTATGCACCTCTTTGTGTGCATAAGGGAAACACCATAGCGTCCTCTCAAAGCAACTAGACAATCCAACATGGCCATCTACCCATCATTCTTCTCTCTCTGGCTCTTTGCATCCTTCCCTCCCTCCACTCAGCGTCACCAATCTCTCCTCCTATCTGTACAGTATATGTGAAACACAACATCAGTTTCTTGCTAAGTAGGTCACGATACCTCCACTGCTCCTTCCCGCCTAGTCTCTCTCCCCTTCCTTCGTTGCACATCTTTATTCTCACTCCACATCTCTGCCAAACTCCCCTTCCTTCCTATTTTGTTTTCTGCCTATTTGCCATTTTGCTTATTATGAATTCCATTATTATTATTTAAATTATATGCAGCTATATTTAAAGCCCATGTGCCGCGATTGAGAACATAAAGGGGTGGACACAATGCCTTTACACGGGAAAGCTAGACCCTTGATTATTTGACCTCTGCGACCCCAATGTGCACACAGATTGTTTTTTGTTCTTGAGCCATTCAGAATCTTTTAGCTCGAATGTCTGAAACCCCACAATTGGTTTCACCATCATCATAAAAACATGTTTGGGGTCTTAAGTATTTTTTTCTGCAATTACAGTGCATGTGGAGCACTAATCACAACAGTGTTTTTAACATTTCCCTGAATATCACTGGATAGATCCAACATACATGTTTTAGAACTTTAGTTTGTCACTCATAGTGGATGAAATTGAGACGCATTAACCACAATAATGAAATACCACCACAAGGGCTGGTTGCAGCTAATAATACAGGAGGAAGAAGATCATTTCCAGTGACAAAACAGAAAAGATGGTATATAGCTCCCTAAACCAATCAAGAGGAAAGAAGGGAAACATTACCCCTTTCCGTGATGAGGAATATGGATGAGGTGAACATGTGCCAGCTGGTTTGATGATGTTTAAAAATAAGACACCACTTTCATTAAAAATGTTCTCCAATTCATCCATCATGATCAAAAGGCAATCCATCACATTGAAAAAGCAATAAACAGTCACAAAATAATTAAATCTTTATCATTACTTTCATTGCCTGAGAAATGTATTTCGCAGGTGTAATTTTGGTCTGTTCTTTACTGGCCATGAGGCAGGACCAAACATATGATATTTGCAGGTGGTTTAGCTTGATAAGTCAGTACCACTCTAGGCTACCGAACATGTGCTTTCTGCTTTTGTTCTTTGACGAGTCACTGCATGAATAGGTCCAGCCATTATAATCAGGCCCATACATGTGTTTGGCGCCCCGGTCTTGGTTTCCATCATATTTATAATTCACCCCATATATCTTTTGTCTAATTTTTGCTTTCCAAACACCCCACATCCCAAATGAGGCCTCTTCATTCCCCCCTCAAGCTTGAACCTGTATCTGTCACCTTATCACTTATTATCCCCCCCTCACCTTTTCTCCTCCTCTCCCCTCCCTCCCTACACATACAGAGTTCAACTGTTTTATTGTCAAGCCAAGCTGAACTGGCAAAGACTTGCAGGTCTCAAAGGCATTAGAAGTACATAACAGAGAGAAAAACAAAGCAAAGTTGAGTGAGGAAAAGAGAGGCGTAAGGGGAATTGACAAAGAAGACAGAGGCGGAGCGCAATGTAGCCTAGAAAAAAAAAAAGGAAATGGGGTGAGAGCCTAAAAGGAGGGAGTAACATGGGAGCTGAGAAAAATGCAAATAAGGTAAGTTAAGGGAGGAATGCAAATTATTAGTAGGAGAGGAAAGTAGGGGTGTGACGACACACTTGGCTCACAAGGAAATGAGACACATGATACAGGCGACGATATTAATATTTAAGAAATCACGATAACAAATATCACTGATTCGACTCTAAGTCACAAAATGAAGAACAATGCAGGTGCATTTTGAAATTGTGTCTTGTCTGTCATTGTCGCCATTTGTTACACCGGGTACCCAAACTGCTGCCACAAACAATTTAAAAGTGGTGGGGGCCTCTCCTATGCTAATTTCGAGAGACAGTTTTTCACCTCGTTGCGAAATATCGTCATGCTTTTATATTGTGAGATCTCATCACACCCCTACTATAACGGAAAGTACCTGAGGTATGACAAGCGAAGGTCAAGTAAGAGGACTTTAAGATGGGAAATATACAAAAAATTAAAGGAGAGAGAAGGGGTAAGGGATGGTTGTTGCTGTTTTGTGCACCTTTATTCGATTTCTTTTTAAATGTTTGTACAAGCCTTTTAAATGGTTGCCATCCCCATCATTACATTAGTGCACCCAGCAGAATGGAGCAACTGGGAATATTCAGAGAGAGAGCCAAGTTCAAAGGCAGGAAAGAACTTCTGCCCTGCCTCACCCAAGAATTATCTGGGGCTTCCTGTCAAAACCTAAGCTTCTAAATCTACTTTTACACCCCCACTTGTGTTTCACTACATAGTAAGTTCGTGGAAACTGTAAAGGAAAGTGGCGGTGAGGCAGGCAGGCAGGCAGATCGTGACAGCTGACAAAACTATGACAAGATCAAGCTTCAGTCTAAATGTGTTTACCAGAGAGAAACAAACCTGTGCATCTCCTTCCAAACATGGTGTGCTACAATTAGTATAGGAGCAGGCACAAAAAGAAAGACACGGTGTGATGATGAAGGGACTGGAGGGGAAAACGTGATAAGGGGGGGTGTCAATGTAAGAAAAACAAATGTGTCAGACAGTGTTAGTCAAATTATCTCTGTTGCACAAATCATCACAGAAAATGGATAATTCAAATATCTGTATAGAACATTTTAATTTCACTTTCTTCCATGGGATGGATATATAATCCATTTTAACTTTATTTTGGTCTTGCAATGGAACCCTGATCCCATTGAAATATACATATATCTCTCATTCCATGAAAGTTTAATACATTTTAAAAAACACTAACATCAGGAATCAGCAGTATGCATTTAAACACATTTTTACAGATACAAACACTGAACATTGATCATTCAAATGTCTGGTGTTTAAGCATGTTTTTCATTTTGTTAAGTTTTCATCTTCCCCAGTCTTTCCTTCACCCTTGTCCACTTTAAAACTTCTCTTTATCTGCCATCTCCTTCTACATTGCTCCCATCTCCTCAGGTAATGCTTTATCCCTCTTAATTCTCACTCATCCAACTCTTTCTAGAGTTCCAGCCGTCACTTTGCCATTTGCCTCGATCCACCCGCCAACTTGCCCTTCCTATGTCTCCATCACTCCAAAATCCTTTTCAGCTTGAACTCTACATCTTCCCATCTTGACTGGCATTTTTCTTTTCAGTGTAAACAATTTGGTCTTTGTTTTACACACACAAAACAGTCTGTCCACAGTTCCTCCTCCTCTTGGGAGCACATACTGTAAATACCATGTCCTTACTCTTTCTTATAAAAACACCCTTTCATCCATCCTCTCCGCCCCATCTCAGACCTTTTTCCATCTGTCCTCTAAAAAAAAAAAAAAAAAAAAAAAAAAAAAAAAAAAAAGAGGCCAAAGCAAACTGAATATTATACATGCACCCATACACAAATGTGCACACTATTATACGTGTGAATATAAATGCTCCAAAATTAATTTTCAATCTGTCTAATTTTGCTTATGACCCCTCTGTCTCCCCCAACCTCGCAAAAACACACACACACACACACTACAAAGAGTGGTACATTAATGAGCTACATTTATATCAGTGAAACTAATGAATTAGCCTGTGAGGGATAATAGGAAACTGGATATGGATGATGTGATGGACAAGTGTGTTTGTGTATCTGCAGCAATGTAAATGTGCCCATCTGTGTAGGCATGTCCTTGTGCAAGATTGTGTGCATGTCTTAATTTTCTAACAAGGACAAAAGCACTTTAATCATTATGCTGAAGCCTTGATCTACCACTGCAGTAATGTATCATGCATCACAGACATCCTTCTCACTAGCTTTGCCTTTTACCGTCTCCCCATCTTCAGTTCTTCCTCTAATCAAACCACAAGCAGAGAGAACAGCAGCAAGAACACAATCCTGTTTTCGTCCCTGATCCAATTCTGCCTCTTCGCAAGTCTTATTCGCCTGCTCTGACTGAGAAAACCATATAACATTTGTATGATGTATATTGTATGTACAGTACTGTTCCAAAGGTTTTAAGCAGGTGTGGAAAGATGCTTTAAAATATGAATGCTTTTACAAATAGACTTGTAAATTAACAAGATACAAAGTGAGTGAACAAAAGCAAAAGCACCAAAAAATCTAAATCAAATCAATATTGGGTGTGAAATCAGCATCAACTCTTCTAGGTACACTTCCAAAGTCTAGGATTTTGTTGGCATATCGTCAGGTGTATGATATATAAAACAATTGTACTAAACGTGCTAATGATCACCAATTCAATATGTAGGTTGAAACAATCATTAAGAGTGTAGGAGGAATAAAACTGGGTGAGGAACAGCCAAACTCAACTAACAATCATGTTTGCATTAACAACAACACCACCACCACCACCACCCTGCTACAGTCTTGTCTTTCATTCTGCATCATCTTGATTTATAAGTAGTTTGATACACTCACTCAATTGTAGAAATGTGTGTTCCTCATGTGGACTTTTTTTTAATGTTTTAATGATGAGAATGATTGGAAAGAAATAAGACCACAACCCCTCACAATGAACCATTCATTTTGATCAATCTCAAAATAGATAGAAAGTTGAAGTAACTATTGACGTTGTTTACCTTGAGTCTGTCTTAGCAGCAGGTTCTATATTTTCAAACACTTCAGTGGTTAAATTATATATTATAATCAATATACAGAACTTGTTATGATGGAAAATGTCATGAATAGCAGAAAATAAGTAATACGGGTCAATCAAAGTTTCAGTTCAGGGAAGTATCATAGGGAGAGAGCGAGATAGAGTTGATAATATGCCAACAGGGTCAGCAGTCAAACTAGGGGGAAAAAATAAAAAAATAAGAATCAGTACTGTCTCTTTCACTGCCTCCAGGTACACTCAGACAGGCACAGATATCTCTGCCAAGCACTTCAACATCAAAGTCCAACCTGACTCGTATATCAAAACTGAGTTTTACTTTGGATGGACAGGAGTCTGAGCTCTGCCCTGCCTGCATTCCTAAATGATCAGCTAATTCAAATAGTTATGTTTTGTACGACTGCAAAAATGGTTGTCGTTTCACAAACACCAGCAGAGGTGACAGACAAAAGAGTAATCAAACTGGACAAAGTTTCCAACAAACTGAACTTGGCAGTCAAGAAGGCTAGAGACCATCATTACACTGCAGCGCACCAGTTGATCCAGTACAATTTAGATCAGAAAAGGGGATGTTTGTTGATGTGTGCATTTTTAAAATGTGACTTACTTTCTAACAATTTGGAACCAATTTCTCTATACACAAGTGTCCTCATTATCTTTCACTTTCTCTCATCATCTTTTAGTTTCTTGTAACCAGTGAATGTTGATGTGCCACATGCAGAACACTGACACCATTACCTCCTCTTAGCTTCTAGACTTTTATAAAATCTCTGTCCCAGGCCCATCTCTTCTTCCTTTCATATCCTCAATTTCTCAACCAATGAGACTGTCCCTGCCAAGAGTCATACTACTGAACTCAAAAAATTATGTGGATTTAAATCCCTTACAACATAGCTGTCCTCATTACCCCTACCTCCCTGCATGCTATCCATTATTCATCTATCCCCTCTCACCATCGCTCTTCATGTCTCTCTCCATCTTCTGCCTGTGACTATAGTGGTTGTTGTTATCGCCATCAGTGTTGCTTTTAAATTCTAAATCCTGTTTTTAGCTTGCAGTCCCTGCCAGAATTTTCATTTTAAAATCATGTTTTATATCAGCTGACTGGCCAAACAGTCTCTCTCATACCCTGGAGCACAGACACATTAAAACATAATACTCATGTTATGTGGGGACCCAAACTAAACAAAGCGAGCCTCTGACACCCTGGGAGCCAGTCTCTCTAAAACAGGCAACAGCTCTTACATGGGCACCCAATCTAGTAGAGTAAATGGGATCATAAAACTGTTCGTCATGTGGGAATTTACAGTAAGTACACATCTGAATGCCTGGGTCTCATTAAAATATTAGTACTCATGTTATTAAGATCTGAAATTGAGACAATTTAGTATGACAGCTCCTGGAACAAGTAAAATAGGAGACAAACCATAGACTGTATAAAACATGGACGTAGCGTCCGTGACGTCACCCATAGGTTTCTCAAATGCAGTTCTGAAGGTCAGTGCGGGCGTCTCTGCTGCTCTGGCTGTCGCCATCTTGGCAGTGCCCGATGCGCTCTCAGGCGGTGCACAAGCGATAGCAACATGCACTATGCTTAAGTTTCTAATGCCAGGTTTTTGGACAATTCAACTGAATTAAAGTTTGATGACAAATACACTGACCTCCACAATGCAGGTGCAATAAGACTGTTTCACTGATAATGGTGAAAGTTATGGCAGCGACTATTCCACAGTACAGAAGAATGGAGAAAGGTTAATTCTGTCTCTTTGTAGTTGATCGCTTCTCAACTAGCCGCTTTGTAGGACTTTGTGCTACTCTCCAACTGCACACAAAAATTCCTCTGGCGACTTCGGTGAGCAACTTTAACAAGAGCGTTCTCTAAATACTATCCACAAGCAATTTAATAAATTCCCAAAAAATTCAAGCCACACTGCTTCGTTAAAGCACAAAAGTCCATATTATCAAGGCCACATGAAAAAAACAAGACCGAAGCTCTCCAGTATTGCTCAGGGTCAAACACAGAGACAACAGAACCCAGACACCAATTAGACACACAAGAACTGGACTGAAGACAATTGTGGATGCCACGAAATGTTTGTATTGCTACATGTCTACTGTGTTGATTAGTGTTTCTGGTGGTGGTGTGTCTCAGAGTTCAGAAAGCATGTTTTTTGAATTTGTGAAGGGGGCATATTCAAGTCAAAACGGGGAGTTAAGCTGCTCTTTAATACGTTTATTAAAACATCTGGTGTTTCCTTTAAAATATATGGGTATTAAGTTAGGACCCAAATTGAGTCAATCCAGTCTCGACACCCTGAGGCTCAGGATCTTTAAAATATATTAGTGTTCCTCTTATATTGGGACCCAAACTGAGTAAATGTATTCTCCGACAGCCCGAGGGTTCAGACTGATTAAAACATATTAGTACTATTATGTGGGGTGCTAGCATAAACAGGCCCTGGATCCATTTAAAATGTCTGCCCACAGTTCCCATCCCTATCCTCAGCCTAACCTGCATTTCTCTGTGCCAACAGGGGAAAATGGCTGCTTGTTGACACGTGCATTAGCCTGACATTACGACAAACATTCATGTTGGATACCAGCCCCCACGCCGCCCCCTTCCTTTTCTCTCTCCACCAGCGGGTGAAGATGGTGTCACAGTTCTGCCACGTGTCTGTCCTGACATTGTTAGCGCTCCCACCTCTCATCACGCCATCTCCCTCACGCTCTACACAACATCCGTCCACCTGCCAAGCAATCATCCCGCTCTACCCATTTGAATTCACAGTCCCCTTGCGTTACTTTGTTCTTTGCTCTCTACTTAAGCTATGAAGACAACACAAGATTAATACTGACATTTTTATTGCCTCTGTTAAGGTTTATCCCTGTCCTCAAGTTTACTTGTGATGACTGTAATCTTAGGCAAAAATTATCAACCTTCTCAAATAGAAGCTACAGTTATGCCAGAAAGCAGAAATTGCTGCCCTACTTCTCAGGTCTCTTCTATCACTATTACTCTGGGTGCTGTGATGGCTCCCACCACCCTCTCCTAGATCACTCAGTTGTCCTCGTTTTCTGCTTTTCCCACTCGCTCCATCCTCATTTCCCTCCTTCATCTTCCCCCACCAGTTCCAAGTTGCTCCATCCTCCCTTTTTCGTTTGATATCCCAGTCCACCACCGATCATAACTGAGGTGATGGAAGTTGTTCTGTCCTTGTCGGTGCTCCTCCACTCCTTCCTCTGCTAATACTCTCACTCCCAGCGGCCTGATCCATTCCGTTGCTGGAAAGCATTTTACAACCCTTATGAGTTTCTGTCGTCCTTGCCGTCACTTCTCTATCCCATGTTTCATCCTCTTGTATTTTTTCCTGCTCACGATGGTGTCTCCGTGACATTTGGACAAACTTTTCAGCCGCTCTTCTCTCTGAGAATCTATTCACCCCTAAAATATCTTCTCCGCCTCTCTTTCCCCTTACTTCCTCCCTCGCTCCTTCACAAGTCCTTGGCAGTTACAAACATCCAGATAAATGTTTTGTTCCTCCTTTTGCTCAACTCTGCTCCTTACTTGCCTTTCTTTGCATTCTTATCTTCATCTTTACTCTGCTTCCTGCAAGTCACTAATCCCTCTCCCCTTCTCACCTGCTCCCATCACAGTTAATTTTCTCTTAATTCAGCTTTCTCCATCCCTCTCAGATCTCTCTTGCCTCTCAGTTTCAGTTAATGACAATTACCAGGGAAGATGCTCACTTGCTTACTGTGCACAGCACAGTAAGGAGAAGGTAGCCTTTTGGACACTGCTGCTTTTGTCATTTTACAGTCCATCGTATGAGAGCGGAAAAAATATTTAGCAGTAGTACAAAATTATGGTTTGCTACTTTGACACTAAACCTTAAAACTGAAGCTTTGTGTGTGACAGGGCTTTTTGTCTTTTGTTGCCATAGATGTGTGTGTGTGTATAAACCATTTTTTTTATCTTAACATTATAAGTCTGAAATCACAGTCTGCCATGTCCCATATCAACCCTCGAGAAGAATAGGTTATGTCTCAATCACTCTGTCCAAAGACCCCAATAATTATGTCTTTATAATAGCACTCGTACTCAGCTCGGTCGAAGTATCTCCTGTGACCGGGAGTTACTAATTTCATGAACCAAGAAATAAGTGTGACATTGGTTGTGTGGTTGCAGCTTTTTAAATGTGAGGATTTGCTGCTTTCATTTTTGTTATCGCTGTAAATTGAATATCTCTGGGTTTGGAACTGTTAAAATCGAGAAATTCCACCGCTCCCTCATCACTTTGTCTTTACTCTTGCCCTTTAATGTCCATCATCCTTCCTCTAACTCTCTCCTCTTCTATTTTCCATCTACTTCCATTCATAACCATTGCTTACTCATTCATTCCCGTCTGTGCTTTCACTTCCTGTCATGCAAAGTGACCAGCCACTCGCAAACTATTTCATTAATCCTCAAACTCCATTCGCCCCCCTCTCTCTCTCTCAACCCTGTCTCCTAACAAATACTTTTATATACTGCTAATTTGCTTTGCTGGAGGAAAGGTAATTGCTGCACTGAAAGTTTTCTTCCAATAGGAAGTAGGACATTCTTATACTGCACATAAGACACAGGGAAAAGGTCAGGTGGATAGTTTGGCATTCAAAGCACAGGACTTTGACAATGGAGACCAGGAACCAACATCTTATGTGTTGCTGTGCTTAGGACACTAAAAAACTTGGGTTATTTTGGAGAGAAATCTTGGTTTTGGTTAAATTTTGAAGAATTTTAAAAATCCCTCTGGATACTGAGGTATATAGTTAGTTTTCGGGATGTGCAGTGTGGGTGCGGGGCAGGGCTGTGCTCCGGTTTGTTCTGGGTTTGTGCCTGGAGTTCTCGGCCCTTGATGGGTGGGTGGGTTGTTGGTGGCATGCAGCTGAGCTAGTTGATTTTGCCTCGTTGCTGGTTTGGCTGGTGTTGCATGGTGGCCGGGGGGCGCGCTGGGCATGGGGGATGTCGGCTGGCGCCGGCGGCCTTAGTTTTTTCCGGCGGTTGGGGGGACGGTGGACTTTTATTGGCGGGTGCACGGTGACCTGTGCAGCGCGTTTGCTGCCGGGCTGGGACCTGCTGCTGGTGTTTCTCTCCGCTGGCTTTCGCTGTCGTGTTGTTCCGTTTGCTCTCTCTCGTTTGCCCGACCTCGCATGCGGGATTCGCGGGGGGCTGCTGGGCATTGGGTGTCGCCGTGCTCGCGCAGTGTGCGCGTTGGGCTCGTCACTTGTGCAATGGTGTTGATGATTGCGTGGCATTTGGGCATTTTGGTTGTTTGCTGCGCGGCGGTGGCGTGCTGGTTGGGGGGGAGCACTGGTCTATGTTGTGTGCGTGCCGCGGTCGGTCCGGGCGCTGCTCTTCCGCAGGTTACGCTTTTCGCGTTCCGTCGGCATTACGTTGTCAACTGGCATTTGGGTCGGGGTCTTCTGCGTTTGCATCACAGTGCATCTGGGAGTCTTTGTTTTTTATTTGTTTTTTTTTGCTTTTTCTTTCTCCCACCCCTATTGGCTACTGGGGTTCTTGCCTGCCTGTTACAGTCGTGGCGTCCCACTCTCACTAAAAACTACATTCTTTAATAGGCTTATGCGCACACACACGTACACACACACACATACAGACACATTCACCCACACGCACGCAGACACACACAGACACAAACAAACTTAGGTTGTCCCTGGTAGAATTATTCCTGATGCCTTTCTTTCAGTTACTTATTTAAATTAATTATTATTCCAGCTCTCGTGGCTGTATTGTGTTGCTTATTTAGTGTGTATGACTGTTTCTTGTTTTCATTGTTCTCTTAGTTGTCTTAATATGTCAGCTGTTTATTGCTGCTGTTCGGCTGGTTGTCTTTTACTATTATTATTATTTTTATTGTTTTTTTGTTTGTGTTTGTTGTTGTTGTTGTTTTTCTCCTCCCCAAGCCCCCCTCTCTGTTCTATTGCAGGTTTCGTTGCTTTCTGCAATTGGTGTTTCCCCACAGCTTTTCCCTGTTGTTCCCACCTTCCATCCCCCTTTCCCCCTTCTCTTACAGGTGTTGTCCTTTCTCTGTGCTGTCTGTTTGTGCCCCCCCATCCCCGTGTCTGCCCCCCTGTCCGGCCCGGTGACAAATCAATACATAATTAAATAAATAATAAAACAGACAAAGGAGTATTTTAATACTCTCTTGTTAAAGTAAAATCTGTCTGGCACTATATGGTATCCAGGTCATTATACTCTATACCAGGCTGCTGGGCAGGACAGGTTTAAAAAAAAAATAAATAAATAAATCAGCTAGTTGATGTTATTATTGACATTTTCAACATATCACTGTTACTGGAGAGTGTCCCCACCGGATTCAAGACAGCCACCGACCAAGTCTGCAGTGTCTAGTCTGAACGAAGACAGCCCTGTTGCACCCCATTCTGATGAAGTACTTTGAGAAACTGGTTCTCCAGCACATAATTAACATCATCCCAGTCAGCCTGCACCCTCAATAGTTTTCTTTTAGAACCAACAGATACACCATCTCCACTTCACATAAACAACACCCACATCAGAATCCGGTTTGTGGAATTCAGCTCAGCATTCAACACAATCTCCCACATGAAACTGATTGGCGAAACTTAGCACTCTGGGCTTGAGTACCCGACTCTGCAACTGGATATTGGAGGGGGATGTGTGCTCAGGCTGTACACCCATGACTGCAACCCACAACATGAAGAAAACTCTGTTGTGAAGTTTGCGGATGACTTCAAACAACAATGAGACTTAATATCAGGAAAGGAAAAACAACAATTATGCAGAGTGGTGCAAAGAAAACAACCATGGAGCTGACACACCCTGTCTACATCAGTGGAGCTGAGGTGGATCAGGTGAACAGTTTCAGGTTCCTAAAGAAAGCCCAGAAATGGCTTTATTTCTTAAGGAAACTTAAGATGGCAAAATTTCCGTCCCAAGTTCTTGTCAGCTTTTACAGAGGAGCAATTAAAATCATCCTGACTGGAAACATCACACTGGCATCACTGGCATGGGATGTGCATGGCCCAGGACAGGAGGGCTCTGCAGTGGGTGACTAAAACTGCTCAGAAAATCATTGGTACTCATCTATAGAGCATCAGTGACATTGCTGAGGTGAGGTGCCTGCACAGAGCCCAAAGGATAGTAAAAGAAAGTACCCACCCCGGCCACAGTCTGTTCACCCTGCTGTCGCACCACCAGACTGCAAAGCAGCTTCTTTCCCCAGGCTGTGAGACTCCTCAATTCATCCTCAGCACTCTACCAAAAAAATTGTTAGTTATCCACATCTAGTGTATATCATTTTTGTATATAACGTTTGCTTTTTGTGAGTAGCATAAAGTGAACTACAACCTCTTCTCATTATACAACTCTATGTTTTAAAATGATATAAAAATCTGCCTTGTATTTACAGTGTGCCATTGTGTTTGGATTTGTCCCTTTATAAAAGGAACTTACACACACAAGCTTATCACTGTGAGTTTTCAGCATGAGACCTTGCGGCTTCAATACAAATATTTATGACCATCCTCAGCTGCTTGACCTTTCTCCTTCTTGACAGCTAAAATGGCAAGCTTGTGTCTGTTAATAAAGACATGGGGTGCAAAAGCTCACATATGGTGATTAGCATGCTGGACAGACAGCAACAGTTTAGGGTTCTGGATTAGCTGTAAGCTTTGGCTCATGTAAATGTTTGGACAACAATAGATGTTTTCTACAAAGACTTCATTTGGAAGGCTTGCTTGCTTCAGGCAATGTTTTTATGTCATTTTTCAAACTATGCAATGTTGTCTAATTATTTTAGGGCGTCGAACATACAAGATAGTAGTGAGGTTGCATTACAGAATGCACAATGCTCCATGTACACCGCCTCGTTGGTGGGTTAATTAAAATACGGTTAAGGTGAGTCGCATCTCAGTAGAGTGAGAATTAATAAAGTTTCTGAAATGTTTTTAGGGTGATCAGTTTTCAGAGTAAATGAATCGTAATACTTAACGGGCAAAAAAAACAACAAAAAAAACCCAGTAACACCTAATTACTTAAATGTGCCAATCCCCTGCGAACAAAGAGGTAAAAAATAAAAATAATCCCCCCCCCCGTAGTGGCAGCGATGCCCAAGTCAGTGAAGGTGACAGTGCCAACTTGGGCTGGCATCGTGCCCAGCCTCTCTGGGGACCACATGTGGCATGCACCATTGCACGGTTATATATCTGTGCCAACAAGCAACCCACCCACTGCCTTTGCCCTAAAATATGCCCCTTTAAATGAGCTCACCTGCCAAAATGCCCTCATGTACAACGGCCCGTGCAACCTTTAGAAAACCTTACTGTCATCTCTCCAGCTCACCCAGGAGGGCAGTAAATGAGGAAAATATACATTTTAATTGAGCTACTTAGAGTGCCTTATGTCCTTGTGCAGGCAAAATGACTAACTTCTATACGCATACAGTGTACAGTGTTCCGGATCATCCATCTCTTCTGCCAATGAAGCTACCTTGCCCGAGGGTGCAGCTACGCACTGCAATGCCTTCCTATGGGGACAGGGCCACTGACACTTCAAGTCACCTTTCCCAGTCCTATTTCTACTTCTTTCCTTTCCTCTCCTTCTCTAAAAAATTCCCTTCCTCCTTCATGGTGCTGCAAATAAACAGCGGAAAGGGCTTAAGGGTGGACGAGTGGCTGATTTCTTTTTTCTCCACACTCCTTCCCATTTCCTCTAAAGTTACGGTCCCCAAAAATGGGCTTTAATGGGAAACTGAGGACAAGGTAAATGGGGACTTTATCAGGCCATCAGTTTGGCAGTTAGAACTGCTGCCGAATGGGCTTTGAAATCTCCTTAAGGCAACTCTGAGGTGGGAAGAGGAAGAGAGACAGCAAGGTGGGGTCAAAAGCAGAAGAGAGAAAGAGAGAGAGAGAGATAAGGGCTATAAGGGATAGAGGGAGGATGGTGAGAAAGAGATTGTGATTGATGGGAGACAAGGGTGGCTGAAAATGACTGCACAGGCCGAGTGTGTGGGGGAGAGAGGGAGAGAGAGAGAGAGAGGAAGAGGTGGAGATATGATCGGTCAGTGAGGACTAGAGGAGGTCAGAGTTGGATTAACCTGCATAAGGATTAGACTGCACTGTGAGGGGAGCCTCAGGCCTGCAGCAGCTGTTGCCCCGGGTGCCAGTCACTTTTCACTGCATGATGTTTGCGTGTGTACAAAAAAAAAGATAAAATACATCTGTGTGTATGTGGTACATCGGCAGCACCTACAAGTGAGGGGGATTTGGTTGCCATGCGGCTGTAAACATTTCTGTATAGAATAAAACTTTTTAAAGAATATGACAGGAAATATTAACATAATAGTAGTTAAAGCCTGATTAACCTGCCTTTTGACAGCATTTCTATTTAGTTTTACTTCATTTTAATCAGCCTGACATTGTTTTCATGCCAATTTCTTCTTGGAAGTTGAGGTATGTTGTTTTGTTTACCCTGACAGGTCAGTAGTGACGTATCCATCCCGGAAGTGAAACGGAAGAAGTGACTAGTGACAAAAAGGCTGACCAAATTGTGGGCGGCAATTCAGTGGACTGGAACCCGGCTGATATAACCTCTCTATTGTTTTAAAAGATAAACGATTTAAAACACATAAATCAGCCAGAGCCTGGTGCAATGGAGTGGCTGATTTATGTGTTTTTAATCGTTTTTAAATAGTCCCCAATTACAGGACTACTTACTCCGGGTTTAGTAAAGTTTGCTAAAAACTACAGTCCCCCTGCTCTTTTAGGAAATACTTTTACTTGCCATTTTTTTTAAATTAAACTACATATTTGTGATCTGCTTTTAAGTATTTAAGTCTTCAGCAGGAACGAATGGGCTTAGGGCTGATTGTCACAGGCATGGTAAGGTAGTCAGAGAGTATTGAGAGACAGACAAATGCATTGTTGGTCTATCCACGGGATTTCATGACAATAAGGAAAATATACAATAAAGCTAGCCTCAGCCTTTACATTATTTAAGTGACAGGTAAAGTAACCTTGCAGTAAAGTCAACCTGAAGTGACTAGCCCTATTTTGCATTTGACTTTAAGTTTCTGTCAAGATTTGTGTGCTTTATTATGCATATACATGTGACCAAGTGTCATCCTTCACACATAAACACACCAACAGTTTCACCAGAGCCCTCCACCATCTGTGGAGCTGCCCATCTCTCTTTCTCTCTTATCTTTTGGACTCGGCTGCAGAGGGGCTCTGGGCTATGTCATCTTTTCTCTAAACACGCACACATACACACACACACACACACACACACACACACACACACACACACACACAGACACAGATCCTTCCTCCATCACAGTAGGAGACAGTGGGCTTGGCTTTCGCTCTGATCTCTCCATGCAGCCTCCGAGCCTTGGAGATAGGGTCAGCTCAGCGCATGATGGCCTTCCAATCCGTCTCTGATACAAACAATACACACACATACATACGTACACACCCACACAGGCGCCACTAAACCTACACAGTCTCAGAAACTCAAACACATCACACACAGCACGGGTCAATAACTAGGGTATACCAAGAGCAATGACAGAATTGCTGGACGTGGGGGCTGTGTATTTGCGTGACATTCGATCGGATGGATTCGCCTTGTTCTTTGCCAGTCTCCCGGGAGATGAAGCCGAGGGAGGGGAAGCGATCTGTGGCATTCTTTCAGGGAGGATTCTCTCGGTCGTTCTGATGATGGTGGCCTTGGCTCACAATGGGTACACTACGGGTCCCGCATTGAAACAAAAGCTCCTCCATGGGCTCCCTGTATTCTCTGTTGACCCAGGGGGAATGGTTTGTACACCGTTAAAGGTTTGGATTTCATTGTGCGTGTGTGTGTGTACACAAGCACGCGGGAGCCTTCAAGACGGTGGATCATGGGAGTGCGTGTGTGTGTCTTTGAGCCATGTGTTTGGGAAACGGAAAGAGAGAGAGCTTTTATCTGTATTGTCAGGGGATAATCACACAGCACACCCTTGAATATCCTGTGTGATAGAATCTGATGTGACACTATGGGATTGCAGGGATGATTGAACTCTTCTCTTAAACAAATCAAGCAAATCCACTGTCACTCTGCTTGAGATGGGGATACAACACAACAATGTCAAATGAATGTGTTTGGAGCATAAGGCAATCAGGGAAATGGCATAACAGTTACAAGGCAGACCAACATGCATTACTCTCTGAACATGAAACCTTACTTACACCAGGGATGATTTATCTCAAACAATTCTTTAGTGAATTGGAGTGTGTTTGTGTCTGTGTGTGTACTCCTGAATCAAACAAATAAAATGCATTAAGGATATTAAACAAACTGAAAGGAATTAGATTTAAACAGAGACCCTGAAATTGCTCATTTATGAAGGTGTTTTATAGATGCTGGTTCCAGTTTTCTCTCAGTACTTGAGGCATGCGAGTGACACTTTCCATGTGGATTTCCCTTCAGTCTCTGTGACAACATGGTGACGAGCATTGTTCTAATTTAACTTTTAAGCCTAGCCAAGACCTCAACATCTGCAAGATAACACAACAAAGGGGTTCCTGGCGTGATTGCAATACAATTAAAAGTTTTGCTAAGAACCAAGGAATAAAAACAACTTCACCAAACAAGTAAATGAATAAGTGGCAAGGGATATGGTTTACACATTTCTAAAAACAAAACATACACTTGCCCGGTATCACCAGCATCTTGGAGGGGGCAAACACCCTAAAAATGGAAGCCATTGTCCATTAGCATGCCATCTGCAATGCGTACAGAAGCCGAGCTCATAAAGCCTTGCCTCTCTGAAAGATTCTCTACGCTTGACCTTACGCATAATACTTCCGCTAGATTTCCGAGTGCTTAATAAGTAATATTCTGCTAAAGGCCAGCAGGTATTTGGAGCAGGGAATCATTATTGAATGAGGCTCAGACCAGGTTTATGGTCCCAATTATGCTAGGCTATAAAAGTCTGATACTGGCCGAGCAAAAACTTTCACAGAGTTTCCAAGTTGCTGAGGAGAGACTCCCGATTAGAAATTCATTTGAGAAACATGATGTGCAATTATGATCGTGAGATGAGGGAAGAAGTTGCATCATACTTACACCAGCTTTTATCTCTGGTCATTTCAAGGCTAATATCTGTTTAAATATGCAGCTTTCAAGACTCAAAAGTGATTGGAAAGAGACACACAATGGCTGCATCTACACAATAATGTTTGGGGTTGGTAGACAGAGCTAGAATTCAACCCATCGTTTAGACAAATCTCAATAAGCTAACATTTTTCAAACTTAATACCTTGAATTCCTCTGAGTAATATTACTATCTAAATAGATTTCACCCAGTGACAGAGTATACACAGCAGACGAGTTGTAAATATTTCATTTTGATTTCTGCGATGAGATTTTATTATTGATGATGAAGGGGGTGCAGGCCTCTTGCGCACAGATTATGGTAAAATGGATATTACTCTCACTGAAGGTTTTATAACAACTCCTGTGGTTAAGATAAGACCATAAATGACACTGAGGGAAAGTTCAGTCTTCCATCCCCTTCCTATATAATATCACCTCTTCCTCTCTTTTACTCTCCTGTCATCTCTATTCCTCTCTGTTGGCCCTGAACCCGCACCTGCACCCACACAGCCGTTCCTTTTTCTCTTTCATGGTCTCATTTGTCTTCTTGCGTCTCTCTCTGCCAGTCTCTGTCACGCTTTCACTGTCCTCTCATCTCTCCCCCCCCCCCCCCCCCCCCTCCCCGCCCCCCTCCCTTCCAGGAATGGATTCAGGTGAGCCAATTTCATCTCGGT
>NC_060161.1:15345653-15348060 GCF_021292245.1 Micropterus dolomieu | reverse complement strand
GTGGTCTGATATCACTATTGCTTGGTATTCACATTTACTGACTCTAGAAAGTAAACCATTATCAACAAAAAAATAATCGATTCGAGAATATGTTTTGTGAACCGGTGAATAGAAGGAGTAGCCTCTGCGCCCAGGATTCTGAAAGCGCCAAACATCAGTCATTCCGTAAGTTTTAAGAAGCTGATTAAGTACTACTGTTGAACGAGTTAGTTGCATGGTCTTGGGTGAACTGCGATCCAGTGAGGGCGACAGTACACAATTAATATCTCCTCCTAATATGACATGATGTGTATCTATATCAGGTATTCGAGAGAAGAGGCTGGTAAAAAATGCACTGTCATGCCAGTTAGGTGCGTGCACATTCGCCAGAACTACTGGGGTATTGTTCAGTCTGCCCACTACTATTATATAACGGCCAGCGGAGTCAGCATCAACTTTTGACATTACAAATGGGATAGTCTTTTTGATCAAAATAGCTGTTCCCCTAGATTTAGAATGAAAAATAGAGTGGAAAATTTGTCCCACCCATCCTCCTCTAAGTCTAAAATGGTCAGATGTGTTCAAATGGGTTTCTTGCAGGAAGGCGATATCTGCATTCAGCTCCTTAAGGTGTGAGAGTACTTTTCGGCGTTTCACTGGGTGATTTAGAGATTTAACATTCCAACTAACAAGGTTTATCTGGCAAGTACCCGATACATCAGTGTGAGTGTTCATTTATATTAGTGTTAAGTATTTATAAATTATGGTAGTACGGATCCAGCCTAAGTAACATATGTGCAATGTAAACAGAAGAGAGCTCCTTCCCTAACCCAGAGTTAGCATAACAAAAAATAGGATCAATCAATTTAGTGCAACAGTAATTTCCCCAGTCACCAACTAGAACATGGTGAAAAAATAACCCCTCGCAAATAACAAATCCTATCATAAGTGCTTTTTTAAAGAACTCTAGCTCTGCAGCTTGCTCTGCACAAAGATGTTAATTAAATATTTTAATATAACCCCAATATTTCAAATTAAAATAGAAAAACAAAGAAAGAGTGGTGCTTTTTATCTCCTAACAGACCTTAAGACTGGTAAAACATAATAATAAAGAAGCATAAAAGAAATTAACTGTAGTCCCATATCAACAAGCCTGTTATATTTTGCATTGTTGTTTATCAAACTTAAGTTCGTGCACTCATCAAAAAGACAGTCTGCTGACAATAGAGACAAAAAAAAGAAAAGAAAAAGCGAAGCTAAGCCACCTCACGCAGAATGTTGTCCTTTACATACGTCATGGCCTCCGTTGCATCTTGAAACTGCTTATCCGTCCCATTGTACGTGATCCGAAATTGGGCTGGATGTAGGAGACCATATCGGACCCCCTCTCGACCTCGAAGAAGTTTACGGACCTCGTTAAGCGCCGACCTGGCGCGGGCTACACTCGGTGGATAATCAGGAAAAATGAGTATGGTTGAGCCGTTATGTTGTAGCGGGCCAGATTCCCGTGCGAGGCGAAGGATTTCGACACAATCTTGATAATAGTGCAATTTTGCTATAATCGCTCTTGGTTTGCCATCCATCCGTTTCGCCTGTAAAGTGCGGTGGGATCTGTCAATCAGCACGTCTTTATACATTTTAAGAACTTTTTTAATCAGCCTTGAAACAGAAGCAGGGGTGCTGGAGCCATCTTCCTCAGCTACATTCATAATGCGGATGTTTGACCTCCGCATACGGCCTTCCATGTCCAAACATTTTTCCTGTAGATTTTGAACATTTCCCTCCAGCTTGCGCACAGAGTTTTGTAGCTCCGTGACATCATCCGAACATCCTGAGAGTCCTCTTTCCATGTCCGACACAGTTGTTTTGATCACTTCCAGTTCTGACCGAAAAGCTGATGTGTTGTTGTTTCCTGCCTAACTGCTTGCAGCTCTGATCTGACTCCATCAAACTCTTTAGCCATGATTGATCTTAACTCGGTTTGGAAAAGTGTGGTCATCTCCGATTTTATAGAGGACAATAACTCTCCCTTCATCTCCGTCGTCATATCAGTTTGTTCTCGAGTTTGTTGAGCTTGTTCAGCTTGTTCAGCAATCTCAGGTGTCGTGTTAGTTACGTTGCTAACACTACAGTGGGGGAAATAAGTATTTGACCCCTTGCTGATTTTGCAGGTTTGCCCACTTACAAAGAATGCAACGATCTATAATTTTAATCATATGTACATTCTAACAGTGAAAGACAGAATCCCAAAGAAAATTCCAGAAAATCACATCATATGAATTTATAAAAATTGATAACCATCTGATGAGGAAAAACAAGTATTTGACCCCCTGGACAAACAGCATGTTAATATTTTGTAGAAAAGCCATTATTGGCCAACACAGATGTCAAACGGTTTTTATAGTTGGTGACAAGGTTTGTGCACATT
>NC_060161.1:15312593-15345633 GCF_021292245.1 Micropterus dolomieu | reverse complement strand
GCTCTGATCTGACTCCATCAAACTCTTTAGCCATGATTGATCTTAACTCGGTTTGGAAAAGTGTGGTCATCTCCGATTTTATAGAGGACAATAACTCTCCCTTCATCTCCGTCGTCATATCAGTTTGTTCTCGAGTTTGTTGAGCTTGTTCAGCTTGTTCAGCAATCTCAGGTGTCGTGTTAGTTACGTTGCTAACACTAGGTGTGTCGGTGCTCGTCTTGGCCTTGCCCGTATATTTGTATTTGCGCAGGTGGCTCGCCATTTACATTTATCAGGAAGTAAATCGTCTTCGAAGATGCAGAACAGTCTTGGGTAGTCTTTTTGTATCACACAATTTACCAAAGCACCATTTAAAAGGGTAAAAAATAAAATTTTATGCAGAGCTCTCTAAACTTGCAACCTACTCCATTGCCTGCTCGCTAGCGCCCCCGACCCCGTAGTTTTTACAAATTTTCTGCCATTTAAAATAAACATAGTCATAAACTTTTAAGAATTTGACTTTACAAAGTGACGAGGGCCACCTAAACGCCCAAGTACTACTGGTCTGTGTGAGGCTCAACTCTCATGAAGGCACAGCTTCAACCTGGCATTTAAGCCTCCTAAGGACGTCGGGGGTGCTGTGGGGTTGGTGACGGCCTTGCCTGATCTGGGGTGGGCTGGGGGGGGTCGGGGCACCCCTGGCGTGGGGGCCCGCCCTTGGCCTAGGGTTCTGCGGACTCGGGCTTGTGGCCTTTGCTCATTTCTGGGCGGGTGGTGTGTCCCTGGGCCTGGGGGCCCGTTGTCTCCTCTCCTCGCCTGGGCCCTCTTCGGCAGAGGTGAGGCTCCCGCTGCTTCCCCCTGCCAGCTCTCTCACGGTGGGGGCATTCGGGAGTCTCTGGGGCGCATGTCGCGCGTTGTCGGGGTAGGTTTTGGTGCTCCTCCTTGGGGGTGCTTGACTGGGGGGGCTGGGCCCCTGTCCGGGGATGAGATCGGCCTCGGGGGCTGCTGTCACTGCCTGCACTGTAGGGAGGGATGCCTCTGGCTGGGCTGGGGGACCGTTGGCCTGGTTCTCCCGCGTTATCGCTCCCTGGCGGCAGGGAGCTTCCCGGCACGGCTTTCTGCAGTTCTTCCTTGGGGCGGGGTACAGCTTCCCCCTGGACATGCGGTCTGGGGTCCTTTGCGCTTTGGGGGATCGCAGGGTGTCCTGGCTTCTGGGGGTGGGGGTCTCTGCGCGGGTTGATCCAATTGCGGTTTGGTGGGCTGCGGTGGGACTGTGGGGCGATTGTCGATGCATCTTGATGCATTATACTTTTTCCCTGGGCAGGGTCTCTGGATGGCTGTTGGCCGTTTAGTTTGTGCATTGGAGTCCGGGGGGGGCATCTCCTCGTTGGCTTGGAGGGACCTGTTTGCGTCCCTGTTTTGCTTCGTTGGCCTCGGATCCGTGCTTGCCCATTTCTCTGTCGGCCAGTTGTTGGACCCCTCTGGATACTGAGGTATATAGTTAGTTTTCGGGATGTGCAGTGTGGGTGCGGGGCAGGGCTGTGCTCCGGTTTGCTCTGGGTTTGTGCCTGGAGTTCTCGGCCCTTGACGGGTGGGTGGGTTGTTGGTGGCATGCAGCTGAGCTAGTTGATTTTGCCTCGTTGCTGGTTTGGCTGGTGTTGCATGGTGGCCGGGGGGCGCGCTGGGCATGGGGGATGTCGGCTGGCGCCGGCGGCCTTAGTTTTTTCCGGCGGTTGGGGGGACGGTGGACTTTTATTGGCGGGTGCACGGTGACCTGTGCGGCGCGTTTGCTGCCGGGCTGGGACCTGCTGCTGGTGTTTCTCTCCGCTGGCTTTCGCTGTCGTGTTGTTCCGTTTGCTCTCTCTCGTTTGCCCGACCTCGCACGCGGGATTCGCGGGGGGCTGCTGGGCATGGGTGTCGCCGTGCTCGCGCAGTGTGCGCGTTGGGCTCGTCACTTGTGCATTGGTGTTGATGATTGCGTGGCATTTGGGCATTTTGGTTGTTTGCTGCGCGGCGGTGGGGTGCTGCTCTTCCTCTTTTGCATTCCGTCGGCATTATGTTGTCAACTGGCATTTGGGTCGGGGTCTTCTGCGTTTGCATCGCGGTGCATCTGGGAGTCTTTATTTTTTTTTGATTTGATTTATTTTTTTTCCTTTCTCCCACCCCTATTGGCTACTGGGGTTCTTGCCTGCCTGTTACAGTCGTGGCGCCCCACTCTCACTAACAACTACATTCTTTAACAGGCTTATGCGCACACACATGTACACACAGACACAAACAAACTTAGGTTGTCCCTGGTAGAACTATTGCTGATGCCTTTCTTTCAGTTACTTATTTAAATTAATTATTATTCCAGCTCTCGTGGCTGTGTTGTGTTGCTTATTTAGTGTGTGTGACTGTTTCTTGTTTTCATTGTTCTCTTAGTTGTCTTAATATGTCAGCTGTTTATTGCTGCTGTTCGGCTGGTTGTCTTTTACTATTATTATTATTTTTATTGTTTTTTTGTTTGTGTTTGTTGTTGTTTTTCTCCTCCCCAAGCCCCCCTCTCTGTTCTATTGCAGGTTTCGTTGCTTTCTGCAATTGGTGTTTCCCCAGAGCTTTTCCCTGTTGTTCCCACCTTCCATCCCCCTTCTCTTACAGGTGTTGTCCTTTCTCTGTGCTGTCTGTTTGTGCCCCCCCATCCCCGTGTCTGCCCCCCTGTCCGGCCCGGTAACAAATCAATACATAATTAAATAAATAATAAAACAGACAAAGGAGTATTTTAATACTCTCTTGTTAAAGTAAAATCTGTCTGGCACAATATGGTATCCAGGTCATTATACTCTATACCAGGCTGCTGGGCAGGACAGGTTTAAAAAAAAAAAAAAAAAAACTCTTTTCAAGAATGAAATGCATCCGATCACATGCTTCAAGTTATTGACGACTTTTCCAAAAAGACCATAAAGAGATCATAAAAACAATAATGATGCTTTGGTTGCCAGGAGCAGAGACTGAATGTTTGTGTATACATTCAACCAAATATATTATAATAAAAATTAGAACAGTATTACATTTCTTGTGTATGAATTTGCTTATGCGCATATTAGAGAGATTGGGAACAAGAGAGGGATAGAGGCAGAGAGTGACAAATACTCACCCCCTACACCATTCCCAATTTGTCTCTCCCCACTCAAGCAGACCATCTGGGACATGTTGCTGGAGCCTGGAGGGCTGGAGCCAAAACCTTTAGCTATCTATTCAAGATGAATATGCTGTTTATTTAGTTTTTGAATTCTTGTCTAGTTCACAGATTGCCGGGTGAACTTGAAACTTTAAGACCTTCACTACATAATACATCTTAGGGAAACAGGACCATCATTTAAATGAATGAATAATGAAAACAATGACCTGAGAAATGATAAATTATGTAAGTGGACTAGAAGTTTGAACCTGTGTTTGGAGAGACCTCATATTTCTTAAGTCAACCAATTGCCAGGAAACAAATTGATCTCTAGCCGACACCCATCTGGTGTTAACAGGTAAAGTTCATTATTGTTCTGACATTTAAAATGTTTGATCAATGATTTGGCAAGAACCTGGAGGGACGAGACATAATTCTACATGTGTGGGAGGAATTCAGTGTGTAAACAAAAACAGACGGTCACATGCTTCAAGTCACTGTTAACTTTTCCAAAAAGACCATAAAGAGATTATAAAAACAACAATGATGCTTTGGTTGCCAGGAGCAGAGACTGAATGTTTGTGTATACATTCAACTAAATATATTACAATAAAAATTTTAATTAGAACAGTATTACATTTCCAACTAAATGCATTTTCTTATGCACATTAGTTGTAACGCACATATTAGAGAGATTCTCACTCCCTACCTCTATCCCTCTCTTGTTCCCAAATGCTCACCCCTACACCATTCCCCATTTGTCTCTCCCACCCTGCTCTCCAGTCAAGCATACCGTTTGGGACATGTCGCTAATTAACACCATCAACGATGCCTGGTTGCCACAGGGACTGGTCTAACCACCGGTGGCACAACGGTAAACAAACAGAATGTGTCACAAATGCCAACAGACGTGCACACATGTTGCCTGTGTCTTTCTACCACACGCACGCACAAATGCACGTAGAAATAGCATAGACATGCACGCACAGGCAAATACTTGGCTGGAGAATTAATACGCACACCCAAACAAAGCCATACAAACGCATACACAAGTGTGACATGTACACACACGCACACACAGGCTTGAGTGTCACAGCATCGGCTTGCCATGTCTGGGGATACAGGATGATTAATCGCACTCTGTACAGATGGCCACACTGGGGAGAAAAAGGGAGATGAGGAAAGCTGTCTTCTGTCTCTCAGCATCCGTCTAGCATTTTCTCTCTCTCCCCCCCGCCCCCCTCCATTGCCCCCTCTCTCTACCAGTCTCTGTTGACCCTTATGGCTCTCTCCCTCTGTAGTATGCTAGGTGTACGAGTGGCTTTCAGAGACTCACTGTCTTGACAAGGTATCTACATGACCCGCATTAATGGCACTCACTCTTTCCATCTATTCTTAATGTCTTTTATGAAATAGTTAAACAAACCCATGTGAACATGCAGTCATCCACTTTCCAGTCAAATCTAAATCCAGTCCATGCATCATTCACATGCACAACCATTAACCACACACCAATATGTGCTGCAGTATTTGCCATAATGTGAACACAAGCACTACATATTTGCACTAACACACACCCCTGCTGCTTTCCCTACACCTCTGAAGCCAGAGTATCCAACCTGAGCAGAATAATAACAGTACCAAAGGGAGCAATGAATTGTATTAACACTGAGTCAACGTTATCTGCATTGTCATTTAGACATAAAATAAAGGCATGTGCTGCACAAATGTGAGAGTAGAGTGCAGGTTCCATCTGGTTAAAACTGAGACTAAAAGCTTCAACACATGCAGGCCCACTGGGTTAAAATAGGTACAAATAATAGTAAGTACAGAGCATGCTTGCAAAACCTAGATTTCTAGTGAACCGGACAATGGTTGTGGATTTGTCTTAGCTTTGAGAAAAGAAAGAAAATACTTCTCTCCACAGTCCCATGTATCACCAACATCCAAACCAGATATTGTCCGTCACAGCACACCACAGAGACATCCAACTGACTTCACTTTGTCTTTAGGCTTCCATGGTACTGAGTGAACTTCTGGGATTTTGTTTTATCATAAAACCGAAAGGTCAAAGAACATTTTATTAAAGTATAATGCCACTGCTGAGGTCCCCTCTCCCTGCTGAGTTAGTTTCAAAGATGCTACAGAGTGGGGAGAGGTGCTGGGAGAGGGAACATGAGTGTCTGTGATACAGAGACCCGCATTATTAGTGCAGCGCTGGCTGGATGTTTGATTGTGTCTTTAAGATGGAAATTTTATGTATAATTCATGACATATTTTGGCCTCTGCCCTATGTAGTCTGGAGTGTGCTACCAAACTAGTAAGTCATATATAAAAAAAACCTTTTAACAATAAACTACCAAGTTAATTAAAATCAAGTTTCAATTCACCATTTAAGCAAAGGAATAGGCAATAGAATTATTAATTGGCAGATTTCTCCATTTCTTATACTTAAGTATGTTTTTAATGTCTCATTTAAATGAGCGTATTATTTAATCAATGTATAATTAAATCTGATAAAAGTATCAATTGGGGTACCAACTGTACACCACAGCATCCCAGGCCAGTGGACTTAAGAAATTCAATTTACAAATTGATTCTAATCACTTAGAAGTGGCACACTCCAGACATCAACTTCTGCATCTATCATTTCGTATCATGCTGGTCTTTTTCTTGTGGATTTGCCAAAGTGGAAAATATGTTATTAAATGACAACACTAGGCTTAGTGTGACATTTCTTGGCTCAACAGTCGATAACCTGTCATGTGGTGAATGTTAGGATTTTGTCAGTTTAAGTGACTTTATCCCAGGCGGCGTCGACCACATCACACCCACACATCACCAGTGAGCCAAGCTATTATTGTACATTGCCCCAAACGCTCTGCTGCACCAGCATCGGCTGGCTTCAGCATGACCTAACATCATGGCACCGGGCGCTGCCTGGCTTTTGACCTCCACAGCTGGCCTAAATATTCAATTACCCCTCCAGGAGAAAAAATAACTCCAACAGCTTTTCAGGAATTCAGAAACATATTTTAAATAATAAAATAGTTTTAGAAGTGTTTTGGGGGGTCGTGAAATCCATTCAGCTCATACAGGACTTCAGGAATAGTAAGGATGTTTCCATGGCATGCCAGAAAAACACTAAAGTGGAAACCCATTTGTGTGATGAGGAATGGACACTCTGCAACCTGTGAGCCTGAAGCAAGTACATTACACAGGCAGAGCAGGCAGGGAAAGGTATAGACAAGAATGGGAATAGGAGCTAATGGGGATTATATGGAGATGGAAAACAAATGGTACTGCTGTAGGGCTGGAGCCAAAACCTTTAGCTATCTATTCAAGATGAATATGCCGTTTATTTTGTTTTTGAATTCTTGTCTAGTTCACAGATTGCCGGGTGAACTTGAAACTTTAAGACCTTCACTACATAATACATCTTAGGGAAACAGGACCATCATTTAAACAAATTAATTATGAAAACAATGACCTGAGAAATGATAAATTATGTAAGTGGACTAGAAGTTTGAACCTGTGTTTGGAGAGACCTCATATTTCTTAAGTCAACCAATTGCCAGGAAACAAAATTGATCTCCAGCCGACACCCATCTGGTGTTAACAGGTAAAGTTCATTATTGTTCTGACATTTAAAATGTTTGATCAATGATTTGGCAAGAACCTGGAGGGACGAGACATAATTCTACATGTGTGGGAGGAATTCAGTGTGTAAACAAAAACAGACTGTGGCTTTCAGAGCAGCGATGTCACAGGATCAGTGAGTGCACATCTAAATGGCGTGCATGCCAGTGAATACAATGCGGAAATCTGGCTATAGCTGAATCTGCTGTACATCTTAATAAACTGTGTGTCACATTTATATGCTTGGTTTCACGTACAGCATATAGGCTGTAATCCGATTCTTGCTCAATTGCCAACGTTCCTTCTGATTGTATTTTAATTGCCCTTATCCCAGCGAAGTCCAGTGAAAAGTCTGTTCAACCAGCAGGACCAGCTCTAATCCATAGCCATGAAAGAAGTGCCTTTCCCCCCAGTGCTGCAGTCATTACGCTGGACTGATTTGGCTGGTCACTGGTGATGTCTATGGATCAGCTAAATGGGATTCGAAAATGAATTAGATGGCTTTTCCCAGCTTATTCTTCTTCCTCCTCCCCCTTTTTACTGTACTGTATCTGTCATTTTACTCATTTTCCTGTCTCCTCCCTTTCCCCTTTTCATTGCCTTTCTTGTCATATATAACAGCAGTGCTTTTCATTATACTCCTCCAGTGTTGGGGTAACGTGTTACAAAGTAACGCATTACTGTAATCAGATTACTTTTGTCTGTAACGCAGTAATGTAACGCATTACTGTTGATATTCAGAGAATATTAATTCATAAATCTCTCATATCACGGGGGAACCACCCGAGATTCCGTTCGCCCAGGGTCTCAGGATTCCCTAGGTATGGTTAATAATTACAATTATTCACTAGTGATCAGTTAATAACTGCTCACTTATCTTAAATCAATCAGTCAGTCTCATATCGAAGGGGTAAATTCTCATGACAGGGACTTGGAGTTGGACAATACACACACAATTCCTGTGATTTACGGTGAAATTTATTAACTAAGGTGAAATAAATGCGGTTAAATACACAAAGAAATAAGCAATGGCTAACAAACATGAGGCAAACAACAAGAATGTGGAGTTCTATGTAAATTGGATTCTCTTGTGGGGAGAATTTGATTCATACGGGCAGCTAATGAGCGCAAGCTATGAGTTTTAAGGGTTAAAGATAATCTATTAAACTACTGGACATCACTGATAACAGAATGCCTTGATCTTACTGCTTGTTGTTTCTCCCAGCTGGGTTGCTGGTCGGCGGCCTCACGCCGGCGGAGTTCCGTGCGTTCTCAGTTAGGACGGCTTAAAGCCGTCGGCCGGTCGCTTTCTCTGCCAGGGAATTGCTCCAGAGGTCCATCTTGGTCGGCTTATTGAAGAAAACTTGCAGTTGGAGGCCTTTACAACCCTGGCTCGGGTTAAAGGTTTGATCGTCCTTTGTTACTGCTGGCGGGCCCACGCGGCTGGGGCAGGGCTTCGGTGGGAGCAGTGTAAGTTAGCTCGACGGAATAAAGCTTAAAAGAACTTGGTCGTTCTTGAATTAAAATTGTGGGGCAGTTTAGGGTTTCCTGCCCTTTCTTAAAAAGAGTTCTGATAGGCTGTTCAGCAGAAAGCTAATTTCTGGTTAGTGTTTGTCATTTTATCAGTCAGGCACCGAGCCTCATCTCGGCTGCTGCACCAGAGGTGGCAAGTTTCACGACTGAACTGCCCAGAAACAGCACTTAGGGAAAGCAAACCTTTCACCTCGAAAATGAATTTGGAGTCTCCAAATTTATTTGATATAAAATGCACAAATCCACACTGGTTTGTTCACAACACATTATAGTTACTAATTACAACATCATTGCGTTACTTGCGAACTGGTTCTTGAACTATCTGCATAACGGGAGCAGAGAAAAATAAATCAAACTTCCCTTTTAGTGCGTGTAACACTTTTCCGACCTAACTTGACTTCAGCGCCAGTTTATGAGGACGCAGAAATGGCAGAGCTGCCAAAGACGTCTTTCGAGGGGGAGGAGGTAGTACTTCATATTGTTTCGCAGAAGGACAGCAATACCCTCTAGTGTACCTGTGGCGAGGTGCTTTAGCCTGGGCAGTCTTGTGCTGACTCCGAGGAGGAACAGGTTGTCTGACAAACGATTTGACAGACTCCTGCCCAGGGTGCGAACTACGGGGGAGCCAGGGGGAGCTTAGAATCCCTTAATAAGATCAGCTCCCCCAAAACCATGAATTGTGATTTTTGGGCGGTCTCTAGAATATTGACAGCTTCCTTAATTGCTATTAATCTCTATATTTCTCTATCATCACGGATCATGCGGAGCGTCAGATTTCACCCAACCAGAGGGAACGATAACAGACTGTCTGCAGCGGGCCAGTCGCGCCGCAATCTCCTGGCCCTGTACGCTCCACCACCCCACTCCCTCTCTGGGAGTCTCTAGGCTACTGTACTCTAGCCTTGTTCTTCTCTTGACAAATGTTGGGCTGATGTTTACAACTTTGTTGTCAGCTTTGTAGTATTAGAGAGCATAAAAGAGAGATGCTATGTATGTTCTCATAAGGATTTGTGTTGATCTGGGGTGTATGAGGTGTAACTTTGTTATTGTGCATCGCAGGTTATGTTAAGCAGTAATCCAAAAGTAATGTAACTAGTAGTGTAACTAGTTACTTTCAGCAGTGAATAGTGTAGTAAAGTAAGGCATTACTTTAAAAGAAAAAAGTTACTAGTAATGTGTAATCCATTACCTTTTTTGAGTAACTACCCCTACACTGTACTCCTCATATACTCGTAATAAGTGGACAGGATTGCCAGTGCTCCCACATTTCTCATGACCCCTTGATCTCAAATGATCCTTGCACTGGTGAAATGCTTAAAATGCTTTTTTAAAAAGTGGTATGATCTTGATTCCTTCACTTAGATGTTATTTGGACCAAAATTTGGAGTGGAATGTAAAGCGTATAAGTGGTCTAAAGAGTTTTCTCTTGAAAATACAGCTGCCACAGTCGTTTAGCCAATTTTTAGAGAAGCTGGGAACATATTACAGCGATCCTTTATTGCACTTTACTGATGACCTGTTGATTTTTGGATTGATTTTAAGATCTTACGGACTGCTTTAAAAATTTTTTTTTTTTTTAAAAAGGCAGAGCATGCTCTCGCTTCCACTGACCTAACTCTTTATGTACCACCTGATTCCCTGGACTCCGACTGCTGCTGTTTATTCCATTTTCACTTATTTCCATCTTTATAAATCATGCATGTCATCTTATGTTGCCTTGTGTAAGTAATTTATCTTCCCGTTTTACATTTCTTATGTTAAGTTGTGTCAATTGCCTTGTTGTTAGAAGGGGCTACACAAATAAACTTACCTTGCCTTGTCTGGATTTTAGAATAACCTATCTAATAGTGGGTATGATAATATCCTAAATGTTGAGAAGATTTTCTGTTCTGTTGTATATTTTCCTTCCATCTTTGCTGGTCACTACTGTTATTTCCAAACCCCCAACAAAACAGAAGGCCTGCGTGAGGTGACATTTCACAGCCTAACAGGGAGAGATAATCAAGAAGGACAAAATGTTAACACAGAAGTCCTTTTCTTCTCCCCTTTTACACTGTTACTTCCTTAAGCGGTTTACAAAATCCTCTCTGGTACCCGGGTAACCGGGACTTCTTTCCTTCCACTTCCTCTTCGCTCGACATGGCAGCAACCCTTCCTGCCCTCTTTGCTGCTTGTTTTTCCCCCCCTCACCAACCCGGAGTGTGTTTGCTTTTCTTTCTGGCTGTTTAATGTTGGTTTTCAGAGTTACACTTTGTCCCTTGTTCACCTCTCCAACCGCCTGCTGCACTGCTTCTCGACACGGTACAAGCTCGCTTCCTTTACTTCATCTCTCCCTGAGCTTTTTCTTCCCCTGTTTATCCCTCTCTCTCCCCATCTCTTTTCTGTTTGTTTTCTCTCCTGCGGGTGCTGCATCGTAAACACTCCGTATCCCGCGGCGATTTGAAGAGCCTCTTTTTAATGCAAGCCAACTGTCACACAAATGTGAACACACCTCCAGCTATGTGACCAAACCTTTACACCGAGCTGTACCATCAGCAAGGAAAAATTCACTCTCAAATGCCCACTTGCTGGGAAACACACACTGTCATTTAAAGCAGCCCGAATATGTTTATTGGTGCAATATCAAAAACTTGGTTTAAAGTCATGTGTATGTCGATAGGTCTGAAGTGCTGGTGTTACAGCCCCCCCCCCCCCCACACACACCCCAGTGTTTCGTGTAAACAGACCCCTCTGGTGGTCTCTCTACATCCATCACTACTCTCAATCTCCCCATCTTTTCATGGCCCACCTCTCGCTGTTTCTTCTCATGCCTGCCTCTCTCTCCCTTGCACGCACTGTGCGTCATCGCCCCCTCACACACACACACACTCTCTCTCTCTCCCCATGTCTGTCCTTTCCTTTCTTCTCTGCCTTCACTCTTCAGAGGGCTCTTCATTTCACTGGAACGATGGATGAGAGGCTGGGGCCATCTGCAAGAGCTGATAAAACCACCCTCTCACACACACACACACACACTCCCTCGCAGATACTGACACACATACAGGAACAAGGAGAAACGCATACAGAGATGCAGATGCATCACTAAACCTATAAAAGCACACACAGTTCACGAACACACCGCACTGAAGACACACTCCAGTGAAAACACACTGGGTGGGGGTTTGGGAGGAGTGTGAACGGCATTATACACAAAAAGACCCCACAACCACCCACCCCCTCCCCACTACAGCCAGACAGTGGTTATGTGGGACACATGCACTGAAACATCTTAAGACGTATTCTGCATGTCAAGAGGGAGAGAAAGAAAACGAGGGAGAGACGAGATGAAAGGAGATGCAGAAAAAGTGGAAAGTTAACTAGATGAGAGCTAGAATAAAGATGAGCGGGGGAAGGAAGCAAGAGGGTCAGGAGGGAGAGTAAAAAGACGAGCAAAGAGATGGAAGAAGAGTGGGTGATGAAGATGAGGAGGGAGGAAAAGAGGCGGGATAAAGACGAGGGATGGACACGAACAGCCTGGAGGACAGATTAAACAAAGAGCGATGAGAGGGAGAGATGAAGTGAAGGGAAAGTTGAAGGACTGGTTAGCATGTCGGAAGATGACGTAGAGGAAGACACAGATTTGAAAACAAAGAAGAACTTCCCAAACTGAGCTATTTACCCCCAAAAACAAACAAGTACAATCCTGACAGAACAATGGCTTCCACAGTGGCAGATTTGCATACATAGACAAACTAACCACTTTAGTGTCTATGGGACCAAACACTGAGCCACGCTCATTAGCAGTATATACACTGTTATCTATGCTCTATACACCCATGTATCCATTAGTGATATATTCTCTACAAGTAAGCTAACTAATATTGAGAATGTCATGTGTTTTGGGGAAATCAGTGCCAATCTGTGCAACTTCTGTCTAACTGGCCCAACATGAGGATTGTTGGATAAACTAGTGAAACACGCTCAATAAATTTCAATGTAATTCTCCTCGTCAATCAGAAAGACAGACCATCGACTGATGTGCTAACCAGTGCACTGACAGACAGCATCTCTGCATTATGTGTCTTCTCGTTTCAGAGTTTGAGAAACAAATGCTTGCTGTGGTTCTTGTCATACTAATTCAGGGCCGCCGGAGGAGACAATGCCTACCACTGAAAATACTCTTCAGTCATTCTGTCTTTCTATTATCATGCAGAGAATCACTTGTCTGCCAGTCCAACACAGTGGCCACTCTCAGAGGAAACGCGTGGCTGCTGTCACTAATACCAATTAAAAGTTGTGACTTTGCCTAAGAATATGAGGTCAGATTCATGTTGTGATTAGGCTGGCTTTTCTCTATGCGGCTTTGGCATCTGAGGGTCACATCCTAAAGAGAAATTACTTTAAATCAAGCCAACTTAGTTGGTTTACTGGTACAAAGCACCGCTGTGCCAGATTTAACAGGCAGTTCTATACTGCATTTGCATTTTACAGAACTGTATCCTACAGTATTTATAGCTTTTGATTTTCTGTGAAGTCATTCATAAACGTAAGCCCTTGTTTACCAAAGTGCTAACTCTTATTTAGGCTTATTTGAATTTCACATATTTAGCAAGAAAACATGGTGTACATTATTCTGGATGGTATTACTACTCCTGTGTTGTTTCACGCTGCTTGAGTGTTAAATCATGTCAGTAATGAAGTAATTTCTCATCTCATGCTATTTTAGAATATATTGTTTCTTTGTCGAAGTTTATCTCTTCATCACATACTCATTCTCCCCTTTCTTTTACACAGAACCTCTTAGGCGAGAGTCTGATCGTAAACACAATACAGCAAAACAATGTTTTTATTTTATCTAAACAATTAGGTCTCATACATAAAACATCCATGCCTCAAAGTCCCTTTTAATAGAACACCAAAACCGAGAGACAATTTTGGGGCCCTGGAATTTTGAAAGAACAAAGAAAACAGAAAATGATTGCATGTTCATTTTAATTGAATGCTCACTTGGAAAATTCAGGGACAGTTACTCCATCCCTCCAGCCAGCAGTTTCATATCACTACTGAATAAAAATACACAACTAATGGGGCGCGCGCACACACACACACACGAGAATTGTTCGTTTGGCTCACTGTGCGCAAAACGCTGAGTCACAAAGAGGCAAACCTTCACTAATGGACAAGGGACATGGTTAAAACTGACACAGTACAGATGTGCTAACTATCTCATTTAAGTGTACAGTACTATTATGTGAACACATTCCGGTGTGTATTTCTCAACCACATCCACATAAAAGATGAAATGAATAAACCAACTGAGAGACCAGAGGGGGGGAATGACAATAGGGCAAAAGAAAGAGGGAGGTAGATTGGGAAAACAGGAAACGGGGGACCAGGTGTACATAAAGAGAAAGATGGAAGGAATCCAATTAAAAATAAACGAGTTAGGGAAGGGCTAGTAGATGGAGGAATGGGGTACCAAGAAGCATCAAATAAGGAAAAGATTTCCATAGAGTATTGTAAGAAGGTAAAATGAGTGAGAGGGAAAGGAAGTAAGTAGGGGAAACAATGGGAGATGTACAAATAAATGAAAAGGGGAGGGCGAGTGAGAAAGAAGATGAGAAGGACATGAGGGTAAAAATTAGATGAAGGGGGGGGGGGGGGGGAGGGGGGGGGGGGAAGCAGAAAGTGAAAGTAGACCTGCAAAAACAAATTGGCAACACGGGAGAGGGGCGAGGAGCCAAAGAACAAGAGGTAGAAATCGGGGAGGAGAGAGGAAGGGGCAAAAATAGACAGGCGACAACAATGTGAAAATAGGGTGAAAGAAAACATGGAAAGAAATATGAAGCTGCAAAAACAATCAACAAAGCAGAGGGAGAGCCGGAACGAGACAAAGGTACACAAAGGAGAGATGAGAAATGACGGAGAGAAAGAGAGTGAATAATAACTAGAAAAGAAAATAGCACAGAGGAAAATATGAAATGGAAGGGGGGAGATGAGAGGGAGATAGCGACAGAATAGATAGAAAGTGAAAACAGAGGAGGAATGATAAATGAGAAGAGTTAGGAGGAAGGGAGGAGAGAGCGGATCGGCTGGAAAAACAACAAACAACAGGAATAGGAGACAGAAGGCTCGTCGACAGTGGGGACACATTCAATTCGACACACAAACACACCTGTATGCATGCAGACACCTGTATATAAAAAGTCTAGCCCACAAACAAACATACTGAACAGACTGGAGCAAAATGATAGTGACAGCAGGAAGTGGGGAGGGCAGATGAAAATTGCTCCAGAGAAAGGGTGAGAGGGATAATATATAGTTTAGAATAGTATAAAAAGAGAATAGGACCCATTACTGTACATGGAATTATACTGAGAGATAAAATATGGGCAGAGATGCAGTTGGTGTGTGATGTATGCGATAACATGTCAGTCCTTTCTTTGTGGCTGAGAACAAGGCATGATGTGGTCCTTTGAATTTATTCCTACAGAGAAAGTGATAGTGTAACATAGGCAAAGAGCGGGATTTACCTGTAACACAGTACAGTTAAAAAAAAATTAAAAAGAACAAAAAGAAGAAGAAACAAAAGGCTCAAGCAAACCAAGAACAACGGAGATTTGGATTATTCTACACGGAGTGACCCAAAGCAAGACTAAGGTCAAAGGACAAAGGCACAGAATCCATTTAGATATTTCAGACTCATATTAGGTTGCAAAAAGTGTATTTTCTTGTTTCTCTCTGCCTGTGAATAATGGAAGTGAACATATGGAAATGGGAGAGAGAAAGTACTGCAGAAACGACCTTCAAAGCTGTTATTTATAAGCAGGGAAGAAATCACTGTTACAAAAATATATAGCCACTACATTTACAACTTTAATGTTTCTAATACTCCACCTTTCTCTCTATGCACAATTGTCATCTTCGTCTTTAACTCTGTCAGTTCTCCTGCAGCTTGTTGCACCAGCTGAATTTAAGTTTGATAGTAGGAGCCAACACTAGCTGCTACGACGTAACCAGTTACTGTCACACTAAACTGCACAGCAATCAAACCGTAGTCGCAGAGTGTGACGTTTCACCTATTCCAGAGTTGAATAGTATGGGAGAGAAAGGCGCTACTATCCAACGACGAAATACAGAGACTAAAGTAATGTACACTATTATTTGTCAACTAGCCAACATGTGCTACATCAAGTGTTTGTTTATTTAATATTACCTTATCAATACTTCATGATCATGTGCACTTTGATGGCGAGCATGGCTTTCACTGTATTGTGGGGGTTCAGGGGGGTCCGGAAACCAGTCAGTATCTGGACCACCATTTGTCTCACGCAGTGCAACACATCTCCTTCCCATAGAGCTGATTAGGTTGTTGATTGTGGCCTGTTGATCCACTCCTCTTCAAAGGCTGTGCGAAGTTGCACTCAGGTCAGCTCACTAACACATATTGACAGATTTGTGAACAATATTTGAGAGAAATAGAAATTTTGTGTACATAGAGAAAGTCTTAGATCTTTGAGTTCAGCTCATGATGAAAGGGGGCAAAATCAAAAGTGTTGCGTTTATAATTTTGTTCAGTGTACATGAAGTATAGCAAGTCAGCAAGATATTAACTCTCCATTGCAACAAAGTTACCTGTTGCAGCAACTTATAGTGCAGGACCAACAGCCTACAGATATGGAATCTCCTGCTACTATTCTGCACACACAAGTCATTTTTGTATTCATGCTTTGTTTTCCAACTTATCATTAATGATGTCTAAGTGTTGAAAGTTCTGTTTGAAACGGTTGTCATTCAAGTCATTTGCTCTATTGTCATTCCTTTGTGAGACGTATCCGTTTACTATTCCTGCTGCAAGAGACCAATTTCCCCAGCAGGAATGATTTAACTTGTCTCCAATGTTCCAAAACATCGAAACAGGTAATCATTACCGATCTCATCAGTGGGAGGAGTTCTTCATCGTCAGTGAAAGAAGACAGAGTAACGGCAATGATCCAAAAAAAAGTCTATTTCATTGATTGCCTGTAATAGTTGGGATTTCCTTTATGACATGTGGAACCAGGAGATGTTAAACTGAAAATTGGCAGTGTGACAGCGCATTCATGCATGTTTCCCCAATTTTCAATAAGCTTTGGTCTTTGAATGTTAGTGTTGAGCACATTAAAACTCTCCTGGATGAGATGCGGGATCAAGTTTCACTGAACTCACACTGCAATCAGGGGCCAAAACCGCCAAACACTGCACACCACTTTCAGTTGTCAAATATTTGTGATTAAAATGTTTCTGACTCCATATTATTGCAATGATTTCTGTGCAGGTTGTATATTACTTAGTAATGATTTTCGTCTGGCTATTTTGATAAATTACATATGATGGGACGTCAAACACAAAAGCATGGCGAGGCATCAGAGAGGCAAAGGAAGGGAAACGAAAGTGAGAGTAATTGGACAATACCAAATGCATGAGTAGAGAATGAGTGGAGGTGGCACTAATGGAGGAAAGTGGGAAAGGTCACTCACTAAAATACTGTGCTAATTTGGGCCCATAATTACTATGGCGATAAGTGGCAGAGAAGGGGGGGGGGGGGGGGGGGGGGGGGGGGGGGGGGGGGGGGGGGGGGACATTTTATCGCACTCAAAAAAACACACCCTGATGCATACATGTTGGAGTAAAGACAGTAACTGTCACACACAAGCACAACGTACACACAGTCTGCAGGAGCGAGTCAACTCACGTTGGAGGCTCTCCACGCTTGACCTTCAAGGTCATAGGTGCTTTCTTTGGAAGTTACACTCTGTACGGCTGCATGTGTGTCTATACCTGCGGTTCGGGTGGTTTGCCCTCCTGCAGGTGTGTGTTTCTAGTGTTCCAACACATGGTCAAGGGTCCTGGATGTTACTCAAGTTAACAAGGCGGAATGTGAACTGTGTGTGTGTCCGTCCCTTCATGCGCGCTATATTTCTCTGTGCTGTGAATTTGTCACTCGTCGCAAGTTTCAGTGTGCTTCCCCACCTGTAGTTTGGTTCATTTGGGTCAGACCGGGGGGGGACACATTGTTGCCTTTAAGTTGATGTCTACTGCGTGGGCACTATGTTTTGCTCATTCTGTTTTGTCTGAGTCCACACCTGATGTCACGCATACGTTATACCATGGTTACAAAATTAGCTTTAATAAATATAGCTTATATATTCCTTCAGATGTACTACTAACAGGACTGCGGTTGGTCAGCTTTGCTTTCAGACCACAAACGAACAACACAGGAGTCGGGTTGGACTGACTGTTTTTACACCAGCACGCAAAAAACAAATTTAATAAAAGCACACTTACAGAAGATTCTGCTACTTTCAGGTCAATTTGTCGCAGTTGAGTACAGAATAAAGATCATATCAAAGACACTTGAAAAACATGTCATTAACAGCAGGTGACATTTGCAAAAAAAAGAAGATATAAACTAACAAGCAGAAAACACCCCAAGCTCTTTCACCACCGATTACATAGGCGACTGACTGCTGTGTTTGTGGCACTGAAGAAAAAAAACAAAAATAAAAATTGGATAATGGCAACAAATCATGACACTGTAAACAGGGTCAGACCGCCATGAGGTGCAGGATGTTTATGGCGTGCAAGTGAAGGTGCTTAAGGTGATGTGTGAAGGAAGACAAACACACTTGCTCTAATAAGGACTCAACCTATTTTCAAACTCACAATTGTTCAGTGGAGGATGGGGCGCACACACATTCAAGCACAAAGAAACAGACATGCTTGCACACACAGCGGCATTGTAAAATGTATTATTAATACATTGAGTGACGCATGCAAATGTGTTCCAATAAAAGAAACAAACAAGAGAAAGACGCATGTTGGGGTGGGGTGGTGGAAATAGACAGATGTGAGTTAACACTGAGGAGAAGAGACTGATTTATGGGATGAATTATGGGATGACAGCAAATTCAGAAGGATAAGGAACGAAAGAGGGAGCAAAGAGGATGAAGTGGTGAGGTCTTGTAGCTCCCTCCAGGCTACCAATAGTGCCAGCGTAAGGGTTTCCATTCCTCTGGAGCTACATGGGTTGCTCTTTGAATTATTAAAAAAAAAAGTCCACTGAATAGCACATGACAGTAGGAAGGAAGGAAAGAGAGAAGACAAAGCGGGGGAGAGGAAAAGGAAGAAATGAGATGAGGTGCTGAGTAACAGGAGGTGGTGGAACACAGGGTGGAGAGGGGAACAGCAGGATTTGGCCTTATTACTTGCTTTCTTCTTGTGGAGACCGAGAAGGTGGGACGGCAGGAGAGGAAGAGGGGAAAAGAAAAAAATAAGGGAAGGAGGAGGAAAAGAGGTGTTGGGAATGTTAAAAGAGGGATAAGAGGATGGAAGAAATAAGAGACAATATCAACAGATGGACAAGGGAAATAAGGCAATAAATAAATGAGAAATTATGAGAAAAGACATCACTGGCAAGAGAGAGAAAGCAGGAGGGTTTGGAGGACAGGATGGATGAAATTGAGTGATTCAGTACACAAATTGACATATCTGTGAAAGGAGATTGATGGGTATATCAGCAGATAGATGAAGAGACAAAAGTAGTGCGACTGCTGCACCATTGTTGATGCTATCAGATATAGACAAAGCTCATGGCCCTCTTCATTCACTACAGTATGAAAAAAGATCCGACTCCCCCCGTCTTTCCTTCCCAAAGCCATATTTCTCCCTCTTTACTTTACAGGAGTTCCATGATTTTAGGCTCGAGTAAAATGTCTTCATCATCCACTTATCGTACTATGGGAGTAAAGGCTTTTCCCACTCGTGCGCCTTGGAATCAGCTTTCCATCTCAACCTAAACTGATCACACAGCTTATGTGCCAAAAGGTTGGCGGATACATTGAATGTGACGAGTGCCCGCTGAAGAAAAATGGATTAAAATACAAAATGTCAAGGTGCTGCTTTAATACTCTTCCCCGCCCCCCTCCTTCCCCTTCCTTCCTGCTTGTTCCCAAAGCACGCAGTCAATCCCTCCCCGTCTTTCTGTCGACAGGGCTGCAGCTAAGCTCGTGCAAATGACAATCGTTACACACCTTAGTCTTATTTCCTCTCTGTGAACCACTTCTGTCTTCTTCTTTGCCTAAACACCGTATTATGTTTGCTGTTTGTATAATGTTGCCTCGCATGTTAACAGTTCCACCTTAAAAAGCATAAGAAAAGGCAATGTACCCAATATGAGAGTAGCGTTATAGCAGACCGTTTCTCACAGAGCTGCAAAATTCCTTCACTCACAGTGATGCCAATTAAAAACTATTCTTCCTTCTTGGTCCTCAGTATTGCATGAGGCTTGATTAATATTTATATGATCGTAGATAATGTATTTTAATTTATATGCATTTTTGATTTAAAGTTTAATTTTTAAATGTAATTTAGGTCTAAAAACATCTCTTATTTATAGATTTAAACCAATATTAACTTCTTGCTGTGCATTTTGGATACTACCCAGCATATCCATTATTCACCATGTTACAAACTGATTTGTCAGCCACAAGAGGCACTAGCTCACCAGGCATTCAGATTCCAAATTGGCATGCAAAGGATTGCGTTGGTAGAGGTGAATTCAGGTACTGGTTTGAGATTAAATACAAAGTCAAGATGCTGTAGAGTTATAATTCCAATACAATCCTATCAGATGTCAAAAGACAGCACAGTGATTTATAAAACTATGAGGAAGCATTTAACAGCTCTGCAAATGTATCAGTGGCAATAATTTTATCCTCCGTCTTTGCGATTGCCAGGTATCTGATTGCCAACACAGCACCTTACCAAATTACACTACATTGTGGAAAGTTTAACCTAAACTATTTTGCTGTAAAACCCTGTGTTTTCTTGCCAGAGCTCTCTGCGTCGGCACCCCTGCTGTGTTAATGCTGTGTGGTTTCATTAAAATGAATGAGGGGATGCACCCCCCCCACGCTGCTGTTTTCTGTTTGAGCATGGCCTTGAAGACCATCACTCAGCCTTGATGATAACAAATGAGATGTGGTCCCATACTGTCAAAAGCTCTAGAGCAAAAAGTAGGTGGACCTTGAATTGAGATTGTTTTGTCAGCTGATGATAAAAACCCGTGTCAGTACTCAAACCAACTGTTCACAGCAGGTTCAGTCCTAGTCTCTAAGTGCAATTTCCACCCAGTGTTCTTTTCTTCGCCACCCAAATGTTAGGTTTACAGTGTTTTCAGAGTGTGAACTGACTGAAAAACATTTACTTGTCACAAAATAGAAAACTGTCTGCACTCTAATGAACAGCACCAGACAGTCATTGTGCACAGCCCAACAGCAAGGAGCGCAACACTGCAGTTGTGGGTCAGACCTTTAAAAAAAAAAAAAGCAAAGCAAAAAGCTGAGTAATGGCTGTTTTTAAATACTGCTCTCAGCGCACACCATCAACGCTACCTTGTTTGCTTCGGTTGCTCTCTTGTATCCTCTTTGCTTTCCGTCTCTCTCGCCCATTTCCTTCACCCGTTGCAAAAGCTCCATTAAAAGGAGATGAGAGAACAAGATAGAAATCTCTCGTATGCCTTTTTCCTTTATGTACTTTCTCCCCAGAACAAAAAATGAAGTCAAAGCAATGCAAAACAAGGGTGTACCTATTACTGATTCGACCTGTTGGACCTTTACTTCTGTTTTGTTCACAAACACCCATCAGTCTACTGTCTCTATATACAGTATGAAAAATCTGTTCCTCCCCCGTCTTAATTCCTTGAGCTCTTCCATTTCTACCCATTCAATCTCTTATCGTCCTCCCCTACTTCTTGAGTACATGTACTTCATGATGTATTCCACTAGCCATTTACTTCTTTAAGATTTGGGCATCCTGTTGAGGGGTATCTGTGAAAAGGGACGAGTGGAAAAGCCTTTACTCCCATAGTGCGATAAGTGGATGATGAAGACATTTTACTCAAGCCCAAAATCATGGAACTTGCTGTATTGACACATTTCATAGCTCAACTGCACAGCTAAATGGTGTAGGAAGGCAGAGAAATAGAGGGAGGTGGGGTAAGAGGTGGGGTAAGAGATGGGGAAAAGATAGAAGGATGAGAGGAAAGCCAGTGGGATAGAAATGGGTGGAAGAGTGGACAAGGATGTGAAAAATATGTACATTATTTTAAGACGAGTGGTAGGTGAGATGGAAGAATAGAGTGCTGCAGAGAGCTGAACAGAGAAAATATGGAGTGGAAACAATGCAGAAAGTCCTTGAAGTGGGAAGGTCACAAGCTACTCCATGGCTACTCTTCTCAGACATGTTGCTGTGAAAAGCACTACATCATGCAAGCAGCTATTATCACAGTGAGAAGTAATGCATCCTGAAACTGAGAAAGCTACATAACGGGGATGATATTTAAATAGCTTATATTTTTTGGCCTGCATCCCTAGATCGGGTGGGACTCTTAAATATATACTGCTAATCTGAATACAGCTCCAAAAGCTAAGTTGTCAGACAAATGCTTCATCTTATTTGTGGCAGTTCATCCAGGTAAAAATAAAAAAAAATTAGTGTGATCATTGAGCCACATAAACTGTTAAGAAACTAAAACAACTACCACTGGGAGATAAATTAATGGACTCAAATTCAATTGAAATAAATCTCTGTGCACAACACAACCATTTATTTCTCCCCCTCGCTCAGAACCAAGTGAGAGATGATTTGTTTGATTGGAAAGCCACTGGTGCAAATCGAATTCAATCACATCCAAGGAGTCAAAAATCACATGTCACCAGGCAGCAATGGCTGTATTTTTTTCCCCCCACAGCATCCATAACAAGCCGTAAGAAGGTGGTGAAACTTGGAAATCAGAGGGTCTCCAGGAATGTATAGTTGCAGTAAGTTTGACATGCACACAATATTATTATAACATTGATCAGCTTCCCCTGCCTGTTCAGCTTTAGATCACAGACTTCTGGCAGGATACTGAAGGACTCCGAGTGCACATCACATTATTTTACTTATTTTTGCTAGCTTTACATTACATTTATTCATTTAGCTGACGCTTTTATCCAAAGCAACTTACAATTGCTATACACGTCAGAGGTCGCACCCCTCTGGAGCAACGAGGGGTTAAGGGTCTTCCTCAGGGACACAATGGTGAGTGGGTCACAGTGGGGGATTGAACCCGGGTCACTAACACCAAAGGCATAGTCTTATCCATTGCGCCATCACCACCACCAGCTTATCTGCACTGTTACAGAATTAATGTTACGTTTATTCCCCTCAAGTCTAGGCTGCAGTCTAAGCACAACCCAGTCATAGCCATTGAGCTAGCAAGGCTTTTTGAGCAACATGATTTGCTGAGGTTAAAATCACCATTACCTCTTAACATTTTCTTTAACACACGGTTTGATTCGTTTTTATTGTGATAAATGGCTGTTATTCTTATTAAACCTTGTTTTAATTGTAATCTAACATTTTAATTTAATCAAACTGGCTTTCATTTCCATTTAATTATTTGTAAAGGGCTTTGCGACACTCAAGGCATATAAAAGCTAATGGAGAATTAGCAAGAAGAGGGAGAGGGCAGAGGATGATAGGAAGAAGAAAAGGATGAGAAGAGGAGTGGGTGGGTGTACAGTCTCGGGTGAAGGGCAAAAGGACTTGACAGCAAAAATCATCCAGGGACCTCATCAGCAAGACGCAATGAGAAATGGCATATATGGTATATAGATATAGAGGACATGTGCCTGGATGCACACAGCACTCAGAGTGACCTTGGTGTCTTCTCGTATGTGAACACTGCTAAAGAAATTCACTGGTCCCCTCATAAAAAGGGCACACTCCATACTAATTACCACAGAAAGCATTTGCATAAAAAAAATAAATAAATAAAAAATCAGAAGATAAACAAAAGAGCCATGTAAAATGTATGCTAAGTTTAGCTAACAGCATTTAGCAAATATACAGCGCATACATTCAACATGTCGCAAGGAAGAAGCCTTTAAAAGTGTGTTTGACATATGAATAAAACTAAAAGCGTCTAAATTTAGCATGATTTTAAGGAGAGAGAATTATGGTGTATAATTAATTCTGGAAGCAAAGAGCTTAATATGCCTGGTTTGGATCTGGCATTTTACCACTCAATGATGACACTCGACAGTATCTCAGTCTAGAAGAAGAATGTGCCAAGAATGTGTTCAACACACAAAATGAGTTTAATTAGGTTTCTATGGTCTTTATTACTGGGGAAGTGTTTTGTTTAGTAAGATAAAATCAGAAATAGATTTTTTTAAAGCACAGACAATTATTTTGATGTTTGATATGTAGTAGTGATTTCTAATCTTAAGTAGGTTGGGCTACATGTTTGGCATGACACGGCAATAAAGACTAAATTCAAAGCATCATGGCTTGATTTAAATAAATCAAACAAGCATATCCATATTTTCACCAAATCATCTCTACTTACAAAATCTGGAGAAAGTATGCAAGTGACGTCTCAAGGAGGAGGAGGAATTGTTCCACATGTGGTTATGAAGGTAAAGGCCTTCAAGTCATTCTAAGATGAACCCTACCTCAATCCTTCCGGTGTCTGGTTGGAAGCCTCTGGCTGGGTCTTCAGTCGTCACTCTGCACTGGATGGCGCAGCCGTTCACCCGGATCTTGTCTTGTCTGAGGTTCAGTTCTGGCAGGCTGCGGCCCTCACACACATGCAGCTGGGCATGCACCAGGTCCACACTGTTAGAGAGTGAGAGAGTGTGAGTGAGTGAGTGAGGTGATGAGGTGAATAAATTGATTGAAGCCATGAACATTGTGTGAATAGCCCTTAATTTCCCCTGATGTCGCTGTGGAGAACATGTTTTCTGCTTACACCAAGGTTTAAAAAGACCAGTAAGGTCATTAATTCAATACAAACATCTTGGCCTCAAATCAGAATGGGCTGGACATTTGCAGTGGAAGTGAGGATTTTTCCAGCACTTCTCATTTGACCAAATTAATTTGGAATGGATGACAAGAAAACAATCCCTCGAAGTATATTTAAAAAAAAAAAAAAAGAAACCTTTGTCATAATAAGTCACAAAGAAGCAGATATGGAAAATACAATTTAACTAATGAAAACAAACAAAAAAAAAAACATCACTTAAAAACAACTGCTTGTGTCGTATATACTGATTAGCCCCATGATAAATATCTTAACAGCTAAATGGTAAAGCATCACACTGTAATGCAAAAATTGGTATCAGCAAAACTATAAAAAATAAATATAAAAATCATAGTTTGAATAAAAACCTGAAATCTAAAAAATCTTTAGTTTTGTTTTAGAAAATGTAGACAATTAAAAATTATTTTTTAGTTGAAAACACAGCATAATGCTATTTGGTCTGTCTCACCAACTGTACAGTATGTTTTATTCAGATATCTAAAATTGCATTTTTACCCAGGAACAAATGCTTGCACACATACAAATAGGAGAACATTATGCAAATTTGTATTCAGTCATTACCCAATATTAGAAAGAATTTAAATGCGAGAGGGACAGAGATACGTTGTATTCTTCCACATCCACGAGTTGTAAGCCTCAACATCAATTTTGGCTCATCTGTATGCATTTATTTAAATGTAAAGCTCAAATGAGACATTGTGGGTTAAGCTTCATGATTGCACAGTTTAACGCATAGCTATAATGTATGAAAGTATTTTTGTTGTTTTTTTACACCCATTTTAAATGCAGAAATGGACAGACACAGAGGGTGGGGACACATTGTTCTTAAAATGGCTGTGTCCCTGCACCCAATCTGCTGCCAAACACACACACTAGCACAACTGGGAAGCCTCTCCCTCTTGAAGGGTGAACAAGAGACAGAAAGCACACACATTAGCAAACAAGCTCAGATTTTGGACACCGTCTTGGCTTCAGTTTTCTTAACGTCTCAATTTGCAGATATCCACATTCTGGCCAAAACAGAAGGACAATTATGCATCAGCCTGTTGTGAAATGTGTTTGTGGAAAAAGCAGATCCACTCTTGATTACTTGGACAGGCACTAGCGTCATGTTTTTGTTACACTTTCATGAATATGTTTGTATTTTTGAAATTAAGACCGCTCCACTCACATCCTACAACATTAAAAAAGGGACAAGAAGAAATCACTTCATGAGCAATGCCCCAAACAGTAGTTATGGAAATTATTCCGAGTTTCCCCAGTACTTTATTGTGTAATTAGGATACCAATCTGTTATGAGACTCAGACTGCTAGTCCTTGTGTGGTCCAGCAAATAATCAGCTCCTCTGGGCTACAGCCCTTTAAGGCCACCACATATGAAAATAATTTGTTGTGCCTCTCCTATTGTGTGAAATGTACAGTGGCTAAGAGTTAATGTTTGAGAATAAAGTAACCTGTGTCATGTCTGACACATCAGATACATACATGAAATTCAGAACTTTGTCCAGTGTGACAAACACTTCCTCACCTTCAACACTAATAAAACAGAGGACACTCCAAATCCATTGTAGACCACTCAGTCGTCATCCATGACCAGATCATAGCCCGGGTTGACTCTTACTAAAAAATACCTGGACATACAAATCGACAGCAAACTGACATGGAGTGTGCAAGTAGATGTCTGCCAACAGGTCCAACAGGGGCTTCCTTCATAGGCTGAGGGTCTTTGGTGTCAACCAGAAAGTGCTGCTTCTTTCCTACCATGCCGTAGTATCAGCCTGCTTGTGTGCAGCTGAAAGCCCAGATTGCCCAGCTGACACAGAGAGCCATGAAAATAATGGAAGTCAGGCAGCATCCCACACTATAGGCCGTCTTTATTCAATTCAATTTTATTTATATAGCGCCAAATCACAACAACAGTTATCTCACAGCGCTTTTCATAAAAGAGCAACAGTTCCCACCAAGAGCAAGCACTAGGCGACAGAGGCAAGGAAAAACTTCCTTTTATAAGGCAGAAACCTCGAGCAGAACCATGGCTCAGGGTGGGCGGCCATCTGCCTCGACCGGTTGGGGTGAGAGTAATGTAACAATAATTAGACAATTACAATATTATTTCAGACCCCGCCCATATCCTCCAATCTGAGTGTCAGCTCCTCTCCTCAGGTAGATGCTTCAGAGTTACCCAGTGCAGGCTCAACCACTTTAAGAACTCCTCTGTCCCCCGGTCCATCAAAGACCTAAATAAAGAGTTCGCTAGAGGGAAACCCTGTAATGCTGCTTTGTCTCCTTTGGGACAATGAAGTCCATCTTATCTTAGATTTCAGCTCAATCATACATTTTATCATACATTTAATACTTGTGATGATCTTTTGACTCCTGTGTTTACTCATCCATTCTTGTAAACTAAAGCTAAAATATGGCATGTGTTTGCTCATTAATTTGTTATGTCAGTAGTTCACTCATTAACCCAGTATTGCATATTCATGAAAAGGGAGGCAAAAGAACAAAAAACAGCACTAAAAGACAAGCATCCAAATTTGAAAACACTAACTTATGAGGTGACAGTGTGTTATAAAGGCTGCCTTTTCCCAGAGATGGAAGTCCTTTAATATTATGCAAACAAACACATTTCAGTGGCAACAACTGAACATTTCCTGAGTGGAGAGTCAGACACTTGCCATCCATGAACATGACTTTTATTACATATAAATCATGTTTGGCCTACTTTTTCCCTCCTCTCACATAATTCTTCTACTTTCAAAACATAAGGCAAAACTGATTGAATGGAGGACCCTCGAGGGTTTATGAAATTCATTGTATACTAATTTGACTCAGACAAATTAAAGAGCCTGCAGCAACATCTGTCCCTCAGTGCAGCCAGTTACCAGAGAAAAGTCCCTTGTATCATTAGCAAGTTCCACAAAGGCCAAACTACACAGAAAGGGGGTGAGGGTGATACGCCTTCAGTGAAAGTAGGGGTTGGAAAACGCAAAACAGCACATGCTCATTCTCAATAAGAGTGTGATGACAAATACTGCGGGTTGTAACTGTTGCAAAACCCAGTGCTGGAGAACACAGAGGATTAACTAAAGATGGTGATGAGGATTGACCTGAAACATCTGTACAGACGCAGAGTCGGGCAATATCGCCAGCAGTGGGGATGAGAGTTTGATACGGAGACAAAGTGACTGGGAATAATTTATTTAGCTGCACATAGTATGAGCTGATACAGTTATGGCTTCAATAACTGCTAGATGTCAATTCCACATACATTATCATATCAGAGAATCAGCAATTTAATTGGACAATGAAGTGGAGATTTAAATAAAAAAATAAAGATTTAAAGAAACATCTATATTCACTGCTGCCCAAAAAGTGCATTTCGTTTGTATTTGTTCAAAACATCAAACAAGCTATTCTATGCTTTATGACCCTGCTTGATGATGAAGAATGTCATTCTCTGTTCGGGGAGGTTTGCTGCTGTCAAAATGCAAGACAAACCATTCTAAAAACCACTCAATCTACATCTAACGGTCTTTAACATATACAAGTTACATATGTAATGTATGAGCTTAACATGATTTGTACATTAACACAGTCTTATTATACAGATGTGTTTTATGCCTGGAAAACTGTAATATGGTTATTTTTATTTAGGACTCAATAAATGTGTCCTGTCTGAGAAATATAATTGTTTGACCATAAAATGGATTATGAAAAGTAGACACAAAACAGAGCAGTTCAATTCCCACGTTTCCTGCTGTAAACAGAATTTGACCAAAACTAATCTGAACTAAAGTTGTTCCACCTGCTTATTCTCAAATCTAATCTAAAAGCGGTTGTCCCCCCACTTTTTCCAACTCTCTCTATATTGTGCATGTTGCCCATCATGCAAGTACCCATCAAGCACTGTGCACACAGCAGACTATACATGGCAGTTTAATTATATTTTGCATAGAGCCCCAGGAACCAAAGGAGTAGCTACAACACTACCTGGCCCAAGGTTTGCTCTGTGTCAATTAGCTGGTGGAAATCTGATTAAACACAAATGTGTTTAGGAATATGCAGCATGTAAGCACAATATAAACTGAAATAATAAGGTCTTATAACTAGATTTTGACTCAGGACCCCACTACAGTACAGGGCCTCAAGATTACATTAGGTAATAATGGAGGACCTGCCTTAAGGCCCTTGTTATATCAGCTGATATTGAGGTTTAGTAGAGGATATTTTCCTAAATTAGCAAATAATCACATTACAACAAGCTAAACAGAACACAGTGGAAAATCACTCCTTTTTCTGATATACTAAGAGCCCAAGAAAGTAATAGAAATAAACCTTGTGAAAAGTCGTAGCTTGGTTCTTGTCAACAAAGATATTGACAATTAAATGTGACACTCGTTTGAGGACCACCAGGTGCAAATTTTAGACAGAAGATGGATGGTTTGAAAAAGGTGTCAAGGAAGCCATCTAACACCCGGGTCGAGAAGCCGTCATTGAACAGAGGAGGGGGTCTACGCCACCACTTATCCCCCGCTTACAATGCTGTCCTTTCATCACTTCCCAGGAAACTCAACAAACGTAACCTATTGGCCTCAGGTGAAGATACCAACGACGGTCGTTCAGTCTTGGCCACGGGTAGTCCTAACGACCGTAACGACTGTCGTTACAGCAACCAGGAACACTAACGAAACAACAGTATCGATGATCCTGGCAAACGACCCCACTGAGGTTAAATAGCTGAGTTTCCCTGCCAGTCAGTCAGAACTGAAGAAGTCCTTTGGATGAGGGACGAAACGTCTTCCAGTATCTTCAACCAAGTCCAGTTGCCCTTGATTTTAACCTTTGTTGGACAAACTAAATATCATTTTTTTGCCATCGACTTTTTTAATATCTCCTACTAGGGCCTTGTTTCCCCTCACTTTGGAGGTTTTCGTGTGTTAAAGTTGTAAAAATATTCTTTATTTCTGACATTGCTAAAGAATATATAAATCTTTAAAGATGTCAAGCCTAATATTGCATGTTCATTTTTCTGCCTGGCATTTCTGACTGTTTGCCAGTTGTGCCTTTGCCTTGCTTAGGGCCTCCAAACAGCTGCCAAGTTTATATCTGATCTGTGACAATCTAAAAGAAAAATGAATTAACTCCCACAAATATCAGAATATATGTCTACTCTCTGAATCTGTTGAAATTCTGTCAGTATGTTTATCTCGCAACAATGTACATCATTTTGCATTTGGTACTCCTGTCTATGCAACAACCTTGCTTTTAAGGCTTCTGATATGCTTGTAAATATCTTACATTTGCTTTCTGAGGAAATCACCATTCACCAACCCGCTAAGAGATACATATTACACTGCAGAATCACATGGAAGCCCAAATTATTTTCAGCCTAGCATTGGCTACAAGGTACATTAATTTATCATTTTACAACTTCATGAAAATTCCACATCTGGTAAACAGTTAAACAGTGTCCATCCGTGTTTGAGCACCAAGCATCATTAAAGCAGTGGTTCTCAAACTTTTTCACATCAAGGACCCCTAAACTGACACAAATTAGACTACGCACCCCCATTTGATAAGACTTTGTCCAAGCATCGCCCATCTGATCGGATTTTGGCTTTTAGATGTTTTATTCCACAAAGTGCATAAAATCCATGAGCAAAAGAGTCGCACGTTCAGTCACTGTTACTTATAGTGAAAATAAATGATTCCCCTGCATTAAAGGACCTAAGGTCCTTTAATGCATGTAGCAGGATGTTCTATCAGTAAGTTGTCGAAAGTGCAATTTTCTTTGCAGCCATCTGCTGGGGCAGCAGCATCAGAGCCAGTGACAGCAAGAGACTGAACAAAAAGAAGGCTGGCTCTGTGCTGGGGTCTGCTCTGTAGCCGGTTGTGGAGAGAAGAGCGTTACACAAACTGTTTAACATCACGGACAACACTTCACATCCGCTGCACAACCTGTTGGTCGAGCAGCAGAGTGTATTCAGCTGGAGACTTCCACAACTCTGCTGTAGCAAGGACCGTTACAGGAAGGCATTTCTACCCACTGCCATTACAAAACACAACAACTCTCTCCTCTGTGCAGGGAGATGAGACTGAAGGACACGTGAATGTTACATTACACCATAGTTAATCCAAGTGATACTAATTGCACATCCTGAATATTATGGAGGACTGATCCTGACAAATTCAGAAATAAATACAGAAATAAATAAATGCTCAAATAAATAACATGCCTTGTTGTTTATGTGTAGATACAGAGGAAGAATGGGAGAACAGCACACATCTCGTCGTTACTGTGTGTTAGAGCATGGGAGAACAGTGGATACTTTTGATATAGCCCACATCCCTAATATTAATGTGTAACTACAGGATAACAAGTGGAGAACATTCAATATTTTTTTACAACTGTCTGCATAGTTTATTCCTCGTGTAATGAATGAAAATAAGTAGGCCTACTAGGCTCCTCTCTACTATGACATTTTTTAATTCATGTCATAGTTGTCCACAACTCAAATCAGAATTTAAGGAGAAATGTTTTATACCACCTCAAGAAGACTTCCTATCAGAAAGGTAGGAAGGTATTTGTACAAATGTACAACTGCAGTACTTAAATCTAAGTAAAGTAATTTCCCTGACATTTTTACTGTGTTATTTTACTTTTAATAGACACATGTAACAGGTTTTATACTTCCTGTGAATATAATCAAAATTAATATTTTCATGCTGTATAAATTATCTCGTATGTGGTGCTCACATCGTGTACTATTGACATTGCCTTCTGACTCTAAGACTGCAACATGCGTCTTTGTAAAGAGAGAAACAGACAGACAAAAGTCTAACTCCGCCTGTCAGCGTCGTTAAAACTGAATTTACCATACAGAATTGAATACGAGTGCACTCCAGATTTAGCTGCAGCAAGCTGACCATGTTGTTCTCCCTATAATCGCAGTTCTGTGTCAGTGCATGCAGCAAACTGAAAGCACTGTCAGAGCGTCCACACGAAAAGGGAAGGAAGACATGACGTAGTATTGTCTTCAAATAGAGTTGCTAAACACCTCAGCGCACTGAAGGAAGCCATCTGACTGTGTGAGGAACAAGCTTGTTGATGTGTGCAGGTAGAGTAGGCCTAGAGCTCTCCCATCTCACTGGTCCACCAATAGGAGAGAAGTTCAGCCCTTGAGACACAGCCCCTCCTTATTTGCATAATGAGGCAGAAATGCATAGAGAAATGTAAAAAGAACAGGCAGAAATAAATACCATTGGGGAAATAAATAGGGTAGAAAATGCAACGGAAGAATAAAAACAAAAATATTAAAACAAATAAATACATTTTTAAAAAGTAATTAAATAAAGTTGAAGATTATAATGGACAATAAATAAGGTACTTATTACAAAGGTGAATAAGTCAAGAAGCTAATTAAAGATATATACACATTTGTCTCCTTGTATAGTTTAATTACTGCCTACAGTTATTTACTTTATTTTTTGTGCATTTAATCGGATGCTTATTTATTGAGGATTTATTTATTTCTGAATTTGTCAGGATCAGTCCTCCATAGCATATGTGCACAGCTGCTCTTGTGTATACGTCTCAGATCTGTAAATATATTTTTTAAAGGAAATTTTGTTGGTTTGTGTAAATATGTCTGGTCTGTAATGTTTTGTAATCTGTGTCAATTTTGCTGCTGCAACGCCACAATTTCCCCTCAATAAAGTCCTATCAATCTATCTCTCTCTATCTTGATGTAAACAGACACTGCCTCCTCTGGTTTTATGTAAGGGTCGACCAATAATCGGTCTGGCCGATTATCGGCGCCAATGTTCAGCATATTTCCAATAATCTGCATCGGTCATTTCAAAGACAGATAGCCGATACAATTAATTTAAAAAATGCACTCGTCTGGCTCTGATGCAGCCGCCTCTGTCTGCTCGAGCCCAAAGAGTGGTGAGCGCAATGTCCCGCCCACAGTACTAGCTGATTGGTTACAAGTCACGAGTAACAACCTATCATATTTGTTATAATTTATCACCCCCCAAAACTGCTTGGAGGATTTTTATCAGAAATTCCTGAATTTTTATCTACTCTGGTTTTAAATTATGACAGAGTTGTTCTTTGTAGCAATTTTAATATTCATGTTGATGACCCCAACAATGTTAATGCAACTGACTTTTTAAATATGGCCACTTCTTTTAACTTCAAACAACATGTCAAAGGGCAAACACATAACCGTGGTCATACACTGGACTTGGTTTTTACCCTGGGTGTCAGCATTTCCTCTGTGATCAGATATGGTCATGTCCACTAATTCCACAAATGTATTGTTTTTAGCTGCGATTCGCCCGTTACTCATGCCGCATCACCAAGCTCCGTGTGTTCTCGCATCTTTAATGAACAAAGTGTTTCAAAGTTTTGCGCATTCTTTCAGACCCAAAGCAAACACCTGTCCGATCCCAACACCAACAATCTGGTCGATCACTTCAATCATATCTGCTTGTCGTCACTAAATATTACTGCTCCTCTAAAGGTTAGGCCTACGTCTAAAGCTAGTAAGCAACCCTGGATAAATGACAGCATTCGCAGCCTAAAAAGGGAATGCAGGAAAGCAGAGCGCAGATGGAAAAAATCCAGTCTCCAAGTCCATTACCTCAGTCTGAAGGATTTATTAATTAACTACAATAACATGGTTAAGGATGCGAGAACACACTATTTTTCTGAACTCATTACTACACATAAACACAATCCCAGGTTTCTGTTTAAGACTGTGGATCAGCTGGTAAACCCAACCCCTCCTTGTGCCTCAGCTGGAAGTAATGATGACTGTGAATTGTTTTTA
>NC_060161.1:15254860-15312493 GCF_021292245.1 Micropterus dolomieu | reverse complement strand
CGTCACTAAATATTACTGCTCCTCTAAAGGTTAGGCCTACGTCTAAAGCTAGTAAGCAACCCTGGATAAATGACAGCATTCGCAGCCTAAAAAGGGAATGCAGGAAAGCAGAGCGCAGATGGAAAAAATCCAGTCTCCAAGTCCATTACCTCAGTCTGAAGGATTTATTAATTAACTACAATAACATGGTTAAGGATGCGAGAACACACTATTTTTCTGAACTCATTACTACACATAAACACAATCCCAGGTTTCTGTTTAAGACTGTGGATCAGCTGGTAAACCCAACCCCTCCTTGTGCCTCAGCTGGAAGTAATGATGACTGTGAATTGTTTTTATCTTATTTTACCAATAAGGTGGTGTCAATCAGAGCCTCTATTAACCTCACGGCCTCTTACTCAGAGGTTCCTCACCAGCAACAAGAGAGTTTTAACCAGTTTTATCCCATCGGCTTGTCTGAGCTTTTAAAAACAGTATCACAAATTAGAGCGTCCTCCAGCCCACTTGATGTAATACCTAGAAAGTTTTTACTGAAAGTAATGGATTCTGTTGGGCCCCATTTGATCTCTGTTTTCAACAGCTCCCTATCTACTGGTTGTGTCCCTGATTATTTTAAAATGGCTTACGTGAACCCACTTTTAAAGAAACCTGGTTTAGATCCCTCCCTCCATCAAAATTTTAGACCAATTTCAAAACTACCTTTTATTGCAAAGATTCTAGAAAGAATTGTGTCCAAACAGCTGCTCACTGTACTGGAAAATAAATTATTTGAAAAGTTTCCGTCTGGTTTCAGAAAGTACCACAGCACTGAGACTGCCCTGCTTAAAGTCACCAATGACCTTTTAATGTCTGCTGATGAAGGTATGTACTCAGTCCTGGTACTCCTGGACCTTAGCGCTGCTTTTGACACCATTGATCACAACATCATGTTAGACTGAGGCACTGGGTGGGGATCTCTGGTACTGCCCTAAAATGGTTTTCAGCCTACCTGTAAAATAGGAAGTTTTGCATGTCTGTAAACAGCTATGTCTCTTCGTTCTGTCCAGTTAAATATGGTGTGCCTCAGGGGTTGGTCTTAGGACCCATTTTGTTTTCCTTGTATCTGCTTTCCCTTGGACACATTATCCATAAACATGGTATTTCTTTTCATATTTATGCTGATGAAACACAAATGTATTTGCCTGTCAGATCCACAGACCCTGGAATGCTGAGTTCACTTACCGACTGCCTTTGTGAAGTAAAAAAAAAGGATGTCAAATAATTTCCTCCAGCTGAACTCAGACAAAACAGAAATCCTGGTCATCGGGTTAACTTTTAAGGACACCATGACCATTTTACACGCCTTCATCTCATCACGCCTGGATTATTGCAACAGCCTTTTCACCTGTTTAACCCAAAAATCTATTGATCGACTCCAGACTGTCCAGAACTCAGCTGCCAGGCTTTTAACCAGAACAAAGAAATATGACCACATCACCCCTATTTTAGCTTCATTACACTGGCTCCCAGTATGTTTTAGAATTAACTTTAAAATTTTATTGATCACTTAAAGCTCTTCACGGCCTCTCGCCTTGTTATATTTCTGACCTTTTAGTCCCATACACACCATCACTTACCTTGAGATCCTCGGGCAGAGGTCTGCTGTCTGTTCCAGAGTCTCGACTGAAAACTAAAGGGGACAGAGCGTTTGCTGTCAGGGCCCCGAGGCTCTGGAACAGCCTGCCTGAGGAAAGGTCAGCTGAGTCAGTGAACTCTTTTAAGTCCCTTCTTAAAAACATACTTTTATAGGAGAGCCTTTCCCGATTTTATTTGACTTTATTTTATCCCTTTTATTTTATTTTACTTATTTTATATTTATCTTAAATGTGTTGTAGTGGACAACTGTGTGGATTTGTGCATTTTATATTAAATAAATTTGGAGCTACTCCAAAAATTCCTCTTTTCCTCTCCCAGAGGGGAGCAGGAAGGTTGAGATCAACTTTCAGACGGCTGAAGAGACCCCAACAAAAGAATGGGGGGAGGAAAGGTTGCTTTCTCCAAGTGCTATTCCTGAGCAGTTGATCGTAAAACTGGCACCTTTGATTCGACAGCCTGATAACACGGTGCCTGACTGTTAAACTGACAAAAGGGACATTAACCAGCGATTAGCATTTCCCTGAACAGCTTATCAGAACTCCCCTTTAGAGGGGGGCAGGAAACCCTAAACTGCCCCCCCCCACACGTAACCGTGGCAACTGACCTGCAGTCTCCAAAGACTCAAAGCATTAACTGTTTAATTAAATCTTAGTTACTTGATTACATCTGCTTCCATTTGAGTAGTTATGTTACCATGTTGTTGCTATCTGTTGTTGATATTATTGCTGAAAAGAATCTAAATAAGTTACTATTGCAGTGTTTTTATTTTCAGCAAGATTAAGGACACTCCATCTTATGTGTAACCAATGCTTGTTCACAATACTTTCTCACACAATTCCTTTAGAAATGATGATAAAGAAATGTCATACTATACTCTATTAATTGCCAGCTTGAATTTAAGCCTAAATAACTAAATTCCCCAGTTCCTAAGGAAAGATTGTTTGGATTAATCTAATCTTTCTTCATGTAACCCGAGATCCCCCAAGTGGACGAAATAAGTATTACATACCAGTGGGAAATGCCGTTAATGTATAAATGAAGCCCTTGATAAACTCATTTATCATGAATAATTTGATAATTGTTTTCCTGTTACCAAATGCTTAACTTAGAACGCTACAACTGTTTGACCATTGAGGTTTGATTGTGGAAAATATTTGATTATAATACGTGCAAATAGATTTTCTTTTCTTTTCTTTTATAGACATTAAAAGTTTAGAAAGACAGTCCCTCGGGAAACCGGAAACGCCCCAGACCACAAAAGAGCGACGCACGACGTCGCCCGCTCTCTTCGCCTCTTCCCTTCTGCTCTCTGGAGGCTTCGGCACATGTCCGGCGTGCCTCTCCCGGCAACGCCCTAAGAATTTGACCAGCGCAACGAAGTCTTTGTTTCGCTTGAAGCTACACACACACGAAGTGCCGTGACATCGATTTTTACCTCAGTTCCAGCAACTTTACTTGTTTTATTTTCTTGCTTTCGTTTTGTTAAAGTTATCAGTCCGTTAAGTTACACTGGTCTAATTCAGGAACGACCAAGTTCCCTTTAAGCTTTTTCGTCGAGCCAACTTCACCGAGGTCAGGCCAAGCCACATGGTCTCGCCAGCGGCAACGAAGGAAACCTGAAAACAGTCGAACTGCCAGACGGAGGACGGCCAACCCTTGAGGTTTTTCTCCAATCAGACACGGAGAACCCCGGAGAATCCCTAGCAAAAAGCCAGGATCGGGCAGCTAGCGTGGGACTAGTCCAACAGGCCAAAGCAGGCCATCAACAAGCAGTAAGACCAAAACCCTACATTCTGTGGTCAGTGACGTCCAATAGTTGCTAATCCATTTTTCTTTAGTCCAGCATATGAAATCTTTATACCCCTAGACAAATTTAACCGAGTTATCATCTAATTGCATTCGTTAGTTGCCATATGAGTCAGATGCTTCCCACAATAGAACCTCCATTCTCATTGTTTAGCCATTGTTTATTTTCCCTGATGTATTTAACCACCCTTTTATATCGCTTTAGTTAGTTAATAAATTCACTGTAATCAAGGAATTGTGTGTGTTGCCTATTTCCATGTCCCTGCCAAGAGAATTGACCCTTTAGATATGAGACTGACTGATTTAAGATAATTGAGCGATTATTAACCAACTGATCACTAGTGAATAATGGTATAATTATTAAAAGCTACCTAGAGGTCCGGAGACTCTAGGATAATAACTCCGGTGGTGCCCTTTTTTAAACGAGAGCTTTTTATGGATTGATATTTTCTGAATATTAAAATTCATAATTGGGTATTAATTCTCATAAATTTATTAAAATAGCTAGTTTTAGACATGCCACAGTGTATTTTAGTCTTTTCAATGTTCAATGCCCCTCCCTCCTCTCTCACCAGAGCTCCGCATGCACACGCACGCGGAGCTAGCGGAGTGTACATTACACAAGATGAGCATAACTACACCCGTTACTGTAAGTAAGTGCAGCAAAAACAGCAATACTAGTAAAATCAGGCATGTGATTGGCCAAGAGCAAAAAAGCAGGAAAATATAGTGAGACCCCTCCACCTCTCGATAAAAGTGGCGGCGGCTCAAATATAACATGGATGGTGAAGCAGGACCCATGAGAATAACTTATTTGGTGGATGTGTTGCAGTGGGAATCAAAGACAAGTTTCTAATCCACTGCTCCATCGCCACCGCTCTATAATAATTATTTTGTATTAATTTTTTTTAACCAAACTTTAACACCTACATGTGCAACATGAAATAATTTAGTCTATAACTAAATAATATAACAACCAACTTTCAAATTACTTCAGTAGAAGTTAATAGATTATTTTTAATGAATGAGACAGCAGAAACGTTTTCTTTGCCAGTTTAAGACCTGGTAGCCTGACTGTTAGAGAATCAGTTATATTCTTCAGGAAAGTCAGAACAAACAGCCAGATCAGTCTCTGTCTATTGGTAAGGCTGTAGGAAAAAGTTTGACATTTCAACTCTGGCAGCGGGCGGGCGTGTGCGTGAGACGAGAATGACCGCGACAGTTTCACAGGAATTTTTTTTTTTTTTAATGTTTATTTATTCAAGGAGCTTCACTGAGAGCAACCTCTCATTTGCAGGAAGGCCCTGATCACATTCACACCTGGAAGCTGCCCAGTACAATCGCAGCCTGGTCTCTAAGTGGCTCCACTGGAGCTGTTGGGGTTACAAGCTCGCTTCTCTAACCTTTAGGCCACCACTGCCCACAATCGCGCCAGTTACACAGAAGCCGTTGCCATGGAGTGCTTGTCTGCCTGTCTGTTGATGAGCGCAGAACGACCCCGCAGATCAAAGCTGTCTGGAAAGGCATTATATAAACCCTGTCACAACAATTCACAAGAAATTTATAACATGCCAAAACCTTTAACATAAGGACGACTTAAAAAGCAACCATTCATACAGCAAAGTGTAGCCTATTTAGCCTATGATTGATCAATCCACAACAAAGTCAAAGTAAACATCAGATAGCCTATAACAAACCCAATTTATCCAATCCTTATTGGCACCTCAGTGTTGGGCAAGTTACTCAGAAATAGTAGCCTATAGTTATTACCGACTAGTTACTTAGCATATAGGCTACTTCTTAAAAAAGTAATATTAGCTACTCTACTTACTACTGGGTGATATAACGCCACTCTCTCCCGACGAGTCCAAGCATCACTGGCAGCAGCAGCCGGAGTTTCTTTCTGAGTTTCACGTTGCTGTGTTACTTTAGCTGATGCTTCAATTACCCTAAGTATAATGTAGAATTGTTCGGAGTCAAAAACTTTTTGCTGGTCGCACAAAGTTTACAACAGACGACAGTGTTCTTTGCATCTTAGACTGACACAATAATGGCAATAACGTTACTTACAGCTGTCAAAAATACCTCTCCCTGGTCTACAGTCTTCCTTTAGGTTTCTGGCTAACAGCTGACCTGAACATCATTAGGTCCGGTGCCACTGAGCTGCAGCGCGGTTGCGCATTCATGTCAGGAAAATCCTTGTTGATACTTGGAAAGGAATAAAACTTTAAACATGTCAGCCTGTAGATGTCCTCAAATCCTTTCCATTTCACTCGGCTAGCTCCTGTACCCCCCCCTTCTTTTTTATTATTACAGATCTGCATGATTTACGTGGGTCAGATTTTCAGGTCAATAAATCCGGAATCCCGGATTAATCCGGAAAAAAAAAAATAAAAAATTCACATCCCTGTAAAATGCTGATACTGCATCAGTACAAGAAGCAGGAACGTGCACCAAGCTATATTTTAATCTGCTCTGTGTCATCCACCGCAGCTGTGTTTTGGTTTTACACAAGCACATGTGCTAGCTCAGCTAATAGCTAGATATATACAAGCTAAATCTCTGTCTGTTTAGCAGAGATGCTACGCATCTTAAACTCTAGCAACTCCTTGTAAACTTAGCTGCTTGTTGAGAGAAACCAGCTCCTCTCTACCAGCAGCAGCAGAGGGGGGAGGAGGAGGACAGGAGGAGGATACTGGTGTCTGTGCGCTTTTTTCTAAACTTCACTCAGTATTTTGATGTCAGGAATAAAGTTTGTTGTTCCATTTGTTTCCAGTGTGATAATGATTTCATATTGTTACTTTGCTGCTGTTAACTTGACTTTTGTTGCTGCTCTGAAAACAGTTAGTTATAATAAATTAAATTTGATTACTGTTCTGAATTTATTCTTTTTTAAATAAAATTTTTAAAAGGCAATTTAGTAATGAAAAACCAATAAGAGTATAGATAAACAGAACCAAGAAATGGTATCAATAAAATCCTAATATAAAATAAATACAATGTAAATGACAGCAGGTGAAGACAAAGTTTGATAATTTTTCACTCATAGTTAACAAGTCCATCTTTGTGATGGATCTCTACTTTTAATTTACTATTTATAAAGATTAAACATGACAATTAACTTTAATCTTGTTAGTTTTGTATTGGAGTTTGTGTTATTCAAAATTTTGACACCAAGATTAAAAATTTTACAGCAAATGTATTTCGGTTCAACATATCGGTCTAATTGGTTACTAATAATCTGTAAAGGGATCGGCCCGGAAAAAAAACCCCACATCGGTCGATCCCTAGTCTTATGTTCCGTCAGCCCGGAACGATCCGAGATGTTGTGGTAGAGCCAGATCTCAGTAAAAATGAGGGCACAACAGTCTTCCCTGTCCAACACCACACATTCTAGTATACGAATAAAACCACAGACATCACCCATGGACACTGCAAACAGCTAAAATGAAACAATGGAGAGCATAAGGTACGTGCACACACCACTGCATCTTAACACACATTTTCTTGTGGCACCTTAAAAAAATAATAAACGATTTCACTCCACATTCAGTACTTCTGCACAAAAGCCCCGCTTTAAGGATACAAGTCAAATCAGCTGTCATGGTCCCGCTGAACAGTCTAAACTCCGATTGAACGTAGCTTCCAAGATGAGAAAAACCCTTTCATAAGTCCAGGTCAACACCATGCACACATTGTTTATCCTCTGATGCAAATGTTTTATCTGAGCTAAAGCAAGTCTTCACAGTCGAACACACTCAAACCTGACAGAGCATTTTGTTGCAGCATATTATGACAACAGCAACTGGGTCGACTTTAACATCTTATAATCCACATGCCATGTTAGATAGACTGAAATATTACCATCAAAGACAATGAAACCTGCTCTTTTAAAGACATCCAAAAATATAAATGTGAGTGAGGCTTGACTATGTTAAATCATACAGACCATTTAACCTATATGTATAGATGAAGGTTGATTGAGCCTAATTTGGGTTCATGTCCTGTGGTTGTTATACAAGGAAGTGCTACCCCCTCCTTTCTAGCAGGCCACAGGGGGTCAATTTTATTGTCATGAGTATAGGTCACTCATGCTATTTAGTTTCTCAAACCACATGTCTAACAAATAAGAAAACAATACAACTGCAAAAAGGGCTTGAGGCTTTGAGGTTATACAGCAGAGGTTTCCAAGCTTTTTAAAACCCATAGGCGTCGCTAGACCCTTTCTACTGGGGCACGTGCCCCTGTAGTAGGGTCCCACTCAATGTAATGGCCAATTTTTCTCTTCAACATTTTCCAGGTCCCACCCCCTCATTCTGTTCCTTTTATGATGCATAGTAAATAGTTTCATTCAGATATATTAATACTTACTGGTAGCTCAATGGGCTCAATGTTTTTATATTTACTTTCATAGCGATAAAATGTTATTTAATACAAAATTTCTCTACCAAAGTAAATTAATCCATGAGTAAGTATTGTTAGAATTTTTTATATCATTTAACTGTTCTTTTCATATTCTGATTTGTGTTATATTTAGTTTAAATACTATGCAATCAGAATAATATTTTGGGTTAGCACTATTGCAGCCGTAGTCAGTAGTATAGTTAATTCAGTCATTGGTGAACCCTGGACAGGTTGCCAGTTCATCACAGGGCTAACTCAGAGACAAACAAGTAATACACACGTTCACACCTAAGGGCAAAGAGTCACCAATTAACCTATGCATGTCTTTGGACAGTGGGAAGAAGCAGGAGAACATGAAGAGAACCCACACAGACACGGGGAGAACATGCAAACTCCACAAAGAAAGGCCTGGGCCTCGATCCACAGAACCTCTTGCTGTGAGGTGACAGTGCTAACCACTGCACCACCATGTCGCATCTGTGCGTCATGTTAATCTTAATTATTCTCATTTTTAGCACCACCTACCAGTTATTTTCTGGTACAGTAAAGAAAGACACTTCGAGAGGTCACTTAACAAGAGCTTCTACTGCAGCTGTCACTTCTATTTGTTGGAGCGCAGTGTGGACGTACACATTTAGGCTCTCAGAGCTTTCCACCGGGCTCGGTGATCTACAGTCTGAGTATTTTCCGGTTTCGTCCCCAATTCTGAATGAACTGTCACATATGCTAAATGGGTTGTATTTGTATAGCACCTTTCTAGTCTTTTCGACCACTCAGAGTGCTTTACACTACATCACATTCACCCACCTATGAGCAGAGACCCAACTGCTCATCAGAAACAGAAATGAACTCATTCACACACTGATGGCAGAGCCACCAGGAGCAATTTCGGGTTCCCAACCTTCCTTTAAGGGGACGAGCGTTCTACCCTGAGTCAAAGCCGCCCACTTATGGCACTTCAACACTTCAACACTTCCATAATTAAGGTCTATCTGAAAGTCTATCTGGTTTACATGTGCATGCGTTTCGTCCACTTCATAGAAATCTGCAGCTACTCTGTGAGCTGGAGAGCTAGCCTACACCAAAACACATGTAGCAGTTTTTAAAGCTGCAACACAGTCTTTGGACACTTATGAATAGTTAAGTGTTTATTATTAACTTATGAAGTAACTGTTAGCAGCTATGTGTCTTCTTTGAGGAGTTTTACATTATTCTAACTTGTGATATTAAAGTTAATATTACATGATAAAATCGGAAAATGTTGAATATTGTACAACTTTGTCAGTGTTGAGCTACCAGTAAAAAAAGATTAGAAAACATTCAAATTTTGTCAACTTAGTTTTTGTCACATTATTAACACATTTGTGGGGTGGGAAGATGAAAATTACTAACTTTATTTTTGTGTGGCACCCTACCCTGTAGCCATGTGCTCTCTCACACACAATAATGTGAAGCGGTATGTAGGCTAGTCAACGATATGAAAAGTCGCAAAAAACGAGTCAATGTTGAAAGCAGGTGTTTATAATGGTGATGAGGACAAACAAGGACAATCCTGTGCACAAGAGGAGAAAATAACTCAATGAGTGACTTTCGGGAACAGCAGTCAGGTAAACTTGTGTTCTCTTTTCTTCAAGTCTGATGTGAGCAGTTTCATTTGTAGCTGCAGTGAATTTCTGTCTTGCTAACCCAGCTGGGCAACGCAACTAGGTCTGTTTGTGTCTTGGTAGCTTGCCAGACTGTGACTGAACAATATTAGAGTGAAATACAACTATTTATTAAGCTTGATAAACGCCGACGGGCAACTTTTATAAACTACAGTAAAGAAATGATAACCACGCAACGCCCCTGTTAAACCATTGTCCATGTCATTAGAAATACCCTACAGTAATTTCAATATGGTAAATAATTTATAAAACGTACCCTTAAAAAAATGGAAATTAACCGATCTTGGGGCACCCTGGGCTTGTCCTTCAGGCACCCAATGGGTCGCTACAACTACTTTGGGAACTGCAGTTTTTAAAAATACACCAAGTTCTTGACAAATGAACTGAAATTTTAGTTTTACTGCAGTTCATTCAGTGTTCAAATGCTGCTAGCCTAGTTTAAACATATACCCACTGAAACATAATGTAATCAACCAAAATTGCACGATTCCTGGCACAAATATTTAATTAACAATCAGTATGCTTTTCCAAAGAGGCAGTATGCTTCCAGATGACAAAGGGGTGAAAATGCATTCCCAAGCAAGAATTTACATTCCCCTTTAAAGAGGATCATCATAGAATTACTGCAGGTCATCTCCAGAGTCAAGAGTGCAATGAAGGTTTCATTAAAATGTAATTCTATTAAAATGAATTATCTTGTCTGCCCTGAGTTATGCAGGGGGTTACATCGCAAGGGCTGAGGAGATCAAAGCGGAGGATGTATAATGTGCTGACCTGTGACAGAGGGGTGAGCACATGCACACACACTTATGGTTTCCATTTCATTCAATCGCATGGCATGCCCTCACTGGACATGTCCCTACATTATCACAGTAGATGGAAAGACACACACACACACACACACACACAGAAAGTTCACCCACACATACTTTCACATTCAGCAGCAAGCACACGAACTCTGTCTCAATCTGTCACATGTGTGCACGCACACACACTGAGACCATGAAGGCTGAGTACTAATTGCATATCATTTTCAGTCATTTCACTCAGAGCTCATTATCAGGGGAGAAGGGGGTGGCTGTGCGCCCAGAACTATAAGGGGCAGAGGGAGAGAAAGAAAGTGAAAAGAGTATAGTGAGGAGAGGAAGGCAGCTTGTTGTGGCCGTAAGAGATTAAGAAATAGAAAATATGACAAAGAGGCAGGGAGGTAAAGAAAATATTCTACTCCAGTCTCCAGATCCACAAGGATGAAGGAGATTGAGAGATAAATAAAACAAGAGACGAGGACAGCTATACATCCCCAAGTCAACGCGAGGGAGCGAAAAATGAAGTGACGGGAAGCAAAAGGAGTGGGAGTGTGGAAGAGGAGAAAAGGCTGGATGCCGAAACTGAAGGAACGAGTGGGAAAAGTGGGAGTGTGGAAGAGATAGGATTTGGATTCGTTCAGAAGGACAAAGGGAACAAAGGCAAAGAAGCAGTGGGAGGAAGCCAAGGTGGAAGGTGGAGAGGGGAGACGGAGTTGGGATGTGAGTGGGAAGAAGGGATAAAACTGTTAAATGGGAGTGTGGGACGAGAGGGATAACGAGGAGATGACCATGTCGAATTGTGGAGGAAGGGAGGAAGAAGGAATGACTCAGGGTAAGGGTGGAAGATGTTAATTTAGAGGAGATGAGAGGAGGTGGGGAGCTGGGATTGCAAAAAGCTGGTTCATCTTTAGGAAAGGAATTGTCAGGGGCAAAGAGGGAGAAAGAGAAGAGTTAGATGAGAAGAACGCTGCATATATAGCTACAGCCAGGAGACCGCTACCCTAGATAAGCTAAAGACTAGCAACAGGAGAAACAGCTATCCTAGCTCTGTATATTAAATCAATTTAAAAAAACGAGTTTTAGAGGTGCTGGTTGGTGGACTGTGATACCTTTGGACAGAGCTAAGCTGTGTCCCTGTTTCCAGTCTTAATGCTAAGTTAAGCTAACCGGCTACTGACTAACTTCATACTGAATAGTCAGATGTGTGCATAGTATCAGTCTTCTTATCCAACTCTCATTAAGAAAGCAAATAAGCTTATTTCCCAATAAGTCAAGCTATTTCTTAAAGTTTATTAAGACACTGAGGAGGGGAATGAGGGGAAGAGAGGGAGGGAAAAGTTGAATACAGGAATGATTGTACTGAGGAAGGAAGTGAGAGCTAAGTGTGAGAAAAAGGTAAGGGCACACAGAACCAGTGCATTACATTTATGATGTATATACTATCCTTTTAATTTGACTCATCCTTTCTCCTAAGCATCCCTTTCCTTACATTGCTTCTCTCCTCTATCCTCTCCTCCCTTTTGCCTCCCGCCTCTCGTCTTTTCATCTTCCATTGTCTCCAGCTCGCCCGCCCGCCCCCCCACCCCACATGTGGCCTCGAAATGCAAAACATTTACTCCTTTTGAAGTGAACACTTGATTTTATAACTTCATTACTGCACCCACTGTTAGTCCACACTGTATCAGGGTGTATTGTGTGTTTTTTTTCCTCAGCGTTCGGGGGTTTGTTCATGTTCGCACAAACTGCATCTCCGGTAAATAATTTTTTTTTTTTTTTTTTTTTTTTTTTAAAGATGGCTCCGGGGCAAGTGGTAAAGAGCAAAGCAGAAATGTATTTCTCATTTCGGTAAAACTAATGCAGACTCTTGTCTACCAAATGTGTGAGCACAAACACGCAAACACTTGTCTACATAAATAAATGGAAATACAGTCAATGTACTTCCAAGTGGGGCCTGCAGGAATGGAAATTTAGAAAAACAGGCGATAACAGAGAGAGAGGTAGCAATGGCTGGCAAGGGAATAGGAAGGACGGACAAACACAAACCAAAGACAACAGTAGAAATCAAGAGGGAGAAATGGAAGAATATGGCCTGGGAAAAAAGGAGGCCCATAGAGAGAAATTAAAGGACAAAGAGAGATGGAGGAGAGTGTGAAGGACAGATGGAAAGGACAAAAAAAGACTGCTAAATGGAGCGAGGGAGAATATGAAAGCAAAACAGACGAAGATGAAGCAGAAGACAGGAAGAGAAAGGCAGAGCACAGCGAGGAGGTAGGCATGGAGCCTCCCATCTTGTTTTGTATGAATTTCATTAGACAGTTTTAGACAGCAAAAAGAAAAAAAGTTGTGGGGAGGTGAGAAATAGAGAGGCAAATGTGAGGCTTTATCTGCATGAGAGAAGGGAGTGAATAAGAAATTTCAATCATTGTGGCATGAGGATGGCATTTTGACATCAATTTAGCTGGCAACCAAAAAACTATGCCGCCTGTTGAAAGCGCAAATGCAAACAGACCATGGCTGGAGATGGAGGGACAGGGGGAGAAAGGGATGAAGAGGGGTTAATATTAATAAAAAAAAAATAAATAAATAAAAAAAAAAACTGAATGGGGAGGAAAAAGGATGGACGGAGAGGAGAGGAAAGGTGAGAATACAATGTCAAAAAATTCAACAAATTGTTTTTCCAATTAAGCTAGAATATGGGCAGAATACAATGTGTGTAAAGAACAGTTTCGGGTAAACAGAGGGGGGAGGAAAAAAAAAAAAAAAAAAAAAAACAGGACAGAAACAGTTGGAGGACATAAGTGAAGGAGGATAAGGCAAGGAGGCAGTGCGGGTGTGAAAAATATGGATACACACACACCACCCAGCAGACACTCACACACAAAACAGGATCCTATCTGATTAGATTTCCTCTCCTTTTCAGCTCGCTTTCCTCCCCATCTTCTCAGGCCTCACTATCAGCCTATTAATTAATCTCTGCTTTTCTTGTTATGAAGCAGATGGAAGAGCGCGGCGAGGAATGCAAAATAACTCCGGCGTCCAGAAGGCAGCGAGGAACAAGATGAGAAAGGCCGAAAGGAGAGAGACGGTGCATGTAGATAACAGGAGGAGGAAGAAGAGAGACAGAAAGGGGAGAGAGACAGGGAGATATTAAACAGAGATGGACAGAGAGGGAAAGAAAAAAAACAGACAAAAATCCTACATGTAGCATCAAACTATAGACACACCTCTCTCACACTCTCTCATTCAGTCCCTCACAAAGACATGCTACACATACAATTTGAATATCAGTAAGTTTTCAATCAGCTGTGGTACAGATAATTACATAAACACACGAGCATTGCTACGAGGTTTGGCAACAGCTATAGTATTTCACACTGCATCTATTGTTTTAAAGTACCAAAACAGCAAACATGATGGGTTTTTTTCCAGGGTTTGAGCAGATCAAGTATCAACATCCATGGGATACTATGGGAATATGATTACGCTAATGTTACCTGCTTTTTATTACGTGTTTCAGGGCTGCCACAGTCTGGAGGAAGTAATGCATTCCTAGTTCCGCAACTCGGTTGGGTTCCTTTTGTTTGAGATGCTGGAATAAATTGGTTGTGCTGCTGCTTTTAGTTGCCACACACTTTACATTGGACAGTGGTTTGCTCGAGGTTGGACGCTGCAAAACCGAACCACTTCCAGACGACTGAGGACATTTTTTGTTTGGTTATAACCCTTGACATCTCCAATCAAGGTGTGACCTTAAAATATTCAACAGCATATTAGCAGATTAACTCCCATGTGATTCACTAATCATTTGTATTTAACTTCTAACTTTGCAGTGCTTCAAGGCCTACTTGGGAACCAGGATGAGTGAGCGCTCTCCCACATGGAGTCTAGATTGATGTGCTGGGGTGTGTTCGAAGACACCACGCTGGTTGATTTAACTTAGATATCGACTTGATGTCTGTCTCCTTAGCTCTGTATTGACTTGACTGTGTTGGTGTTCCTGCTTAAGAACCTGGTTCAAAACAAAACCCAGCCATAAACCTTTGAGCTTAATTGATTATGACCCTTTAAATGAGAAAACGGCACCCACCACATACCCTTTTTGATACATACAGGTGCTGGTCATATAATTAGAATATCATCAAAAAGTTGATTTCAGTTATTCCATTCAAAAAGTGAAACTTGGATATTATATTCATTCATTATTACACACAGACTGATATATTCCAAATGTTTATTACATTTAATTGTGATGATTAAAACTGACAAATGAAAATCCCAAATTCAGTATCTCTGAAAATTAGATTATTTAAGACCAATACAAAAAAGGATTTTTAAAAATGTTGGCCAACTGAAAAGTATGAACATGAGAAGTATGAGCATGTACAGCACTCAATACTTAGTTGGGGCTCCTTTTGCCTGAATTACTGCAGCAATGCGGCGTGGCATGGAGTCGATCAGTCTGTGGCACTGCTCAGGTGTTATGAGAGACCAGGTTGCTCTGATAGTGGCCTTCAGCTCTTCTGCATTGTTGGGTCTGGCGTATCGCATCTTCCTCTTCACAATACCCCATAAATTTTCTATAGGGTTAAGGTCAGGCGAGTTTGCTGGCCAATTAAGAACAGGGATACCATGGTCCTTAAACCAGGTACTGGTAGCTTTGGCACTGTGTGCAGGTGCCAAGTCCTGTTGGAAAATGAAATCTGCATCTCCATAAAGTTGGTCAGCAGCAGGAAGCATGAAGTGCTCTAAAACTTCCTGGTAGACGGCTGTGTTGACCTTGCACCTCAGAAAACACAGTGGACCAACACCAGCAGATGACATGGCACCATCACATGGCGTCTTACTCAAGAGTGGCTTGACACAAGGAATGCAACAGCTGAAACCCATGTCTTGCATACGTCTGTGCGTGGTGGTTCTTGAAGCACTGACTCCAGCTGCAGTCCACTCTTTGTGAATCTCCCCCACATTTTTGAATGGGTTTTGTTTCACAATCCTCTCCAGGGTGCGGTTATCACTATTGCTTGTACACTTTTTTCTACCACATCTTTTCCTTCCCTTCGCCTCTCTATTAATGTGCTTGGACACAGAGCTCTGTGAACAGCCAGCCTCTTTAGCAATGACCTTGTGTGTCTTGCCCTCCTTGTGCAAGGTCTCAATGGTCGTCTTTTGGACAGCGGTCAAGTCAGCAGTCTTCCCATGATTGTGTAGCCTACAGAACTAGACTGAGAGGCCATTTAAAGGCGTTTGCAGGTGTTTTCAGTTAATTAGCTGATTAGAGTGTGGCACCAAGTTTTTTCAATATTGAACCTTTTCAAAATATTCTAATTTTCTGAGATTCTGATTTTGGTGTTTTCATTAGTTGTCAGTTATAATCATCAAAATTAAAAGGAATGAACACTTGAAATAAATGTATACATTATACAAGTTTCACTTTTTGAATGAATGGAGTAACTGAAATAAATCAACTTTTCGATGATATTTGAATTATATGACCAGCACCTGTACTTTCCTCTGGTAAGATGGTCTACAGTTAAAGTGGAAACCTGATCCAAGTCTACAGCGAGCTCACACATGGGAGTGAGATTGTCAAGTGGACTCCTCTCATCACAGATTTTGCTTTGGGCCAAAAACACAGCCAGAAGGCTAAACATTAAACTCTCAATTCCCACACGTGTGAACCCTGAATAACAATGTACACACCTTAACAACACTATATGGTGTGCTTCACTCTTATCTGTGTATTGCAGGTTCTGTATCTTAGAGCAAATCCACCATTCAACAGAATTCATGTTTTTCTTATGTGACCTTGGAAAAGTATCTACCGTAGATCTGCGTACTTGAACAAATCATCCTCTCCTTGCAGTACTTTTTCCTCCTACCACTTCCATGACTGAAAGGTTATTTTCAGCATATAATTCATTATTAATGATTAACTCCTTCCAACTACACTGCTCAAAAAAATAAAGGGAACAGTAAAATAACACATCCTAGATCTGAATGAATTAAATAATCATTACTCTTTTCTTTAACTACTTGAATGTGCTGACAACAAAATCACAAAAATTATCAATTGAAATCAAATCTATCAACCCATGGAGGTCTGGATTTGGAGTCACACTCAAAATCAAAGTGGAAAACCACACTACAGGCCGATCCAACTTTGATGTAATGTCCTTAAAACAAGTCAAAATGAGGCTCCGTAGTGTGTGTGGCCTCCACGTGCCTCTATGACCTCCCTACAACGCCTGGGCATGCTCCTGATGAGGTGGTGGATGGTCTCCTGAGGGATCTCAGGATCCGCCAACTTCTGGACAGTCTGTGGTGCAACGTGGCGTTGGTGGATGGAGCAAGACATGATGTCCCAGATGTGCTCAATTGGATTCAGGTCTGGGGAACGGGCGGGCCAGTCCATAGCATCAATGCCTTCTTCTTGCAGGAACTGCTGACACACTCCAGCCACATGAGGTCTAGCATTGTCTTGCATTAGGAGGAACCCAGGGCCAACCGCACCAGCATATGGTCTCACAAGGGGTCTGAGGATCTCATCTCGGTACCTAATGGCAGTCAGGCTACCTCTGGCGAGCACATGGAGGGCTGTGCGGCCCCCCACCCCACACCATTACTGACCCAACGCCAAACCGGTCATGCTGGAGGATGTTGCAGGCAGCAGAACGTTCTCCACAGCATCTCCAGAATCTGTCACGTCTGTCACATGTGCTCAGTGTGAACCTGCTTTCATCTGTGAAGAGCACAGGGCGCCAGTGGCAAATTTGCCAATCTTGGTGTTCTCTGCCAAATGCCAAACGTCCTGCACGGTGTTGGGCTGTAAGCACAACCCCCACCTGTGGACGTCGGGCCCTCATACCACCCTCATGGAGTCCGTTTCTGACCGCTTGAGCAGACATGCACATTTGTGGCCTGCTGGAGGTCATTTTGCAGGGCTCTGGTAGTGCTCCTCCTGCTCCTCCTTGCACAAAGGCGGAGGCAGCGGTCCTGCTGCTGGGTTGTTGCCCTCCCACGGCCTCCTTCACATCTCCTGATGTACTGGCCTGTCTCCTGGTAGCGCCTCCGTGCTCTGGACACTACGCTGACAGACACAGCAAACCTTCTTGCCACAGCTTGCATTGATGTGCCATCCTGGATGAGCTGCACTACCTGAGCCACTTGTGTGGGTTGTAGACTCTGTCTCATGCTACCACAAGAGTGAAAGCACCGCCAGCATTCAAAAGTGACACATCAGCCAGGAAGCATAGGAACTGAGAAGTGGTCTGTGGTCACCACCTGCAGAACCACTCCTTTATTGGGGGTGTCTTGCTAATTGCCTATAATTTCCACCTGTTGTCTATTCCATTTGCACAACAGCATGTGAAATTGATTGTCAACCAGTGTTGCTTCCTAAGTGGACAGTTTGATTTCACAGGAGTGCGACTGACTTGGAGTTACATTGTGTTGTTTAAGTGTTCCCTTTATTTTTGAGCAGTGTATAATTAGCAATTTAATCAACTGCAATGTTCAAACTCAAACATAATCTGATCAGTTTTGTGACTGGGGAATTTGTCTCCCTCTAAAAACCAAAAGATAATCGGTTTAATAATTTGTTCAAATTTAGGCAACTTAAGATTTGAAATAAACTGCAGCGATCATGCAGAATTTCCTAAAAAATATAAGCAATCACTCACTGTCCCTGAAATCAGGTACACCACAGTTCAGTTAGAAAATTGTACCTTTTAAAACAGGTCCTGTGTGTTTAATCTAAATCTTGATTTAAAGGACGAAGTTGATGTGGAGCACAGGTCTGCAAGAAGGTCCATATACAAAAACTCAAAAGCACACAAATGCACACCAGTAGACACACCAAAAAATGCAAAAGCCCATATAGGCCTGATAAAATGCAATCCAAGTTCTTTCACTCGTAAAATTGCACAGTGGAAGTCACAAATAGAGAGAGAGAAGCCAGATAAATAAGCCCCCCCCCCCCACACGAGATTTGTGCAACCACACATAAGTACACATAGTTATAAAAGCATCAGCAACCACGCTGCACATTTGACACACCCACAGAAAGATATCCAACACACAAAAAAACATGCCTGTTTAAAAAGCAACAAACACACACACAGAGAGATACACACACATAATGACACAAGCCTATGAGTCACAGACAAGCCCAGATAACAAAATAAGTATAAAATGAGCTGTGGCCGAGTAAAATGGAGGCAATGATGAAGAGGGGGAGTAGAAGGGAGAAAACAAATGGTATGCAATAAATACAACATGGAAGCGAAGAATGACGGGTGCAGTGCAGAGGAAAGAACACTGAGGGAAGCACAAGTCCACATGTTAACAGAAGGGAAAATTGTGAGGGAAAGAACACAGACGGCAAATAGGCAAACAGATAACAATTCAGCCTCGCTACAGATAACTGTTCAGTATGTGCACAGTATTCACATGACAATGTTTTTGTTCTCACAAATTACACTATTTACACTCAAGTAAAGGAGAGGAGGAGATGTGTAGAAAGGAGTATCTGGGAAGCTAGAGAGGATGGCAATGTAAAAGGAAATAAAGAGTGAAGAACAAAGAAGATGGGTACAAGGGAAGGAAAAATGATAAATGGGTAAGGAAGAGATGTAGTCTTAAAATGGAAACTCCTTTTTAACCAATTTCACTAATTTTCATGACCCAGGGTAGCATTGTAGGAAACCAATTAGACAAGTCAAGTGAATTTGTAAATCCCTCAGTCACAAAAATAGTGTGCAATTACATATTTAGTAATTGCAAAAAGCAAAGCCATCAATCTGAAACATGTTTCTGTAAATCCTGAGTGTGTGCCATCTCTCTGTTAAAAGATAGGCCTGGTGTTATTCTGCATTTTTCTTATTCTAAACAAATCACATGAGAAAAACTAACAAGTCATTAGTCTGTTCAAAATTTGAAACTCAGCCCCAAGCCCATTGGTTCCTATAACACAGCTAACAAAGTAGTACTACTCAAGACTGTGTGTTAGCAGTCATCTGTTTTCTGCGTTGTGATCGAAAGGTGTACAGGTTGCTGTATGCTAATAAACTGTCGGATTGCCTGCCGAGGATTGGACCGAATGACGTCGACTGCACCTGCTGTCTGGCTGGGCTCGATGACGGTTGGCGCGGCCGGTGGTGGATTCCTCCAATCGAGAGACGGCAACTGACGACAACTGTGGTTAAATAGAGTGTTTGCTTGTCACTCGGGGCAGCTGTGATTGATGATTGATCGGTTTGCCTCGCTGTGTAAGGTTGTGTCTGAGAATACCGTTTGCCGAAAACGAGTGTGTTATTTGGAACAACTGATGTCAATGGAAATAGCTTTTACACTGATTTCACTATATCTGTGTAGATGTGTTAGCCTCTCTAGGTTTAAGGGTGCTGCTCTCTTTGTGTTTTGGTTTTGAAAATGTTTGCCGTTTCATTACCTTGCGTAGGTTAATTAGCTCTCTCTCTCAGAGATTTCTTTTTGGTTATATCGGTTTCATTGGTTTAAGAAGGCCCTTTTTCTGTTACAGTTTACTGCGTGTCAGTCCTTACCCTACAAATAAATAACTTTTCTTTACCATATCCATCTGGTTTATGTTATCTTCCTTGCCCACACAAGCCAGGTTGTAACAAGACGTTTGAGATCTGACAAAACCTCTGAACGCTCGCCAAGACTCGCCAAGTATTTGAGGTGTCAAATGATTCAGCTAACTAACGCCTCACTAGAACCTACTTAAGAAAATTATCAATAACTCAAAAATCAAAATCAGCAATGCTCCATTATAAGAGTCTAACCAGTTGAAAATTCCTTAGCAGCTTGCGCATGTTTTTACAAGGAAGACACAACGGACGGCACATGTGAAGGCCCATTGGTGGGAGCACGACAAATCAACAAGCCTAACCTAGAACTTATATCAAGAAAGCTCATTGGGTTTCCACCACTATCCCACCAGGGGGCATTCTGACTTTTTGTGAAAGGTGCTCGCTCCCATGCGACAATACATTCATAACATGCGGCTATACTGGGAAACAGTTGTCCACCACTCTGGAGATAATAGTGGGTAATCGTGAATAGTCCCACGTTTCAGGGGGAATGCACAAGTAGGCCAATGTAAAGAGGGATGTAAAAGTTTGCACCCTTCCTCTGTTCCAGCATCTATGTTCATATTCTGCCAAATCTGCCTGCTGATATAGGCTGATTCATCATACCATTTAATGTCATGTCAGATCTATAGTGCCACTATATATTGTCAACAAGTGGTGAGTAAGCTACTCTGAAAGCATAGTTTTACAAGCCATGAACTACAGCAAAGCAACCCTCAAAAGAAATATAGTTTGGTTAACAAAACATACTTGGAAAAAGTAGTTCAAACTACTTTATTTATAAAAAAAAAAAAAAAAAAAAAGTAACATCTGCAAGGCAATAAAACATTAAAAACTAACTAACACGCATACTGACCAGAAGAACTGTGACTGTATAACAACTGTGGCGGCACAGCGAGCATCTTTCACAAAAAGACAAATAAGCTTCCTTGATTTAGATTCTAGGTTAGGCGTGAGTCGTGTGTACACACATGCATACTCAACATTTACAGCCAACCTCACAGCTGGAATTTTCTTTACAGGCCAGACCAACGAACCATGCAACATAACTTATGAGCGTGCAGCTGGGATGGAGTCACTGGGTCTTCCTCTCTATATACTGATGCCAGCAGGATGCCATCCTAATTAAACCCAATGCTCTGAACAGGCTTTAGATGCATCTTTGATGTATGAATACAAACGTGTACTTGTGTTAGCATGTATGAGAAGTCTATCAACACAGGCAGGAAAAGAGGAGAGGCACACGAGACAATTTATGCACAAGCCTTTTTAAATAAAATGTTCTTTGACAGGATTCCAAGGGTGATACACAGATAGGTAGGCTTGCTGTGTGCGCGACAGCGCAGCAAAACGGCAAAGCTTCCTTTACGTCTAGCTGGGAGGGATTTCATGTGTCATTTCACCCCATTAAATTCCACTCACAGCTCTCCGACTAACAGGCTGGTGAATCATCTGAATGCAAACAGTGGCGCCTGGTATCCAGTCTGTTAGTTGGTGTGTGGGGGGTGACAACCTAACAATATTGACAAACATGACCTGTGATTGGTCGGTTCAAAACAGACTCCAGTATGTTTTTACAGGCTTCAGTGGGTTGAATGTACAGTGCGTCATGCAAAGTGGGATCGGTGCTCGACAAATCCCTTGTGGTTCATGACTGCACAATCAAGTCAGAAATTAAACTGACATCTTCATTTGTGAGTCTACAGCTAGATCCAAGCAGCTTCTGCTACTCCTCCTGGAAGGCACACTCGACATTTGAAGCCAAGGGAAAAAATAAATAAAAAAAGCAAGAGACACGTCTTCTGTTTTCAGCTTGGGAGAAGACTTATGTACCCCCCCCTCTCTGCTGCTATCCCCAAATGCACGTCTGTCCCAGGGCCTTACCCATGATCCACCACCTTTTGATGCTGAATCCTCTGGTTTTTCGTCAAGTCTTTGATACGACTTGGCTCGGAACTCCCGAGCCTGCGGAAAAGGCTTAGGAGGTATCCAAAGGGGAATTACTGGACGGAACGTATGGAAATTACAGTTTAATTTATCATTTAGGTCATGGTAATTCATGCAAATTAGGATTTCATTAATTCCAGCCTTGGGTTTAAATGGTGTTGCTCTTGTAGGAGTGTGCAGTCTTGTCAGGATCACACGTGAAGAGGATGGTGCAGTGGCACAGGAAACTAAGGTAATTCATATAAAACCTCAACAGGAAAGGTGATGGGGGAGGAATGACAAAAAGATCAAACCAAAACACACCAGGAATGTGAACTGACATGTTGCAGCCGTTGTTGGCGATATGCATAGTGGCAGAATGTCAAACAGCAGGTGGTTAACCCTATGTTTTGATTGGCACAATTTGCATCAGAAACCCAACCCTCATTTTCTTTGTCATAACTCAGTCAACGCAGAGACATGGTACACCCACTCCTGAAACAGTTTCCCCTGATGTATCAGAAAACGTCCAAACTGAAAAATCTTACCATTCAATAAATGACCATGCCTGCTTTTTGTTTCCCCATGGTCCCCAGAGAATGAATAATCCTGACTATAGAGAGAACCCCTGACTTTTCTGTAGCCCCACCACCAAGTCAAAGTTTTCACTTGTCCAGTGAAATCTCTCATACTAGGTAGGTATCCATGCAATTTTGTACAGACGTGAATTTTAATCACTTTGCGTCTGTATGGTAAAAATGATACCTTTGTTAGCACAAAGCAATGCTGTGCCTCGGTACAGGTTGTGACATTAAGGCTAAGAGCATCCAACCAACATTTTCCTCCTGTGTATCCTTCTATACCCATTCATATACAGATATTTGTGGTCTAGGGAAACCCTATAGAAAACTTTTCATAAAAGCTGTCCTAGCAAATGTGTAATATCACTCACATATAAATTAAAGACATGTCTGAACAGCTTCACTTAAAAAAATAAATAAAATTTGTGAAACGCCTAGCTACAGTAAGTAGCGGCTGCCAGCCTGTAAATAAAAGGGAATTAAAACAAAGCACAAAAAGACTGGTGTTCAAAGGGTTAAACCAGTTAAGTTGTTTTCCAGCTCTTTTCCTTTTCTTGCATTGCCTTACTGCTTCTCTGCTAATGGCTACTAACAATTATCTCCATTCATAAATGATGAGTAATTGTCTTAATCTGCTTATGCAGGATCTTATTGTACAGTCGAGGAAATGTTTAAAATGTCATATTTAAAGGACTTAATGTTAGATGAGAGTCAAGTTCAGCTGTGTGCATTAAAAGTATTTCATACAACCAAAAACAATGACGGCTGTGATTATAATCATGATAAGCTTCCTTCCAATTATCATAAATAGCCTCAACACTCACTCTCTCCTCCCTCCCTCACAAATTAGATTCTCCCCTGGTGTCAGGACAGACGCGCACACACACACACACGGTTACATCCCTCATTCTTATTCATCTGCTTACTTCTCAATCACTCACTGTACGCTTCGCTGCACAATTATAATCACCTTAAAATTATTTTATGACGTGCTCACAAAACCAAACAAAACTCCTCCGAGTGCATGCACGCACACAAATACAGACGCTTTGGTGTACCCTGTAACACAAACAAACTACACAAAATAGCAAAATATCAAAAGCTGGATTCAGTTGTATACAGCGCTGCTTACAGACACGCATTCATCTGAATTTTTACACAAACATCAAAGCATATTGTTATATAAAGGCTGATTCAAGTAATCACTATTTCACGCACAATTTACTCATATACATACACACACACTTACAATTATTCTAACCATTATCTAGCTTATTACAGAGCGTCCAGGCATGTCGTCTATGCAGCTCAGCAGTATTTCCTTGTCAATGGTTATTTCATGGACATACACAAACACACACATGCACGCTGTGTGTGGCCAGAGAAGAAGCTGTGGATTGTTTACTGCTGCATGTGTTTCCTTGTAGCGGAGAGAAGACAGAAATGGACATGAACCTACAGAGAGGAGGAGGAGTGGAACAAAGAGGAGCAAGAGGCAAAGAAGGGAGATTGAGTGGGATAACAGATTTCTATAAGCCCTGAGCAAACAAAATAAATAAAATGCAAGTCCAGAGCAGCGGGGAGCAGAAGGAGAGAGGTTAAAAGAGGATAAGCAGAAGGAGGAAGTAAGGAAAGGAGAAGGATGCAGAACAATAAAATGAAGAAAATTTCTTTACATGGAGGACAGGAGGATAGTATGGAAAGGAGAGTAGCCATTTTTCAAACAAGATTGTAACTACTTACAGTATGGTAATTGTTAAGTGCATAATGATACTGCATTGACCTTTTCTTGAGTATCTTTTTATACTTTACTGTGCCAAAAAACATGAACAAGTGTTAAAGTGTTGGGAGAGAGGGAGAGGGTGGATAACTGCTGATGTGGCAGCAATTTCTCCAGCTCCCACGTTCAAAAAGGAAAGCAAAGCCAAGAGCAGAGAGCTGGAGACATCGGCTGTATTATGTGGCGTACAACAAGGAGAGGGAACAAAGTAATGAAAGACTGTATGGAAGAAAAAGGAGAAAGAAATCACAAGACAAGTGGGGGGGGGGACTAACTGAAGGGCCGAGCATTAACAAATGCATCACGGCCAATTGTTTCACTGTGAAATGTATTACTGCAGAGTCAAACATATCTAATACGGGCCTGAAACTTTGGTCTAGCACGCTGCTTTATTCCTACAGCAGCTCTGGGTCGCTCAACCCTTCTTACAATTCACCTCATGTCTCTACCCGCTCTCCATTTCCACCCCTCGTTTGTCAGACCCTCTGTCAATTAATACGAGGCACTGTTTCTTTCTGTCTTTCTCACTCCCACTCTGTCACTCTTTCTCAGCCTGATGAAGATGGAGAGTAGTCATTTAAGACTAATTAGCCAGGCTAAACAGACAAATAACCAGGTGCAGCACGCACATTTTCTCTCAAGCACTGATGCATCAATGCATGTGCACGCGCGCAAGCACACACACCCCCATCAAGGAAGAAAGAAAATGGGTGCTGCACTTTGTCTTAAGCACGCATACAGCAAAAGCAACGTCTAAAACAGTTTCTCTGATAAAGTACATTCACACACACTTTTTCCTCTGCAAAATTGTCAAAATAACCGCAATAAACACAAGAGAATGGTATTGTTTTCTGCTGTAAAGACACTCACAATCTTGTTGTGGCGCTTCTAAAATAATCATACTTGATGGCAGCCTCTTCATCTGCTCATCTGGTTGCTGTATTTACAGCTAAATGTAATACAAGCATCTCTCTTAAGCACTGCCTCTCACACAGCACATTTCCAAACAGCAATAATCACATGGCAGGCTATTCACATGCCTCATACCAAGATGTAATGATAATTATTTCTTAACCAGCAAAAATAACAGTATTAAACATGAATTATTAGATAATATCCAAGCTGTATTTCTTACTGAACACTGCTGTACATTCAGGGCATTTGTTGATGTCAATAAAACAAAACATGAGATCATGACTTTATTACAAAATCAGAACTCATTTGTCATTGCACTGTATCAAGCCAACTTTGGCTTTCAGTGAGAAAATTGGATTTATGACGCAACCATTGTGATGGAGCTTCACTATGATCGACATTATGCAGTTTATTTAATAATATTACTATTTAGACAATCAATATTACACTGTTAAAGCAATCAATGCTGGTTGTCTATGCGAAGCCCTTAACCTGACATTATTGAAATGTGACATTTAATCACATTTAATACAAGCATGCAGGAAAAGGTTTATTATCTGCACTTCAGGAGGGCTGCATGCTTGTGCTGTGGTTTAAATGCAGGTCAGAGTTAATTCTGGCATCAGTCTGTCAGTACAGTATCTACTCACTATTGGATTTTTGTTTCAAAGCGAGCCTCGACCAGTCACCGTCACAACGCGTGTGATGGATTTGATGCAGTTTGTTTCATGACCTCAGAGACTTTGTTTTCAATACAATGCTGATGGTCTATGGAGACATGTTATTTATTACTACTTTGCAGCAAAGGAGGTTTTATTGTCTTTTCCAGTGTTAAAAGCTGCTTCAGAAGCATTTCTTTTCCTGCCAAGAAATGAAACAAACTGGCAAGAAAATGCTGAAATAAAGATGCTGCACAAAATATCATGGCTTCAATTCAAAATATTGTTATCTGTCCTGAAAAACCCTTGTCAGTCAAATTCTACTGCAGATATCCAATACTGGGTACGTTAGCTAATCATATTATGTCACTCATTTGAAATTTTATAAACAAGTCGCCCACAAACTATTATAGCTCAGCATGACATCTTATATCAGTGTGCAAACACTATACCACCTATACTCAGCAGTATTAAGTGCGTGCAGGGCATGGATTTTGATGTCAAAATCATGAGCGAAGTAATTTTATTGGACTGGCCTGTTAGCCAGGAGAGCCTCTGCTTTTTTGTTTGGTGGGAAAATGTAAAAGGAACGGTGAACAGAACCAGCAGGGCCTTGCAGTGCTGTTGGTTTTACATTACTGCAGGCAAAGATTACTGACTTTGCGTTAGCTGTTGTGTGATCACACACAGTTACATTTGATGTATGTACCTCTGTATAATATTGCTTTGTCTGTTCCTTAACACTAAATGTTGTCCGTCTAAACGTGTAAGAGGCGACTCCCCTCTTGCCAGGCCGTCCTTGTAAATAAGAAGTTGTCCTTAAGTTTCCTTAAGTTTTTTTTTTAAATATCCTAGTTTGTGTATGTGTTAATGTATTTCTCATCTAATTATTGCTGAATTTACACAACATGTTCTCAAAAACAGACAATTTGCCCAGATGTCACAGAGGGTAGCTGTTCAAACTTCCAGGACCTCTCGTCCATATTGGCTCAAAGATTGAGTTCACTCTGGACCTTGGAAAAGCTGTTGATAAAGACCTGAAGGTGTGAAGTGTTGTGTCAACTGCAGTCTCCAAGGCCAAGAAAAAACTTTGAAACTCCACTTTAAGTGGCAGATTCAACAGTCAGCATCTAATAATTAAACAACACTGCATTCAATAATGTTATTACCCGTGCTTTGGTGAGGAGTTGGTGGCGAGTCTGTGCAGCTACAGTAGCCAGACAAGTAGCAGGAATGCTCAGGTTCTTTTTGTCAACATTAAATCCAGCAGCCAGTGTTTACAGTGTTCCCAAGAAGCTCCATAAATCAAATAGTTAGCCTACGGTATTAAAGGTTAGACATGGTTCAGGTTAGGTTTAAAAATTGTTTGCAGAGATTTGAATTGATGGAGCTTGATGGGCCGTTGCACAGCCTGGTTGTGAGTACTGCCTGAGAAATAAATAGACTTTGGGGAAAAGAAAGTGTTTCTTAGATGTTAACATGGTTGACTTGTCCTGTATTTTTGAGAAAAGATTGGAGAATGGACAGAACTGGAAAGTCCTGCAAATATTCTGGGAACTGGTGAATTTTTTTTTTTATTATTATTATTGTTTCTCGATGGGCCTCATGTGAAATTTTGGACTGTACACATTCACAACTTCACAACTCTTTGCCTCCTGACATTTGTCCCTCACACATGCACACGCACAGATGGCCTCACATTAAAAGGCAAAACACTTTTTCCTTGTGCAGTCACATCCAAACAGGACCACAATCCCTTATACTCCCTTCAGCATACAGTCACACACACAGCTTGTGCCTGGGGGTATAATTACATCACTTTAGGATCAAAAGAATTCCTGTCAACCAATCTAACAAAATGTGCACTGTCCCTTGACAGCAACACACACACATGCAGAATGCACGCTGCAACTGAGAGACACACACACTCGACGCACAAAGGAAAGATCATTTACAACTAAATTATTGACAAATTGAACCTTGAGAGAGGAGAAGTTCAAAGGCAGAGATGGAGTTGAATGCAGAGGCGATATCCCCCCGTCTCATACAAACACCCACATCTTTCAAACAGACAAGTGTCTCATACACAAGCATCATCTCCTCTCACACCTCCCAGACAAAATATCTTTCACATGTAGCTCACATTTTGTCTGTTGCTTACACACATCAGACAGAATAGACTCCATTGTGCAGGGATTCAGTAATGCAGGAAGACAGATGAATAGATATTCGTATTGTGTTCCTGTGCAATGTTTTTTTCCTTGTGCCAAGTGTGTATGCGCTTCTTTTGATGCCTTTGGATAACATTTTCTGAATACAGGGGTGTATTTTTGTATGCATCTGTGAATGAGAGCGTGTACGCGCATTCATTCCGATTATAGATTGTGGTATTCCGCCTCCTCACTGACACTTGTGTACGCAGAAAGAGAGAGACACACAGACAGACAGAGGAAAGTAGTGAGAATGTCTTCTCAGTCAAAAAGATACTACCTTGTCAAGCTAAAAGTGCTGAAGACACAAAGCAATATCAAGAGAAGGTTGAGGAAGAAGAAACACTGAGTGAAGGGGGAGTGTTAGGAACAGTGGCAGGGGAGAGGAAGAGGAGGAAAGGTGGGAGGACATATGTAAAAGAGAAAAATAAATGTTAAGATTGCACTGGGTAAAATATTGGGGTGGTGAGTTCGGACTTAGGTCAGATTCATCAGTCTCAGCGTATGCCAGCAAATAAAAAATTGCAGTACTGGCGGAAAGCCGAAGAAATATTTGACTTGGAGGTCTTCATGGGTCCAGTCTGTTCGTGGTATCACAGACAAGACTTGGGCTGGCTCCAAATTACAGAGTGTAACCAGGGTAGGGTCCAGTTCTATTGCCATCAGTCTGGGGTCCATGTTTCGATATGTCTTATACCCATGTCGATCTGAAGACACTCTCTCTCAGCTCTGATCAGTGTCTCAATCATCACAGGAGGGAAATGTGTTGCTGTGTCCCAATTTTACAATACATAAACTGTCTACAGTATGTACAATATACTAGGATAATCGTATACCAGGTTCTCTGTTGGTTTACAAGAAAACATACTTAACTGTTTAACACCAACAGGAAATTCTCATGGCACACGTTTTGCATAAACAAACTAACTTCCTACCATGCTATTGCCAGGTAATCTTCACTAACAATGCAAGATGTTTTTTGAAACGTGATTTGTTTTCTGAGGTGTTTTGGAGCTGCTACATCACCATTAAGAATTTAAACGGCTATAAGCAGGTTCTCCACTTCTTTTGTTTCTTTCAAGAACACACTGAAGACCAATTGTTTTGAGTAGTTTATTTTGTCACTTTTCCAGTGAACACACGCTATAGATTCAAAATCTGCTTAGAAATAATATGCAGTATATTTTTGAGGAGAGCTGCAAGTCAAGAAAATGTACTTGTATGTACTTAAACTGCTACTCTTCACACACAAATAGCGGAATTTTTTCTAGGTCCTTCAGCCTGCACAAATTCATGGAAGAGAGACCAACTAAGGTAGAGTGTAAACAAGACGGCAGCATATGAGAGGACAAATGGAGGGAGCGAGGACGGACAAGGACAAGATCATGAAGGGACAAAGAAAAGATCAAGTGGGAGACAGAGTGGATAAGGCAAAGGTGAGGTAAAGGACAGTGAGAGACAGAGAGAAGGAGAGATGAATGAACGGACGGATGTCAAGGAGGGGGGAAGGGGAGAAGAAAGGATGAATGAATGAGAGGAGAGAACGACAAAGATGAGATGGATGAGAGGGAGGAGAGAGGAATGAGACTGGAAGAGAGAGCGGGTTAGAGAAGGAGTGATGGGAATGACAGAGTGAACGGCAGACACAGAGGGAGAAACTGACAGGGCTGAAAGGACGGTGGGGGGAAAGAGGGAGACTGAACAGGAGGCAATGGTGCGAGGAAGAAAGAGCAAGGGGGGGGATGGAGAAATGGACAGAGGTGGTAAGACGGATGCAGTGAGTCAGCCGAGGACAGACAGATGAAGGGGAGAGCCTGGGGGAGGAATGAAGGATGAGATAGATGGGTGGGAAGGAAGAGGGGCTTAAGGAGAGGAAAAAGAGAGAGGGGGCTTTGATACCTGAGTAAGCGTTACATTAACCCTAACTACGAAAAGCATGCTGTTAGTAACAGTTAGATCAAACTCCATACCAAGCAGACACACACACACCAAAATCAAAGTGAGGGAATCTGTACCAGAGAGCATCTAATTGAGGGGAAAACAAGGCTAAGAGCCCATTTCAAGGCGGTACCGACGTGCCATCTGTATCTGGATGATGATCTGATCACAGCCCTTTAGATTTGCACCCAGTAGTAAGAGTTCCAGTTAGCTTAATTCTGTGTGCATTTTGATCAGTTCTTACAGTGGTAGTATAGAGCCATTGTTTTTAAAGTGACATGCAAGTCTCAAGTCTTGGCTAAGAAGTCCTGAGTCAAGACAAACAAGTCCGGTGTCGAGGTCAAGCCCAGGGCCAAACTTTGTGTTAAAAGCCCTTACACGCCCGTAAAAAATATTTACAGAATCACTGAATGCTTCAGTGTTTCCCCTATATTCGCACCGCCGTTGCTGAATTATGACTGCCGCTACTAAAGTTTCCCACAGTCATTGAACTATATGCTATTAATGTTTACACTAGCAGACTGTGCGAGCCCAGAAATACTGAATACGTTGTTAGCTTCCTCTCCTCGTTATTCAAAAAACATCTGCGTGACAGTTGCCGTTATAAGAGCAGCATAACTCCTGGAAGGAATCGGAAGGTGCGGAGTGTGTGTCTGAATGCGAGCGGAGGAAAAACATTTAAGTAAATGTACAGAATCGGTTACAGCGTATCAGTATCTCAAGACCAAGAAAACTGTTGTTTCCCCAAACAGTTTAAAAAGTGAATCCGGTTGGTGCTAGCAAACGTCTCCCCTCCCCCTTACACAGCGCAGCTTTGCAGGAAAGCTGGCAGTATGTTTTTTGGTTTTGTAACAAAATATTAGCTGAATTTATAGGAAGTAACTAGCAGCTACATTTCATTACTGCCTAATTGTCCAGTATTGACAACATTACAAGCTTAGACTAAACTGGTGTAGCTACAGCTCTGTCCTCTCCAAACTAGTCCTTTTTATGCTAAATGAGGAGACGTTTGGATTTTATTGTACAAGTGTAATTCTTGGTAATTAAGGGAAGTGGTTCTCATGTTGCCTATTTCACAAGTTAATTTCTACAAATAAATGTCAAAAGTTGTAAACTGAGACAAAAGGCAAACATGAACAATCATATCCATAATGATTGAGGTCATGTTAACAGGGTTTCCCTACTGTTCCCTACTGGCTTAGGAGGTGAGGCCCCAAACCGACCGGGTGCTGTGCCATGAATGTAAAATCACTGGAGAGAGTACAAAAACTTTTCCAGATATCCCAGACAAATTCTTTAGCAAGTTTAGTCCTTATGCCTTCTGGTTGCTTGTTCTCTGCTCTAGCTTTTCCAACTATTTGTTCACAGATATTGGGGCTGGACGATATGGCCAATAATGTTCTCGATAAAGTTTCATATCTTTCGATAATGATAATTATCACGATAAGTATCAAATTGTTATTTCTTTCGAATTTAAAGGCTGATTTTTGCTCCTGAGTGAAAGTTGAAGAAACCTGATCGTTAATTGTGGTTTAAACTTCTCTTTATGGTCAACACTTGATGCCAAACAGTGGATCACTTCACAAATCTGAGGTATAACATTCAGAACAATTATGATAAAATCTTTGTCAACAAATATGCATGAGTAAATTAAGTAAAAGCTTTTTTCAGTCCTATTTCCTCAAAAAAATGAACATCTTAATAAAAAATGTAAGTCCTAATTTGTGTGTGAAAAATCAAACTTATTGAACATTTATTATATTGTTGTTATGTTGTTTTATATTGAGAAAAATTATCTGAATCTAGTTTTGACGACCCTCTTGAATTTTTCTTCGGCTTTCAAATTCAGAAAGTTGCAACTTAAATACTCAACTTCAAAGATCTGTATTTTATCAACAACTTCAGCATGTCCCAGGTGAAGGTAAGAAATGAGGCAGACCGAATCGGTCTGCCTGAGTGAGAGGAGCCGGAGTGAGGCGACCTTCCATCCTGATTTTTGAGACCAAAGTGTGCAGGTTGACACCTAGCCAAGTCTAATTGCTCTGTGAGGTTGTCACGCTCATTGTAAAGAAAAAGTCTTCCTTTACGATGATGTAATGCCATTTCTAATGCTCCAGTCAATTAACTAAATATACATTTCAAAAAAGTTAGTGAATGCTATGATAGTGTTTGTCATGCTAACAACGAAAGTTAAGATGCTGTTGTGTAGCAGGTACAATGTTTACCATGTTCACCTTAGTTTGTTGTGTTAGTATTCAAACATTTACTTGCATGCAAATCAGGAGCAAACAAAGTACAGCTGAGGCTGGTGGGATATTTCATTAGCTCTGCAGATATTTGGACAAAAAACAAGTATTTGACAGATACTTAAGTCTGTGGGGAAAATGAATAGCTGTACTAAATATTTATGGCAATCCAGTGGTTATAGAGACATTTCACTCTGAACCAAAAATGTCAAACTGCTGATGGCGTTAGAGGAGAAGCCAGGGGATAACCATTCATCATATGGGAACCATGAATGTCTGCTCCAAAACGCATGTCAATTAATCTAAAAATTTCAACATATCCCACTTGAGGCCAAAAAGGGATTGACCAATCAACTGCCTCCCAGAGAAACCCCTCTAATGTGGCTAAAAACAGAGGGTTGAGGGGAAAAAGTGAGAACAACAGGGGTGAAAAGGAAGCGTGGCTACAATAAATCTATACACTCTGTTCACAGCAAGGGAGAGAGAGAGTCCAATGCAAATACCAAGATCTCAAAGAAATAAATCAGGGGTAAGAGACTGAAAGAGGCAATGAGTGAAGAATGAACAAGTTTAAGGGAGTTGAGAGGCTAAATAGCTTTTTTGAATCCAGTTACTCAGACAACCAACTAATGGTGGGCTTCCTGGCATGGCAGCCGGTGGAGATAAAACTTTTTGAATTTGGGTGCCACACAGGGAGGAAAAAGAAAATTACAAAGACACAGAGAATGAAGAAATAAGACGAAGAAGCCAAGGCTCAACCGCAGCCAGCTTGGAAAAAGAGAAAGCTAACAAATCGAATACGGAATGAGGGGAATGATTGATGAAAAAGGAATTAGGCAGAGATGAAAGTGATGGAAGACTGTGTGGGGAGGAGAATTGGGGAAACAGCAAGTTTAAAAGTGGAGTTTCGAAACTCCATATGAAAATTACCTCACTGACAAGTCTATTAGTGACGCAGTCTGTTTCAAACGAACAAAAACAAGAATGAATGTGCTCACGCCTCAGAGTTTGAGAGTGTAGCAGAGTGAAACAAACACTGAAATAATAATGGAACAAAATGTTAAAATACAGTAAAACCACAATATAATTTTCATTTGAGTGATTCACACTCAAATGTAATACTTGTAATGAGTACATTTCCCCTACAGTTTAGATGGATGCACACAGAGTTTCTGCAGGAAACACAGGTTTCTCTTTCCAGCTGTGGCTGCTTAGAGCTACACCACTGCCTGAAATGAAAGCTGTGCAAATGAAAAGTGTTGCTTGTGACAGCTGAAACTTTTCAACGTGTGCCGTTTCGTGCAGGACGCTGCCCAAATTCAAGTAATTACTGCACTCCTGCCATTCAAATGACCCCAATTCCCCAAAATGTCAGATTTCCTCTGTGATATGCAGGTTTTCCCCGCAGGACAAAGAGGATTTGACAAACTGGTTCAGGTCTGGAGTGGAGGGGATCTGACTTGCATGAGAATGACTTTCTATCAACTTATCTTCTCACTGATGTGTGTAAGCAGGTAAAAACGCTATTTCACTATGAAAGCAAAGTGCATAAAGAGAACGAAGTGAGAAATAACAAAAGGAGGTCAGGCAGATATGGTGGCACAAATCAGAATAAAAGAAACATCTATTGATACTCAAAGTGGAGTCAAGATCTTTCCCATCTCATTTTGTTCCCACAGAAAATGCAGTATGACATCCATGGTGAGTTGCAACTAGATGAAAATATTAGTATGATAATTGCCTGAGTTCTTCAGTGTCCCTTATCCTCCATTTTAGCTATTTTTTCATTTTTAAATGTATTAGATATGACATTGCATTCAACAGCAGTAATAGAAAAGAAAGGCAATTCTGGAAAGTTTACATTGCAGATATATCTGCTCTGTGCACATGAAATACGTGATTTATGATACTTGAATATCCCATCTTCCTACATTATTGCTTCCTAAAAGCCACAACAGTGTGGCTTTGCACACTTTAATAGTAAAACAGAAATAGAGAGTTCAACACACAATTCATGCTGGAAAAAAACCTCGAGAACAGAAAACATGAAACTTGGAAGAGATCACAGAGTTATGTGAATGCTAGCCATTCAGTAAATGAACAATTATCTTTGAAGCCAAGCACCCAGCTGCCCTGGCTATAGTAGTTTTGGTTTGCTTCAAAGATACCCCATACAACAAAAAAAAGATGTTTGAAATTAAATTTTGTTTGTTAATAAAACCAACAATGTGTTGCAAAGGCAGGGAAGAAGACGACCCATAAACATGGATGTAGTTCAAAATCCACCCCCCCCCTTTAATAAAACAATCTTTTGGAGGAAGAAAGTGCATTCAACACATTAGTTAAGCATCCGTGAAGTCAGAACACTGGTTTTGTGAAATGCATTGAATGTACACATACCTTTGTTGACAACTCCACCCTGGAATTTAACTCTGACCCTGCACACCTACAGTGACTAGGTGTGGGAATCTCTTGGCACCTCACGATTTGATTACGATTCAGAGGGCTACGATGCGATTATAAAACTATTATCGATGTATCTTGATGCATAATTTTTTTTATATACAGGAACTGTGTATAATTACAAAGCATTTCATTTGCGCAATAAATCCAAAAGAAACATCTCCTAATTAGCTTAAAAGGACTAGTTTGCATCCCAAATTTATTTCATTAACCTCAACTCCATGGTCCCTCATTTCTTTAACAACCAGTTTTCAGACTCCTCTGAAAGCTGAAATTATCAGTATGTACACCAGTTTAGTCTAAACTTGTTCCTGATGTTCTCGAACCTTCACAAGTAGATAAGATTTAAGTAGGGTGGTTATTCATTCGCTTTTTGCGTTCCCTCAACAATACGTTGTCAACAAACATAAACAAATTGATTTTTTGACAACTGTTAATCAAGTCAGAATCGTCCATGTCCGCATCGCGATGCATCTTAGGCCCCGTGTCCACCAAAGCGTTGTTTTCTGACGCCAGCGTCCATTTTCAGTTCATTGCAATGGGAGCCCACCCCTCCTCTACTGTGATTGGACAGCTGAGTAAAAAGTGACATTGACGAGCACAGCGTTTTTCCCAAAGTTGAACATTTTTCAACTCTAGGCGACTGGAAAAAAAAACCTCAGCACCTCGTCACGCTCCTGGCGTTTTTACCAGCTTGGAAAAACGCAGCACACCCATTGCAATGAAGTGAAAATAGACACTGGTGTCAGAAAAAACACAATTTGGTGGACACGGGCCCTAAAAGTTGGGCGGAGCTATGCTGGGAATTTAATTTCAAGGTGCTTCATCGACTCATCAAGGTGAAATAGCTCCGACCATAACAGGAAAAACAAAGCTACAAGGCAAGAGGGTCACACAATCCTTGGACGTTCAGACAAGTTAACCGAGCTGTGTGGGTGCACTAAGAGTATCAAGAGGATTTAATCCATCCACAATTTAGTTAATAACACGTCTCTTTAACAGAGCTCAATGAGTGCCCAGGGCACAGTGAGGTACTACTGCCACCTGAGTCCAGACCAAGCATATAGCAACTGGGTGAGCGCACACACATTTTTAAACTAAATTGGCAAACAATTGGCAGGTGTACGTCCTCATTTAAATCAGAAATAGATGGAAAACTGCAGCCCCAGAAAGAAAACTACCTAAATTGTCAATAGTTTTTTTATTGATGCTGAATATGTCATACTGTACCTTTACTCAGAATAACACAAATTCATGGTTTGGAAAAAACAAAACAGACTTTTTTGTTGACTGGTGGTTGCTTGATCACCCAGACTTCAATGTTTACTGATGGGCTTTCATGATGGCCACTCATCAAGAGCTGATTTAACTCACTGTGGTGAAATACAAATATAGCAAGTTGATCAAACAGCGTATTTGTTTTGTTTTTTACTTTTACGCAAAGACTGATAGATAGAAGGGATGAAAGAAGCCAAACAAGAGTATAGCGACTGATCAAGACAGTGAGAGTACAGCTTACAAGGTTGTCAGTCCTGTTCGGTTGCCATTGGTACAGGTGAAATCATCTTGTTCCCATGCACATCTCCCCCTGCCCATAACTTCCTGTATTAGTTTAACTCATTTGTTAGTCTGTCAGCCTAATTAATTGACCATATTATGCAGGAAATAGTGTAAATTAATGTAATTGTAGTTTTCTGTGTGTACACACATCTGTGCTGAACAAAGATTTACGGGTCTGTGTGTGACTGAATAGCCAATATACCTGTTTTTCTGTCTTGTGTGTGTATTAGTTTGAGACCCATCTGTGTTGTTTCTGCCGAGCAAATCTCACAGATCATCAGTGGACCGGAATGCTATTTATATCTTTCATTATCCTCTCTTTCTCACCTCTCCCCTTCATTCCTATTGTCTCTCTCGCCCTCTCTCTGACCTCATCTTTCGGCTCTTCTCATTCCACCTGTTCTGGCTCTCTTCATCTAAGCTTGAAGCTGCACACCTTTCTGTTGACAGACTATACCAAACACACACAAGATGACAAGCTGCCTAAACCCATCCGCACACGTAAACATCTGCAACTTACTCAGTAATTTCTTCAGTGACCGTGTGTTCAACCTGGAGTCGAGAGTTGACCTCAATGAAGTAGTGTTTTCCATGTTTGTCCACCAGGAACTCCACTGTCCCTGCATTCTCGTAGCCCACCTGCATCAGAAAAAAAAATATAAAATAAAAACATAGCAAGAAAGCAATTTTATAGCTCTGAACTTAGGTTACTAGTAATGACGTTAGTTGTGTAAACACTCAAGGAGCACTCACTCATCTTTAATGAGCAATGAAACTAGAAGCACAAAAAGCTATTCTGCACTCCCCATAAAAAATTTGACTACATAAAATCAGGAAAGAATAAGCTTCATGTTTTATTTGTATTGACACAGGAGGACATTCATTATTTTCCTGTAAAGCAACAATTAGATTATCAATCAAAAAGGTGTTTTATTGAAAGTTCATCATTATAAAAGACCATTTCCTCCTCTACCTTTCAACTGGGCCTTAAATATTCACAAATAACCAGCACACAATAGATATAGGGTTGTATTTAATGTTTGCAGAGTGACAGTTTAGCCCTGTCTGCATACAAATTAGACTTTTGGGACATATTTTTAAACACACATAAGAAAACATTTATCTTGAACAGATCGACAGACCAAAAACACACTCAATCCCACTGCAATATCCATTTTGAACAAGGCCTAATAGGCTGACACCATTTATCAATGCAGTTTTGCACACCTGCTTTTATGAATGGTTTGTGTTTTAATGTAATTTTATGTTTTTAAGTTGTGAGCTCCTAACCCCAAGACAATTATAATTATGTGATAGGCAATAAAGGTTTTTGAATTGAAGTCAAGTGAGCAAGCAAGCCAACAAATATTTTGGAGGGTGATAATGACCCGCCCGGTGACAAGTGGCAAATAAAAAGAGAAGAAGCAGGATCAAATGTTGCGATTGTCATTTCCGCTAAGTGCACCACATCCTTGTTCAGTTTGAAACAACACTACACTGTCCAAAATAATGTGCTAACAAAAATTATGGATCAAGGTGACCTTCCATGCTCATATCTGCAAACACAGTATGCTCCTACTGAAGGTATGTATATAAACGTTCACTGTCGACACATTTGCAACTTGGTTAAGGACAGTTAAAGAGCATGGTCTTTGATAAATAATGAAAATGGCCTTGCACAAGACTTGGATGCGATATACTGAACAGTAAACATAGCAGTGTGCGTTGGAGCTGTTTGGTACACAATATGGTGGCAGATGTAATGCATTGGGGCCACAAGTTCAACGGACCACAAGGAAGTAACGCTGACTTGAAAGAGATGTCAAAAACTCTCAACAGCAAAGCACAGCACTTGAAATCACTTACAGGCACTAGTGTTGTCAGAAATATTGATTTTTACATACATACTGTTTTATTAATATTTTATATTCATTTATGGTCACTCAAAGCGCTTCCTTCGTTCACTCCTCTTTTCTTCCCCTGCCATTTTCGACAAGTCCCACCCTACTGTGCTGTGATTGGCTAGTCCTCGTACTTGTAATTGGATGCTGGAAATGGATCCAAAGCAAGCCCAGAATAAAGTGACTGTACAGAGCAGTGCTAACAAAAGAGCAAAGCACCTGCAGGACCGACACGCCATCCTCTATAAAGAATCTGCAGGGGTGTGAGACGTCTCCCCTTTCATCACTAAAGTATTAAACAAGATGGCCCTGTAAAATGTTGTTGATAACTGTCCTGCTGTTTGCCTAAGACATTTATAATTCTCAAAACTAAGCTAATCGCCCTCAGAGCTGTCACATCTGAGGAATCTCAGACAGAGTTTCAGTTGATAGGAAATACTTCGACTAATGTCAGAAGTAAATTAACTGATGCTGTTCTACAGTTAACTTTACTTACCAAGATATGTTGATAAGATAATTCAGTAATTATATTCAGTTATTTAATCGATGTTGAGTTAATTTTCCCTCCGTGGTATTGAAAACCATATTTTTCAAGGTATTTTATCCAAGTCAGAAAATCCACTATCATGACATCACTAACAGGCACGTGGATCATTACTATACAAGTAAGTGATGGTATTCAGCTTCTAAATAAAATAAATAAAAAAATAAAATAAAGAAACAAACCACATCTTTGATGTACAACTTCCACTTAGTCTGCCAAAAGATGTTTCTCTCTTCTTGGAACAGAAATTATGTAATTTGTCAGATGTTACCTCTGAGGTGTGCAAATGTAGCATTTAAAAAGCAATGTACTGATTTGTGTACCTTTTTAAACTATTCATTGGCTAGTTTTATTTCTTAATCTTCATTAACCAGACAACAACAAGGCATTATCCAAACTCTCCTCACCTCTTCAGACATGTTTTCTTTTCAACTCCGTAAATTCCTTTCAGTTTTAATTATACATGATACATTTCCATTTAGATTGTAATGTCCATTTTAACTTATAATTATGGCCATTACAGTTTGATTTTTCATCACACAAAGTTTCTCTCTATGCAATGTTTTGGTGGAATTTGACTAAATCATATTTTTAAATCTTTTTTTAAACATAATCATGTAGTGTAATTAGTATGATTTGCTAAGACCGCATCATCCTGAATGGACTGGGAGGGTTTTTTTGGTTGTTTTTTTAAGTTGAACATACTCCCATTCAGAGCCAACCTGTGATAATTGTGAGGGGAATTAGCATGTTAGCACACCAACAGCAGCACTTTTCATACTCATCCTTCAAAGCTCTACTTTGGGTTGTCTCTGCTTAATTTTGCCCAGTGGGAGCTGCAAGCAGAGGGTAATTGCTATAGAAATGGTATATAAATAAAGTTTATTATTATTATTATTGTGAGACTAGGCGGGTTTACATGAATTATACAGATGATTTGGGCAAAGCAATCTGATTGGTGTTCCAACCATTTTTACCAATTTAACCAATCACAACATCTTCATCATCATCACAAGTTCCTCAGATCAGATCCAGCCACATCACTGATTATTCCTATGATCACACTTTACCATATTACAAAATGTACCACATTTTAGGTGAAGGGAACACTGAAAAAAAAACAGCCAAACATCAGAATGAAATTAGAGGGCTGAAAGCAATCAAATGACCAAACACACAAGCTGTAAAATAGCAAAACTAATTTTCCCAGAAGGCACAGATGTGAACAATCCAAGAAAAGGCAACAGCACCATCTATATCTGAAAAGATCCATCTAAAGCCATTTGACAGACAGTTTGAGGTTTTTTGGTTTCTTCTCTTCCTCTTTGTTCTGTTTGTTGAAATCAGCAGGAAATCAATGTTCTAAATCAGTACCCTCCATCCTGTCTTCAAGCGAAAAAATGCATGTTTAGTCTTTGTTAAACCAGCCCAGTGCCTTCAGGATTGCTTTGATTTCCAACATTTGGCGAGCATAAATGTCAAGACAATCAAATGGGCAGAGGAAGAGAGGGGGATGGATTGCAGAGACAAAGATGGCCCCAAGCTAAAACTGCAGGTATTAGAATTTGGCAGCTAAAGAAAAGCTCAAACATGTTTTGGAGATGCCGTTACAATGAAGAACCCATCATGCATAACACGCCAGTATTTTAACAAATGTTTCAAACTGAATAAAACATCACCTGCTCAGAGCTTATCAGCCTCTTATTTAGCCAGTAACAAGAATAATTAAGTTTGCTGTGAAGAAACACTCATCAAGAGGAAGTTAGACACAGATAAGGAGCACAGCACACACACCCAGATGCAACACATGTATTAATATTCACTGCAACCTTCAAAACATCATCTGTGTCAAAATATTCAGACACACTCAAGTCAGCTAAGTTTTCTCTGCAGAGAGATTAGGCCCATTTATGGAATCTGTAGCTCCTCACAGGATTTACCTGAGACTCATTAAAGGGTTCTCTCTCACACACACACACACACACACACACACACACACACACACACGCGTAGAAAATTCACACAGACATACTGGGACATTGGAAGGCACAGCAACACATGAAACCTAACACCACAAAACACCTACATGCTCAAGAGTGCTGTGGTTTTGTCCCATTAGCTGACATGAAATCAAGTCTGGGGGAAATTAAACAATTAAAATGTGTGTGCGTGCCACCTGTGCAGAGCTCTTAGTACCCGTCTGTTAATTGATTAAAAACAGAACCAGTAACCCCAAGAGACGACAGTAGAGATTCAGAAAACACAATCTCACAAGAAGTGCAAATCCGTATGTTATGTGTAATAATTATATATAGTACACCCAGTACATACACTGAGACAGTACATGCTTACAGCTAGGCTACAAAATGCTAATTTTCAGCCTGAGTCACCTTTCTCGTAACCTTCTCAGCCAAATTTTTCATTGCACTTTTGTTTGCGCGTGTACAGCATGTGATGACAAATACATGCAGCTAGAACCTAAGGCCTCATTGATAAACTGTAACAGTGAAAGACAGACGACACTTGACACAAAATTCACACACACCTCCACCCTCCAGACTTGAAGCGCACACAAATTCTACCCCACACACACACACACACACACACACACCCCCCCCAATATGTGTCACTCCACATTGCACGCACTCTGTCTCGCTCACACCGCTGAGTCAGTGAGTGAAGTACCAGCCAGTAACAGATTGAGTGGTCGCTATTTTATAAGGTCTGACAGCGAAGTCAATGGGCTGTACTAGCACAAGGAGAGGTCACTGGGGTGCAAAATGCACGCGTGCTACCACACACACTTAACAGTGTTTTTAAAAGTATAATGTACATTCACACATGTTGCTCCCTGCTGCTGCTCACAGTGTGTGTGTGAGACTGAGCTTAAACGATCCCCAGCCCAGATGAATGTACACTGGTGTATAGCTTTGAATAGGAAGTGACAGAGACAGATAGCTGGTACTGTAAGACAGTGAGAGCAAGGGAGTGAAACAAAAAGCATTAAGAACGATTCATGAGTAGTCGGAGAAAAATGGGTGAGTATAGACAGATGGAGGAAGGGAAGGGGTAAAGAAAGGACTGATGGATGGATCAAATGACGACAGAGACAAGGAATCAAGTGGGAGTGGACAGAAAGAGGACAAAGATGTACAGGGAGAAAGGAGTGGATTAGATGGAGTAATCAGGGAGGAGAAGAATAGCCGAGAGCTTCAATGATGGGACTGTCACTTTCCTTGGTTTCTCTCTCTCTCTCTAAGCACTTTAGCTTGCAATCATTTGCATGTAAGGTTGTTACAGGATGTAAAAGTTAAAATTTCCCCCTTGCTCCACAGCGCCTCACTGTGACACTCAAAGAGTGCACAATAGTGCAAAAATGTCTGGTGAAATCCGTTAAACAAGACGGAGTAAAGTAGAGATGTGAAATAGTTTATCAACAAGATGGCCACATACTTCCAGTAGGATAATTATCACAATGCAAGTAGAGTCTCAAGATGACTACGTAGCTTTAGTTTACCCCAGCGGCCTACAGAGTCTGAGCACCTCTGAGGTGGGACAGTGTGTCTGATGTGACATGGAACGGCATGTTTGTGGCTTTATTTTAATGCTAAAAATGTTAGTGCATGTTTGTTAGGTAATAATAGAAGGCCTTTCCTGGTACTCTTTCTACACCTCTGGACCTGCCAATTTGATATCTTTTTTGTTCCTTTTAGAGTTGTAACAGATCTTAGCTCATTCGTACAGATGGTGCTGTGGGCAGGACTTTGAACAAGACTACTGAGCGGTAACTACAGAGAGATGGGCGGCTAAGTCAGAACCTAAGTAGCGCATTTTTAAATTAATTTAATCGTAACTTTAAATTATCCAAACCGTGACTTAAACTACGGAATAATCTCACACTTTGTCGTCTTTGCACTGAGACTAACAAAGAAAAACAGGCTCAGGAGAATGTGTCATGTTTGCATTATTCTAATGTTAGCAGTCCCTAGGAAAATATAATTTCCACACTTAATATGTTTGTGTGAAAGCAAAGGGACAGAGTGCATTTTGGTGCAGCAGGTTCATTGCTGAGGGCTACTTTACATTTGTCCTCTGTAACCCTGAAAAGATTTAAGATGGCAGCTGAGAAGTGCTCTGCCATGTGGGTCCTTTTGTTTGCACAAGTAATTTGTGTGCGCGTAGTCATGTTTTCTGCTGGCACTGCACATAGTCTAATCTGTATCTCCTTTGCCTAAGCAGAATGATGTTTGGGACTAAAGCTGCACTGACTCTTATAAGTGTGAGAACATAACCAAAGTGATCCCTTTTGGCTTTACAGAATATCGTTGATTCAGCATTTTGTGATTACCTTTGACGTCTCTGTACTGGTGACTGAATGACATGCGAGTCCATAGCTGTGTTGAGGGTGCAGAATAAAGACACATCAGGTAAACGCATTTCATAGATGACACGTTGGTCTATCCCCACTTATTTCATAATAAAACATGAAGCATCTTGCTTTTATGCACCATAAAATACTCCTTTTAAAAGACAAAATTTTCCTATCCCCAAGAGGTGGAATTTCCTGCATCAAGATGCACACAGGTGCACTGCATTACAGATAATTAGAACACTGGTTTTATCCTGGGTCATGTTAGCTCCGATGAAGTCTGCAAGACATTAGATTATGTATTAATTCTGTGTCGAGCCTCATCTTTATTTGAGAGCCTTACATCAGTTTCATTTCTGCAAGGACACATAGCAAATGAGTTGGTGCCAAGCATAAAAATGCTTTGTGTCTTTGAACTCAAAGTACAGAAACAAGTTACTACGTAGAGACCTGCCTTGGATTAGTCATGGAGAGAAGGACTAGAGAGGCTTTCAAGATCCACCCCCCCCGCAACAGACTTTCATTTCAAACTGAGCCCACAAAACTGCTTTGAAATCAGTAAAATTTTTCCCAAAAACTCACACCCCATACAAAGCCATGTCCCTCAATGCCCCCCATCCACCAGCCAGGAAGCAGTGCGTGCTGGGTCATGAAATGTCCTGGGGCATCCAGAGTAATGTGGTACATGCTCTTCAGCTTTATGTGTGATGTGCATCACTAGCAGAGGGAACAAAACAAATCAATCGTACAATCGATGGTACTGACCTGTTAAATGGCTATGTCTGGTCACATTAGTGTGTGCTTTAGTGTGTGCGCACGTGTGTGTGTGTGTGTGTGTACAGCTCGTCAGCTTACTGCAGAGTGAAATTCAGAGTGACACCATGGCTTTAAATGATTGTTTTGAAGACACAGCTATTGCGAACTCTGATTCACACATATGCAAACAAACAGGTTTAAGAATACTTGTGGGGACACTGACTAAAGAGAGATTTGTGCCTTTATGTGAGGGAGCTAAGAAATTAATTAATATGGGTTTGTCCTGTGCTGTTCTTTCACACTATTTTGTCATTTAAAATGAAATTTCGATTTTTATAAGGTTTGCTACAACAAAGTGAAATAGGAAATTATAGTGTTGTGTTATGCTATTAAAAAGGTAAGTTCTGTAGTTCTCTCATTGACAACACATCCTAAGAAAAGAACAAAACTAGCAAGGGCTTGATCCTACTAAGTATTGCTTTTGAAGTCAAAGCCTGATTTAGCTTATTCCTCTGTGCCACAGACAAAGGTGGGTAGAGTAGCCAAAAACTATACTCAAAGTAAAAAGTACTGCTACTTTGCAAAACAAGTAGTCAAGTAAAAGCTAAATAACTATTTGAGTTAGAGTACAACATTTAAAACCACTGTCTTTTATTTGTGGCTGTGACTGGAATTATTTCAGCTACTGGTGGTTTTCATCAGGTAGATGTAAAGAAGCCAACATACACTTTACAATTTTATCACAAATACATACAAGTGATCATCTCCTGATTAGATAACCTGCCACATATACAACAGGACAATATTCCCAGCCTGTAGCTCTCAAGTGTGATTACAAAACACTACATTAATATTATTGTCTGTTAAGTATTCCAATAAGTAAAGATTGTTTAAAAATAGACAATATTTTTTTCCTTCTCCTATATTAAATTATGCTTTGGAAAACAAAATCATATTAGGAGATAATGCTATGTTTCATAATTTATTGCCTATTAAATACAGGTGTGTTCACTTCTTTACTTTTACCTGAGGAAGATCATCTGTGGATGAAACATATCAGTCACATCCACATGAAATAAGAGTAGTCACACTGTTAGCTTGAATATTTACATTATGGCAGAAAGTAGGAGTAGTTTTGAAGCATGATATACTGTGTGTAGCTAATTATTATTATTAAACATTTTAGCATTAACTGAACTGCTCTCTGTCAGCACGGATCTTTGATGTACTGCGTTCACAGCCGGACCCTGCTGCACTGTGCACAAAATTTCTGTGTGTAAATATTAGCCGCTGGCACAATTTGAAAGCTGTACTACCATGCTCTAGCTTCAGCCATTATTCTGCTCTGAACAGAGTCGTGTGGAGGCGTGACTATGACTTGGGACCAACTGACCACATGCCTTTTAACAGAACATGAATGAATAAATAAAACGAATGGCACGATGAATGTATCAAATCTACTGAAGTAAGAGTAAAAGTATGATGCATTAAAACTACTCTGACAAGTACAATTTACTCAAAAAAGTTAGTTCAAGTAAATAATTCGTTAATACCACCTCTAGCCCACAGATCTCCATTGTTATCCAAAATCTAAGTTATGATTACAGCAACAATTAATACTATACAATACACACATGACCTATTTACATTGAAAGAGACAGACTTAAATCTGTCCTTTAGGGAACTTGCTGGGTTGCTTTACACCACGCACAAAAATACGCTAAGGCAAGGCTTCTGGCATTGCCAAGGGGTGGAATGAGTACAACCCAGATGGGGAAAGGGAGCTGGGGGAAATCACTACATCTTAATTTTCAGTAAAGCCCAAGGGATAGCTACACACAATCGGGGAGGGGGGAAAGGGAACGAGTGCTACCATTTTTATGACAGCAGCAGAGTTCATGGCATCCACACAGACTTCAGATTCTTTGTTTTTCCTTTTTGTATTAAACACAGCAGTATCACAATCTGAAAAAGGAAAGTGGGTTAAAAGGTGCCCCACACAGCAACTTTAGAGGCACACAGTCCCTGCAGTTATTACATAACTAGATCCTACTGTACACCTCACTCTTCCCTCCTCTCGTCTAAACATCGCCACTGCTTCTTCCCTTTAACTGCAGCGCTGTTCTCTCTTTTCTTTCCTCTCTCGTTGGGATCGGCGTTAATCTGGAGCCAAGATTTTCTGTAATCTGATCCAATTCCCTTTCAGACTCTCACACAACTCTCATCCGATTCATCGCTGATACGACCACAGAATCACACACACAAATATAGATCAGCTTCATTTCAGCGGTGCCACCTCTAATCCTTTTGCTGCTGGGAGCTGCCAAAGCAGCAGTGCTCACCCACCCGAGCACACAAGTCAACACACACACAGTCTTGCACACACACCCCCCCCCCCCCACGTACAGGCCTAAAGGCACACAAATCTCATGAGCATAATGAACACAATCATGTGTACGCCCACGCACACAAACACACAGTCCCATATGCACCCACACGTTCATATTCATCCCAGCTGTAATGGAAAGACGCTTGACCAGAATCCCTCCAACCATTTACCAATCCACATATTCATCCTTTCATCCCAGCTTTTCTCCAGGCTTTAAATCCATCACTTATTTCTTTTTCTTCTTCAATCATGCCTGTCCATACTCTCACTTCTTCTACCCTCTGCCTCTGTAATTAACATTCAGGCCATCCTACCTCCCTCCCCATATCCTGGTTCTACATATTTGCAACTTCGTTTTTATGCCAAGCAATTTTCTGTACATAAAGAGGACAAATTGTTTCGTCAAATTTCTAACGGGAAAACGAACATACTCCAGGTATCAAGTATGAAGGATACAAAGGCTTTCGCATGTCTGAATGAGACCGATACAACAATAAATTGATCTTTATTACCATTCTCATGGGAGGGGTTTTACTCAAGAGGTTCTGCTGAGTGTGGTCCTCAGTAATTATATAAACTAACATGTCCTCAATTTGGGAGCAGAACAGCTATGTTTCGGTAAAAATATGTTTGAGACTGTGGCCTTAAATTCTGGGGTTGTCTAGCATGTAATCAAAGAATGGTTCAGTTTATCCTGATGGGGCATGAACGTGTTTGTTTTAAGGTAACCATTAGATTAATGAAATTTGGTAAAAATGTCAACCTCAGTAGTAGCAGAGTAAATGTCAGGGCATCACCAAAGGCATACATGACCTTTACAACTTGCATGGTAAAGCATCTGACAGTTTGAGTTATTTCAGTCTGAACCGACGGATCATCTGAATTACAATATTGTCATCCCTTGAATCATGCCACTAGCACAGCTAATAAAAATAAGTGACTAAGCTATAGGTAATAGCTATGGGATCGACTTTCAAGGTATTTATTCTGACAAAATGTCAGCACAAAAAGCTTTAGATTACCTCCACAAGCGCAGTTTCGTTTCTCCATTGACTGGAGGGTCAGGCTAACACTTGAGAATAACATGAAGTCACCACAAGGACACTTGAATGGGTTGAATGCCAACACAGGTAGGACCCGGGTCCTTCACTTCGAGGGATTCATCTTTAGTTACACCACCGTAATACAAACCACCATCCATAACCCTGCATGTTTATTCAGTGGTAGATAAGGATGTACATGGTACCTTGCAAAAATGGCGACTCCCATCAGACCCATAAAGTCATAAGCTGTATTCTACAAATAAACCAGTTCTTTCTGAAGTGAGAGCCATTCATTTCACGTGCACCCTCCCTCTGTTCACTGGTCTCTGATCCCTCCCTTTGCTTTTTCCCCCTTCATCTTTTTTCCTCTCTTCCTCTGCATGGCTACAAGTCAAAAACGTTATTTTTCCCCACTGCCATCTCTCCGCATGTGATAGTTGTCCTTTGCTCCCCCCCGCCCCCCCTTCTCCCTCCTACATTTGTCAAGCCTTCAGAAAATACGTCTTTTCACCTAAAATATCGAAGGAAATTGAATTTTTTAAAAATTAGAAAGGGTGTCAAGAGAGACTAGGTCACAGATGGACAGATGGCAGAAGAGCGGTGCATGGATGGGATAGAGAAAAAAAAGGGGAAAAAAAAGAGATGAGGGAAGGTAGATGGTGAATGGAGCAGATGGCTGGATGACTAACAGAGACAAAAGAATGGAGCAAAAGATGGAGAGAAAGAAATTGAGATAAATAGAGAATGATCTAGAAGAGCTATAAGGACAATCCCAGGACCTGTAGCTTTAGAGCAAGAGAACTTGACATGGTGTTAGCAACAGGCCTGGAGATGAAAAAAATAAACTGAAAGTGTGATGTAAGAGTGATGAAAGGAAGGGCCACCAGAAGCAGCAGGGTTGAAAGGTTTAAAGCTGCACACATACTGTACATTATATACGCTACTCGTGTCACTAAACTGTAGACAGACATTGTGGAGCAACAATAGCCCTTTTCAGACATGGAACATGAAACATCACAGGATTCAAGTAATGGCTTTTCTGCGATTAAGACATAGGTGTCCACTAAATAAATGTTTATAGATTCAGACATAATGAGACTGTTAGAGAAAGAGCTACAATTCTCAGGTGATATTTCAAGCATGGTGTGCAGTCTAGAGAATGGATTTAAAACATTTTGCCATGTAAGTCTTAATAACCCACTGCATGTCTCCCATATTTTATTCATTTAATGTACTAAAGGGCCACAGTGTACAGGCATAGAAGGGCAAGTTCCCATTTGCTCACACTGTAAAGCATTTTGCTGGATATTCATAATTTCATCAATGCAGATGGTACGGGGTGAAAGAATTTAGGGAGAGAAGACTGTCGGATGATTGTCATTGTTGTACGAGGGATGTTGTGTTTTATATTAACTAATCTGACTTGAGACATGGATCTCCTCAACAACTTAAACTTGGCATATTCACAGTCCGTCTATTAACCTGGTTTTATTTATTTTTTTATCCAAAATATATAATAGTTAAGGTATAAATGCATCACTCTACACTTTAGGCAAGAAGAACTCCAGACAGAAGACAAAAAGCGGATCAAAGAGCTAATCAGGCTACTTTCAATATGGCTGCTATAGACCATCAAAATAAACTGGCATAGCGCATCAAACAAAAAGTGTATATAGGCATTAACACTGATTTTAGATGCATTGATGAGATCTACAATAAACATTGTTGTGTGCTCCACCTGCATTATTTATAATCTGCCATTCTGCAGATACAAACTGTTTCGTGACATCAACAATGATGGATACAAAAAAAAAAAAAAGAAAAAAAAAAAGGATGTATTGATCTGTCGATTTTTCTCACATTACTGAGAGATCCTGTGAACCAAATGGAAGCTGTAAGGCCATCAGCCAGCAGTGTAATGGGAGTTGTTCATAGTCTGGAAGCAATAAAGTGCATACACAGAAGCTAGAGAGATGGAGGGGGAGAAGAAAGGCAATACAGACAGATTTTAAATCAATACAGCCACAGAAGACACCTAATAGGAATTTACAGTGCTCGAGTGGACACAGCAATGTGGGCTCATAAAATCTGATGTTTTCAATCAATTAAATAAAAAAAAAAAGACATCAAGGTGCAAAGCGCAGTCATAATTTTATTTGTACTGAAGGGGCAGAGACAGAAAGGAAGACTCATCCCAAAATAACGCTGCACGCTTCAGAGAAAGTTTCTGTGGGCTGATTCGCTGTCAGCAAGGCAACCCAAACTGTCACATTTTATGACACCATAAAATAAATGCTATACGGTGCGAGTATGTGAGGTTGGTTCCCACAACTTATGCCACATATTGTTTTATTTTCTCCATTTTTCCTTTACCTCCTTGGCCCCGTAACCTTTATGCGTCCGCTTCAGTTTCCTGCAAAAAATCTCATGTCTGCGGCCTTTCATGAAATGTCTTTGACAGCCAACTTCGACATGTTTGTTTCTTATCCCCGCAACAGAGTCAAAAATAAAACGTTTTCTTAATGCTTGGGAAGAAAAAATTCAAAAGTAAGGTGCCATTATATTTTGTTTTATGTATTTGTAAGGAACCTAATCAAAGCGAGACAACTAAAAAAAGGACAGTTCATTTTTACAGCTTCAAAACTTCTACCAACTATCTATCGTCCATATTTCATTCCCACCTTCCTCATCTCTCCGACTTCTGCGATATACGAGACCGTAACGTTTTATAAGTGCCTTTCAGATTCGCTGCCACTTGACTGCACAAGCCTTCCCTCCATCTTTGTCTCTGCTCGCTTCAGCCTCTATCCCTCAATCTACTGCTCATTCAACAGCTCAATCTGCCACCCCTCCATTTCTAAACGAGCGGTGCGACTGATCTGATAAGAGAACCTTTCTAGTTGAGTTTCATTCCACACCAGACACCTGCTGGGTATGTTTGACTGTTGTTGTGTACTATGAGATTTGCAACATTTTTTTCATCATACCACATCATGCTGGTATCACTGTGTATGACCAATTTTGCTGGGGTAAAGTACTACCATGGCTGCCCTGCAATGTGAAGTTACATATAAACGTATTACACTAATCTGATTCTGAAACCTACATCTCTTTTACACTGCAAGTACCCTTAACACACACGCTGAAAGGATTACAAACACTAAACTGTGCAGATTATGATAATGACACTGGGAATTAAAAGCAAGACTATGTAAAAATAAAATAAGTGGAAAAACTCAATTCATAAGAACTGAAATTGTACTAAAACTATGTACTCGAGGGTTTTGCCGCTACAGTCCAACTCGTTCTGTTATGACAAGTAGCTTATGGCAGCTAAAGTTAGCAAAATTTAGCGAACTTTAAATAATCAAATCAATAGATATTGCTATTAGATAGACTGACTAATTTTCACTAGTTACCACAGTGGACTGGGTTGAGATGTGATTTTAGCGGAATCCATTATGAAATGTCCTTATATAATCTAATCTTCTTGTCAAATCCCCCATGAAATCCGACCAAAAAGCAACAATATTCAAAAAGACATTTGAAGACATTTGCCTCAGAACTCCAAATCCAGGAATGTTTAAGAAATGAGTTTTACCACTCCGATCATATCAAACAACAGATCTCCTATAGACCTTTTCCCACAGCAGACATTTTGACTTTACATCCATCTATCCATCCATCCATCGTCAACCACTTATCCTTCGTACAGGGTTGCGGGGGGGGGCTGGAGCCTATCCCAGCTGACATCGGGCACAAGACGGGGTACACCCTGGACAGGTCGCCAGTCCATCGCAGGGTGACTTTACATTACCAATGTAAGCCATGCCAGTGAACCAGCATGCACAATGCAAGGGTCCTGGAACAGGTAAAACTAAATGGTATGTAACCATTATAAGTGTTCTCAGACACCTGCTTTCTGTGCCATGACATGCCAAAATGTCTGCTGTGGAAAAGGTCTACTGGTTGACAGTTTAGACTGATCTCCTGCTGTTATTGTCCCACACCAACAACCTGTTTTAACAGGAATTACACCATTTGTAAGAAAGTACAGATGCCAGTTCATTGTGTCTGTCAATCTAATAACGTTCACCTTCAGGAATGCTGAGGCCTTTTAATTTAACTGATTGATCAGTCAAATAAAATCACAAATCTGTGGTAAACCTTTCCCAATCACGTTAGCTAAAGGCTGATTTGGTTGAGCAAAAGACAAATGGGAAGGATTCTTGAGACTTACTGAAATGTTGAGAGACTTTATATCCCAAAAAGTCATGAGTGTGTGGTGAATTCAAATGATCACACACGCTGCCAGCCAAAATGTCAAGACCGTCTTATTCTGAAAATTTCCCATTACCCCTCCATCTGACTGCAGCCACTTTTCTTAAATCCCTCTTCTCACATCCCACTTACACCCTGCAACATTTTAAGTCGTCCCCTTTCTACCACTGCTCCTCCCTGATCTTATATTCATCTTTTCGCCTCGTTCACCCTCTCCTATTCTCCACTCATCCCTGTTCCCAAATCTCTCTTAATACAGGGTATTATTCCTTATTTTTAGGTAAGTCAGCCAGTCATGCCTCCCCCTTCTCTTCCACTTTGCTTTTATTTCTCTCGCCGAGTCCCCTCTGTCTCCCGTTCTGCCCTCACTCACCCTTCCCTCTGTCAGCAGTTAATGGAAGCATAACGAGCTTGTTGTCTATGAAATGATGAGAAGGAGGAGTGAATGCAGCTGCCTAATGATCAAAAGAGCACCGCACAACACACACACAGATGGACAAAGACGGGCACACGCATGCCTACGCGACAACAAACACGGACGCAAACAAAGATTAATGTTTGCCTGTGTACAAGTGTCTCTACTGAATCACAGACGCATTAAAAGCTATTCTCAGTGGACATACACTATTAGTAACTTGCACCCAAAGTCAGGCCAAAAGCTATTTTTCTTCCTCCTATGCCTTCACTATGGCACCCTCACTCCAAGCATACCTCCCTCCTGATGCCTCCCCCTCCCTCCATCACTCCCCCGTTCTTCTTTCTCCCTCTTCCACTCGTTCCAAAAAAGGTATTCAGGGCAGAAATGGGATTTCTACTTCATAATACTGCAGTTCTGTACATGTGTCCCCGTGTGTGTGTCCCCGTGTGTGTGTCAGACTAAGATTTGGCTGTAATCTGTGCGACGACACCCACACTGCAGCATTTGACACAGCCGGAGGGAGCGAGGAAATGGAAAGCGAGAAAGGAGGAAACACAGGAGAAGGAAAGACGACAACAGTGGCAACAAAATATATACGAGAAAGGAACAAACACACAATGGTCCTAATGATTCATGTGTGTTGTGCATTGTGTTAATCCAACCCGAGAATGTGCAAGTTGTGTTACGCCAGTACAGTATGCATGTGTTTATTGGCATCTGTGTCCTACACTGAATGCATGTTGTTGTGTGCCTACAGGGGAACACAAATATACATCCATGTCAGGTTACGGTAGATGTACAGTGAGGAAAATAAGTATTTGAACACCCTGCTATTTTGCAAGTTCTCCCACTTAGAAATCATGGAGGGGTCTGAAATTTTCATCGTAGGTGCATGTCCACTGTGAGAGACATAATCTAAAAAACAAAAAAAATCCAGAAATCACAATGTATGATTTTTTAAACTATTTGTATGATACAGCTGCAAATAAGTATTTGAACACGTGTCTATCAGCTAGAATTCTGACTCTCAAAGACCTGTTAGTCTGCCTTCAAAATGTCCACCTCCACTCCATTTATTATCTTAAATTAGATGCACCTGTTTGAGGTTGTTAGCTGCATAAAGACACCTGTCCACCCCATACAATCAGTAAGAATCCAACTACTAACATGGCCAAGACCAAGGAGCTGTCCAAAGACACTAGAGACAAAATTTTACACCTCCACAAGGCTGGAAAGGGCTACGGGGAAATTGCCAAGCAGCTTGGTGAAAAAAGGTCCGCTGTTGGAGCAATCATTAGAAAATGGAAGAAGCTAAACATGACTGTCAATCTCCCTCGGACCGGGGCTCCATGCAAGATCTCACCTCGTGGGGTCTCAATGATCCTAAGAAAGGTGAGAAATCAGCCCAGAACTACACGGGAGGAGCTGGTCAATGACCTGAAAAGAGCTGGGACCACCGTTTCCAAGGTTACTGTTGGTAATACACTAAGACGTCACTGTTTGAAATCACGCACGGCAGGTTCCCCTGCTTAAACCAGCACATGTCAAGGCCCGTCTTCAGTTTGCCAATGACCATTTGGATGATCCAGAGGAGGCATGGGAGAAAGTCATGTGGTCAGATGAGACCAAAATAGAACTTTTTGGTCATAATTCCACTAACCGTGTTTGGAGGAAGAAGAATGATGAGTACCATCCCAAGAACACCATCCCTACTGTGAAGCATGGGGGTGGTAGCATCATGCTTTGGGGGTGTTTTTCTGCACACGGGACAGGGCGACTGTACCGGGGCCATGTATTGCGAGATTTTGGGGAACAACCTCCTTCCCTCAGTTAGAGCATTGAAGATGGGTCGAGGCCGGGTCTTCCAACATGACAATGACCCGAAGCACACAGCCAGGATAACCAAGGAGTGGCTCTGTAAGAAGCATATCAAGGTTCTGGCGTGGCCTAGCCAGTCTCCAGACCTAAACCCAATAGAGAATCTTTGGAGGGAGCTCAAACTCCGTGTTTCTCAGCGACAGCCCAGAAACCTGACTGATCTAGAGAAGATCTGTGTGGAGGAGTGGACCAAAATCCCTCCTGCAGTGTGTGCAAACCTGGTGAAAAACTACAGGAAACGTTTGACCTCTGTAATTGCAAACAAAGGCTACTGTACCAAATATTAACATTGATTTTCTCAGGTGTTCAAATACTTATTTGCAGCTGTATCATACAAATCATACATAATCATAAATTGTGATATCTGGATTTTGTTTTTTAGATTATGTCTCTCACAGTGGACATGCACCTACGATGACAATTTCAGACCCCTCCATGATTTCTAAGCGGGAGAACTTGCAAAATAGCAGGGTGTTCAAATACTTATTTTCCTCACTGTATAAACATGTTTGTTTGCATCAATATTTGTCCACTGTGTGTGTGTGTATTGTTCTGGGGATCATTTTAACCTATAAACAGCCAATCCCATGCAGACCTAAGATGTAGAGCATTTTACACTGACCTACACACCAACTTGGACTCAAGTCAAATGTATTGTCACGGCCATGGACAGACAAACAGGGTGACAAAGTGTTTAAGCCTTCACAAAATGGACCAACTTGAAAATAAGTTGCACAAAGCACCATTACACACGCTGCCATAAAGATCCATTGTACTCCTAAAAACCAATCAGCTCCAGATATGTTTTTCAGTTCTGTGATTGGTTAGTAGGTTTTGAGTGAAATGTGTTCCACTTTATTTCAAACAAAATTCTTTACACATGTAAACAAAAGAAAACTAATAATTGTTAGTATTTCATTAGAGTTTGCTCAGTCACTAATTCCAACAACCAGTCTCAATAACACATCATCTAATCACCATATGAAAGTTGAGGAAATAGTTCAGAATCTTTTTCAATGTTTATATAAAGTTTACCCCCAACTTCTCATCCAGAAGCGTGACTAATTACCCATCACACACATAGTACAGAAGACATTTGCAGGCGTAATACAATGTGTTAATTGCGTATCCACACTCCGTTTCATTTATAATTTAAACAGTTTGTTACCAGAAAAAAAAAAAAAAAACGCTTCAGCTCTGGCACTGAAAAATCTAAACATAGAGCAGAGCAAAACAGAAGACAAAGAGAGTGTGGATGTTAAGAAAGATGGAGCATTGATGGTTGTTGTGTATTGCACAGACCTGTCACAAACAGTGTGACAAGCAGACTGACAGAGCTGGAAAGAAAGGGCACATAATGAAAATGAAGGGGAAACAGAAAAGACAAGCAAGAAAGAAGAGAAATGCTGGAAAGTGCACAAATAGGGATAAACAAAAATACAGAGACAGAATTTAAGATAAAAAGAGGTAGAAAAAAAAAAGGAAAAGGAAGTGAAGAGAGAATATGGTAAAGTAAGTTTCACATTATCCCATGTGTATAATCAGGGAGCTACACTAAACTGCTGATGCCAGTGAGTCCGCATGCTTGCGTGTGTCCACTCCAGTTTCATTAACAGTGCTTGCTTTCTTATACAAGTTAAGAGGTGAGGGAGGAGAGAGCAAATGAGGGGGGAGGGACATCTCCCATTCTACTCTTCCTTCTCTTCAATGCATGTGTTGCAATATTCTGTTTCATTCTGCATCCGATGCTGCGACCAATATTAGTTGACCGAATATTCACTCATTGCTCATGCTTTGTGTGTGAGAGAACAGTGCTCCTGTGAACTTGCTCTTTCAATCAAAACTTTCCGATTTAATTTCCCTATGGGCAAATTCTTTCTTCCATCTCTCCTCATCAGAGAGATTCCACTCTTTACTGAACGCAGCGGCACATTACAGATACAATTCTTCTGTCCGCATTAGAAGATATGTTTGGAAAATGTCTTGCTCATTTCTTCTTTCAGTCCTCAGAGGGCAGAGCTGGCAGGAAGCAGGGCAGTTGTGCACTACACTAGACCCATTTAGATATACTGTACATCATTAGGATGCTAAATAAGCAGTAATGTAGTGCTAGCTCATCAGTGTTGCAAAATGAGGCCTGACAGGGAATCAACACCCCAATGTGACGCTGATGATTTCATTACAGGCTAAAGTGTAATTTACAAGCTTCTGTCAAAAAGTAGCCCAGCACGCCTGTCAGTGGTCGGGGACTAATGTCTTTTTGGCAGAAGCTGTCACTTGTTAATCCAATTAGAAATTAACTAAATGGACTAGACTTCCTGACTGCAGAGTTTAATGTCAAACTGTGGGTCATTGTTCATATAGCAGACAAATCCAGTATTCAACAAAACGGTGTAGCTAAAGGGCCAGCCCCTTGTGCTTTATCTTGTACAAACAATAATCCACACTGCAGCCATATAAAAGTAATGTTTACAAGCATCTGTGGCTAAATGCCTCTATAGAAAAAGCAGAAATCAGTGTTTCCCCTATATGCATTCAAGAGCGGCGGTGCGCCGCTGCTGAATTGGGACAACCGCTACTAAAATTTCCCACACTCATAAAATCAACGCGCTACTAATTTTCACTCACACACTGTGTGAGCACAGTAGCAGTCATCACTTGGCCCGCTTCCTCTCATTCTTCAGAACATCTACGCGACAGGTGCTGTAGCAACGCAATTCCGGATCGGGAGGTGTGTAGCTAGTGTTTGATTGTCCAAGCGGCAGACAGTGACAGTGAACGTGAGCGGAGGAAAATATTCTGGCAGTAAATGTACTGTGTCAGTTATGGTGTGCTAGCATCTCAAGACCAAGAAAAGTCTGTCTGTTTTGCAAACTGCTGGAAAAGTGAAGCCTGTTTGCGCTAACTACCATCTCCCCTCCTCTTCAGACTGCGCAGCTGAGCATGAAAGATTATACAGTGCTACGTCTTTTGGCTGCTATGTAATTTAACATTAGCTCAATTTATAGAAAGTAACTGGTAGCTGTATTTTATTACTGCCTACTTGTCCAATGTTGAGATCATCATGTACAAACCTAGACTAAACTGGTGTAGCCTACAGCTCTGTCCTAAAGACTGATTCAATTATTTTTCAGTTCTCAGATGAGTCTGAAAATGTGTTTAAGAAAAGAAAGGACAGAGGTGACTGGAGGAGCCGAGGTTAGTAAAGCAAGTTAGTGATGCAAACTAGTCCTTTTAAGCTAATAAGACATTTCTTTTTCGATTTTAATTTGCAAATAAAATGCACCTCAGAAGGGAGAAGGTTTCTCATGCTGTCTATTTTTTATACACTGCTCAAAAAAAAAAATAAAGGGAACACTTAAACAACACAATGTAACTCCAAGTCAATCACACTCCTGTGACAGTCAATTTCACTTGCTGTTGTGCAAATGGAATAGACAACAGGTGGAAATTATAGGCAATTAGCAAGACACCCCCAATAAAGGAGTGGTTCTGCAGGTGGTGACCACAGACCACTTCTCAGTTCCTATGCTTCCTGGCTGATGTTTATGTCACTTTTGAATGCTGGCGGTTCTTTCACTCTTGTGGTAGCATGAGACAGAGTCTACAACCCACACAAGTGGCTCAGGTAGTGCAGCTCATCCAGGATGGCACATCAATGCGAGCTGTGGCAAGAAGGTTTGCTGTGTCTGTCAGCGTAGTGTCCAGAGCACGGAGGCGCTACCAGGAGACAGGCCAGTACATCAGGAGACGTGGAGGAGGCTGTAGGAGGGCAACAACCCAGCAGCAGGACCGCTGCCTCCGCCTTTGTGCAAGGAGGAGCAGGAGGAGCACTGCCAGAGCCCTGCAA
>NC_060161.1:15249342-15254760 GCF_021292245.1 Micropterus dolomieu | reverse complement strand
CCCAATAAAGGAGTGGTTCTGCAGGTGGTGACCACAGACCACTTCTCAGTTCCTATGCTTCCTGGCTGATGTTTATGTCACTTTTGAATGCTGGCGGTTCTTTCACTCTTGTGGTAGCATGAGACAGAGTCTACAACCCACACAAGTGGCTCAGGTAGTGCAGCTCATCCAGGATGGCACATCAATGCGAGCTGTGGCAAGAAGGTTTGCTGTGTCTGTCAGCGTAGTGTCCAGAGCACGGAGGCGCTACCAGGAGACAGGCCAGTACATCAGGAGACGTGGAGGAGGCTGTAGGAGGGCAACAACCCAGCAGCAGGACCGCTGCCTCCGCCTTTGTGCAAGGAGGAGCAGGAGGAGCACTGCCAGAGCCCTGCAAAATGACCTCCAGCAGGCCCCAAATGTGCATGTATCTGCTCAAGCGGTCAGAAACGGACTCCATGAGGGTGGTATGAAGGCCCAGCGTCCACAGGTGGGGGTTGTGTAAATTCATTAGACAAAGCACCGTGCAGGACGTTTGGCATTTGCCAGAGAACACCAAGATTGGCAAATCCGCCACTGGCGCCCTGTGCTCTTCACAGATGAAAGGAGGTTCGCACTGAGCACATGTGACAGACGTGACAGATTCTGGAGATGCTGTGGAGAACGTTCTGCTGCCTGCAACATCCTCCAGCATGACCGGTTTGGCGTTGGGTCAGTAATGGTGTGGTGTGGGGTGGGGGGCCGCACAGCCCTCCATGTGCTCGCCAGAGGTAGCCTGACTGCCATTAGGTACCGAAAGGAGATCCTCAGACCCCTTGTGAGACCATATGCTGGTGCGGTTGGCCCTGGGTTCCTCCTAATGCAAGACAATGCTAGACCTCATGTGGCTGGAGTGTGTCAGCAGTTCCTGCAAGAAAAATTACTTTCCACAAATCTAAAAGGTTGTAAAGGTTGTTCCTCCACAGTAGACTGATCTTTGGGTGTTTATTATCTACTCTAGCTTTTCCATCTATTTGTTCTGAGATATGGTGAACGTAATGGCCCAGGATGATGTGAAAATTACATATTTTTTATTGGAAAACGTAAAACTTTCTTGGATGAGGACTCTCCACCCCCTGACCATGACTACCACAACCACCACCAAAACATTAATCTAACGCTCACATAAAACTATGGAAAAACCATTCAAGTTTTATGCTATTCTAATGTGCATCACATGCTCATGGACAAGAACAATACTGCTGAGGCATGTTGCGTTAGGGTTTTATGCAGCCATCATCCAGTCTGTCCTCTGCACCTCCATCACTGTCTGGTTTGGATCTGCCACCAAAAAGGACAGGAGCAGACTACAACAGACAGTCAGGACTGCAGGGGAAACCCCCCGCGCACGCACGCACGCACGCACACACACACACACCCCCCCCCCCCCACCATCTGTGCAAACCTGCCCTCCATTCATGACTTATACATTTCCAGAGGCAGGAAACATCACTGCAGATCCATCTCACCCCGGACACAATCTGTTCCAGCTCCTCCCCTCTGGTAGGTGCTACAGAGCACTGTACGCCAAAACCAACAGACTTAGGAACAGTTTCTTCCCACAAGCCATCACTCTGATGAACAGCTGATTTCTGGAACAAATCTTGCAATAACCCAGTAACTCTGCCTCTAATTAGCACCTGTTTACTGGCTAACAGTTATTATTCAGTTATTCACCACTCTATTTCAGTGCTGTTCATACTGTTATATTGTCATATTGTAGATACTGTACACCACATCCACCTACCTCAAGTCATCACTCCTGCACAAAATGCTTATTTATTCCAGCATCCTTTGCACTGCTTCATTGCACTGTGTACATGTATCTGTAGATCACATCCACCTCCGACATGTACATACTCCTGCATCCTTTGCACTCTGCTCACTGCAGTATTTGTCAATATGTCTATTGTTTTTGTTCATAGTGTGTATATTTGTCTTGTCTACACTGATGTCTGTGTCTAATTTTATCTTATTATTGTGATTTTGTATGAGTAAGCACATTGTAAGCAATGTACAATCCAGAGTCAAATTCCTCGTATGTGTACACATATCTAGCAATAAAGCTGATTCTGATGTTCAAACATACCAAGCACTACGCCCACAAAAAAAAATTGCTTCACCTCCGCTGCTACAACAGGGGAAACACTGGAAACAAAAACAAATGAACCAAAAATTGCCTCCGAGCCTCCCACCAACAATACAACATTTTATGCACCCTAAATAAACTTCAAATAAAGGATTCCCCCCCCCCCCCGTAACCATGGATCGAAGTCTTTTTGGCAGCCAGTGTCACTTGTTAACTTAATTAGTAACCAACACTTGCAGGCTTGTTTGCACAGTGATTTGGTAAGCTTTAAAAAATGGATTTATCTAAACTAAATCACCACAAAGTAGCTACTGTGATGGCACCTGTGCTTGGTTTGCTGCTGGGGTTTTTGTCTGCAGGACCTGATGCAGTGTAATGAGACGCACCTGGGCCCAGTGCGCCCCATGTATGCATGAGTACTAGTCCAGATGAGATCTCCTCACCCCACAAACCTCTAATATTGTGGATTTTGTTTAATCACTTTTTCCTTTTACACAACACAAGATGCACATCTACCCCCTACACTACTGAAGTTGCCCATTCAACCCACCTTTTGTTATCATTTATTTTGACTTATTTATTGTTAATACATATTGACACAGTATTCAGTAAACCTATGTGTCTCCGGCATAGTCCCAGTCTACAGTAAAATGTAAATGGTCTATACCTTTCTAGTCTTCCAACCACTCAAAGCATTTGTACAGTACCTCGCATTCATCCATTCGTACACTGATGGCAGAGGCTAAGGTGGCGACAGCTCATCAGAAAGAGACATTAATATTCACACACATTCCTAAGCAATTTAGGATTCAGTATCTTGGCCCAAGGACACTTCAACATGCAGACTGCAGCAGCCCAACTGTGCCCCAAAGGTGTGGTAGGACCAGATTTTACCTGGCAAAATTTAGGAAAAGCAGATGGCATGGGAAGGATTGTAAACAAACTAAAAAGGAGCTACCATGGCTAGCTGGCTAACAACAGCATTTTCACACAATGTGAATTATACAGCTTGCATGGAGAATATAAACAAGAATATTTTACCAAATGAGAAAGTGTTGCGCATAACATTAACATTTCATTAAGTGTCCCTCTAAACCAATATCATTATTACGGATATCAATTGCATCTGGGTCTGATGTGAAAAGGGAGGTACAGACAGGACAATAATGCACAAAAGGTTACCATCACTATACAAAGCACATCTCATTTATAACCACAATCATTTGACCCATGACTGCCTTTAGAGCCATTTAAGCTTTCAATTCGGTGTTATTTTTGTGGATAATTTAGACAATGTTGTCCAACTCATTTGTGTCTATTTTTGCATCTGAGGTGTTATGGTTGTTTTTAGTTGGCGAGATGTTTTGATTGTTAGTTTTGATCTCACCTGCATAAATGAACTGTGTTTGTTTATTTTAATGCTTTAACGCAATGCAATGATTCAAATAAGAGCTTAACTCTGCAGTTTGAGAACAGTCATCTTGCTTCTATACCGACCACTGCTGAGACCATTAATAATTCATAATTATTACTGCACATTGTGATACAAACAGAGTCAAAGCTTGCTTGCTCCCATCTTGCTTTCTCCTCCACTCCATACTTCCACCTTTTCTCTTGGCTCTAATTTCAGAAAGGCACAGTTGGCTTGAGTTTCCCACAGCTGGTGGAAAGAATCAATAACCCCTCCCCTGTTTTCTCTTTCCCTCACTTCCACTGGTCTAATTCCCTGCATCATCTGACCACCTCACTTGGTTTCTGTATGCTCCCAGTCTGTTTTTTTAAGTCTCCTCTCTTTAACAGCAGGTTTGTCTCTCCTTTACCTTTTCCTCGTCCCTCCATTTCCCTCTGCTTTGGGCTGTGGTGTATGTTTGTTGTCTCACCCTTCAATCCTGCCTTTCCTCTCTAAAGGATTCTATTCCCAAAAAGCCTTATATGCTCATCTTAACACATGTACACATACTCCCATTCACACTCCAGTTCATAATCAGCAATAAGTAAAGCACCGGCCATTTCAATGTCACGTTTAGTGCTGGGTTTACATTTACAAATGTATGCAGTGCACATAGGCTTGAGGATACAAGTCACAGATGCTCAAAATAGCGCCAATCCAATAACAAGTGTCAGTGTCACCCCGACATCCAAGACTACAGCACTATGCATCCAACATTACACACACCAAAATCAGTCTTTGCTTTCTGCAGACAATGGAGCCCACTGCAACACACAGTTACTGACCAAACTGAAGGAAATGGAAAAAGGATGAATGAAGAAAGTAATCGTTACTTATTTGCACTTAAGTCGTCAATAAAATAATTTTCATGTTAGCTTGTAGTTACAGCTGTCATCTTCTTTCAGTCCTCAGAGGGCAGAGCTGGCAGGAAGCAGGGCAGTTGTGCACTACACTAGACCCATTTAGATATACTGTACATCATTAGGATGCTAAATAAGCAGTAATGTAGTGCTAGCTCATCAGTGTTGCAAAATGAGGCCTGACGGGGAATCAACACCCCAATGCGACGCTTTGGTTTTGGCTTGTTTTGTCAATGCGTTTGTGCAATTTGCCTCCTTCAGACCACTCGTCAATCAAATAGTGTGACCAATACTGTGACATTGTATTTCTAGAGCTTTCTGTGAAACTCTGTTTCACTATTAGGATTCAAAAAACAAGCCACTGGTTGTTTACAGCAGCTTTTTTGGCTCGTTATAGATTGAATGACAGATAAATATTGGTACGGATCATCTCATTTGATTCAGGTCAAGGTGATCCAGGTGCTGCCCTGGTTGTATCATTTAACAAGTCTCCACATAACATTTAGGCCTAGTCGAGACCCTGAGTACAATCACGAGTCATCATAATCCGCTTTTATTTTTAGTCTCAGATAGATTAAGGACATGTCTACTTTGGCATTGTTGACCTTCCTATATTAACTAACTAAAAGACGACAGAGGAAATAGAGGACGAGTTAGAGCAAATAAGCTGAGCAGCACAGACGCCAAAGACGAAAGAAGCAAATTTGTTGATTTAGATACTAAAGAGTATACTGAGTGTGAAAGAGGAGAGAGGAAGGAAGAGAGAGATAACAGTAAGACACCGAAAAAGAAAGTCAAGATGAAAAGACAGAAAAACATGAGGCAGAACATATATAAGTAAATTAGAGAAAGGAAACAAGACTGGGAGGAAGAGTGGAACATTTTTCAACTAGCCCATTTCCAAATTCTGGTATTCCTGATGGAATATTAAAATATGCTTTCAGGGCAAAAGTGCTGGTAGTTTTGCAGTCAAAAATGGGACCCCCCCCCCCCCCCCCCCC